>NW_026646097.1:0-370766 GCF_949987535.1 Balaenoptera acutorostrata | reverse complement strand
CCATTATAAAAATAAATTACTTTTCAAAACCCGTGAAACAAAGGCAGTGAAAGAGAGAGAAATTCTTGCAAAATTCGTTCAGGGGCTGTGATGCAACCTGGATTGACCATATCTAGACCCACAGCTGATTGAGACATAAGGGTGGACACTCTTGGGGCTGAGAGGTTCGGTGAGGTTGGGTGAGCCAACGCAGACCCTTTCAAGTAATACTGCATGGTACCCATCCCATGGGTCCCAAATCTCCAGGTTCAAGGGCATCTTCCTACGTCGAAAACAGGCATGAGAAACCCAGAAGATGGTACACCGTGTGATCGGGAAAGGTTTCTAAAACGCACCTCATTTCTCATCTCCTTTGCTCGGGTTCGCCATTCCAGCCGATTTACTAGCCATCTCCCTCCTTGGAGAATCAGCACCTTTAACCTCCTGTTCCGTACAGGTTGCAATTTGTCCTGAGGATGAACGGGAAGAGGGGGAACCAATGAGAGACTAGCTCTAGGTGTTGGGACAGGCACAGGTCACTCTATTTTCCCATCAGGAAGAAGAATTAAGCACAAGCTCAGCCTGCCCCCCAGAACCAGAAGAGGGCCTGAAGCAATCCTGCGCTTTTGCGGCCAGCTCCCAAAAAAGCGAGTTGAAAAATGGAGCTCAGGGGCACTGCAATTCACAAACCTGCAGAGATTTAAATGATACCTCTCGTCCACAAATATATTAAGGGAAGGCAACGAAGAGGCTTTGAAAGCAAGGCAGAATTGCAGGAAACAGATTTCAGGAGGTAGATTCGAATCGCCTTGAAAGCACATGAAAAGCGGCAAAACGTGGACAATGATGCCCTTGGCCAAAAAGGGCGTATGCGTTTTTTCCTGAATATATTCAGGAAAAAACGCATACGCCCTTTTTGGCCAACCAAGCAACCTGGAAAGGCCAATCAGCGCTC
Organism: Balaenoptera acutorostrata; assembly: GCF_949987535.1. NCBI lineage: Eukaryota > Metazoa > Chordata > Mammalia > Artiodactyla > Balaenopteridae > Balaenoptera > Balaenoptera acutorostrata. Next base: position 369,832 of record NW_026646097.1, on the reverse strand, counting down.
CAAAGAAGTCTCGCTTCCCAGCGGGCAAAAGGGCCATGCGGAAAAAAGTGTCCAAACCAGAAATGCAGGACCGGCCATGGAGAAATGGGAGCCTTGCTACGCTGATGGGTGGGATGTAAATTGCCAACAGCCACTCTGGAGAAGTGTACGGTGTGTTCTGAAACATCTAAAAAACACAGCTTGGAGAGCATAGGGCACTTCCACTCATGGGCGTATAAATTGGGAAAACTAAAAATCAGCAAGACACAGGCACCCCACAGTTTAGGGCTGCTCTGTTGACAAGAACCCCCACTTCATTACACCTTAAATATCCTAGGAAAGAGAAAAATGGATAAAGAAGTTGTGGTCCTCATGTACAATGGAATATCACTCAGCCATGAAATCCACGTCATAAGGCTAGTAGCAGCACGATGAGTGGATTTAGGTACGACGATTCTAAGTGAAATAAGTCACACAGAAAAAGACACTTATCATAAGATATCACTTAGAGAGGGAATGTAAAAACCGCCTACACTTGAACTGAATTACAAAACAGAACAGAGTCACACGTTTAGAAAACACACTATGGCTGCTGAACGGGAAAGGTGAGGTGGGGTGATGCATAAAACAAGGGTTTCAAATTAGCTCCGATACCGTTCCATAAACCCAATATGTAAGAGACAAGACCTATTCCTTTTTCAGTGAACTGGACTCAACACCCCCTATTCACCGCACAAGAATATATCTGACTAGTAAGAATCTTCAAACCTATGTATTGATATCTCTCTGTAAGTGAGTCAAGGGGGTGTAAAGCGGCATAAACACAGCCGTGAAAAGCAGCTAAACCCCATTATAAAAATAAATTACTTTTCAAAACCCGTGAAACAAAGGCAGTGAAAGAGAGAGAAATTCTTGCAAAATTCGTTCAGGGGCTGTGATGCAACCTGGATTGACCATATCTAGACCCACAGCTGATTGAGACATAAGGGTGGACACTCTTGGGGCTGAGAGGTTCGGTGAGGTTGGGTGAGCCAACGCAGACCCTTTCAAGTAATACTGCATGGTACCCATCCCATGGGTCCCAAATCTCCAGGTTCAAGGGCATCTTCCTACGTCGAAAACAGGCATGAGAAACCCAGAAGATGGTACACCGTGTGATCGGGAAAGGTTTCTAAAACGCACCTCATTTCTCATCTCCTTTGCTCGGGTTCGCCATTCCAGCCGATTTACTAGCCATCTCCCTCCTTGGAGAATCAGCACCTTTAACCTCCTGTTCCGTACAGGTTGCAATTTGTCCTGAGGATGAACGGGAAGAGGGGGAACCAATGAGAGACTAGCTCTAGGTGTTGGGACAGGCACAGGTCACTCTATTTTCCCATCAGGAAGAAGAATTAAGCACAAGCTCAGCCTGCCCCCCAGAACCAGAAGAGGGCCTGAAGCAATCCTGCGCTTTGCGGCCAGCTCCCAAAAAAGCGAGTTGAAAAATGGAGCTCAGGGGCACTGCAATTCACAAACCTGCAGAGATTTAAATGATACCTCTCGTCCACAAATATATTAAGGGAAGGCAACGAAGAGGCTTTGAAAGCAAGGCAGAATTGCAGGAAACAGATTTCAGGAGGTAGATTCGAATCGCCTTGAAAGCACATGAAAAGCGGCAAAACGTGGACAATGATGCCCTTGGCCAAAAAGGGCGTATGCGTTTTTTCCTGAATATATTCAGGAAAAAACGCATACGCCCTTTTTGGCCAACCAAGCAACCTGGAAAGGCCAATCAGCGCTCCAAAGAAGTCTCGCTTCCCAGCGGGCAAAAGGGCCATGCGGAAAAAAGTGTCCAAAACCAGAAATGCAGGACCGGCCATGGAGAAATGGGAGCCTTGCTACGCTGATGGGTGGGATGTAAATTGCCAACAGCCACTCTGGAGAAGTGTACGGTGTGTTCTGAAACATCTAAAAAACACAGCTTGGAGAGCATAGGGCACTTCCACTCATGGGCGTATAAATTGGGAAACTAAAAATCAGCAAGACACAGGCACCCCACAGTTTAGGGCTGCTCTGTTGACAAGAACCCCCACTTCATTACACCTTAAATATCCTAGGAAAGAGAAAAATGGATAAAGAAGTTGTGGTCCTCATGTACAATGGAATATCACTCAGCCATGAAATCCACGTCATAAGGCTAGTAGCAGCACGATGAGTGGATTTAGGTACGACGATTCTAAGTGAAATAAGTCACACAGAAAAAGACACTTATCATAAGATATCACTTAGAGAGGGAATGTAAAAACCGCCTACACTTGAACTGAATTACAAAACAGAACAGAGTCACACGTTTAGAAAACACACTATGGCTGCTGAACGGGAAAGGTGAGGTGGGGTGATGCATAAAACAAGGGTTTCAAATTAGCTCCGATACCGTTCCATAAACCCAATATGTAAGAGACAAGACCTATTCCTTTTTCAGTGAACTGGACTCAACACCCCCTATTCACCGCACAAGAATATATCTGACTAGTAAGAATCTTCAAACCTATGTATTGATATCTCTCTGTAAGTGAGTCAAGGGGGTGTAAAGCGGCATAAACACAGCCGTGAAAAGCAGCTAAACCCCATTATAAAAATAAATTACTTTTCAAAACCCGTGAAACAAAGGCAGTGAAAGAGAGAGAAATTCTTACAAAATTCGTTCAGGGGCTGTGATGCAACCTGGATTGACCATATCTAGACCCACAGCTGATTGAGACATAAGGGTGGACACTCTTGGGGCTGAGAGGTTCGGTGAGGTTGGGTGAGCCAACGCAGACCCTTTCAAGTAATACTGCATGGTACCCATCCCATGGGTCCCAAATCTCCAGGTTCAAGGGCATCTTCCTACGTCGAAAACAGGCATGAGAAACCCAGAAGATGGTACACCGTGTGATCGGGAAAGGTTTCTAAAACGCACCTCATTTCTCATCTCCTTTGCTCGGGTTCGCCATTCCAGCTGATTTACTAGCCATCTCCCTCTTTGGAGAATCAGCACCTTTAACCTCCTGTTCCGTACAGGTTGCAATTTGTCCTGAGGATGAACGGGAAGAGGGGGAACCAATGAGAGACTAGCTCTAGGGGTTGGGACAGGCACAGGTCACTCTATTTTCCCATCAGGAAGAAGAATTAAGCACAAGCTCAGCCTGCCCCCCAGAACCAGAAGAGGGCCTGAAGCAATCCTGCGCTTTTGCGGCCAGCTCCCAAAAAAGCGAGTTGAAAAATGGAGCTCAGGGGCACTGCAATTCACAAACCTGCAGAGTTTTAAATGATACCTCTCGTCCACAAATATATTAAGGGAAGGCAACGAAGAGGCTTTGAAAGCAAGGCAGAATTGCAGGAAACAGATTTCAGGAGGTAGATTCGAATCGCCTTGAAAGCACATGAAAAGCGGCAAAACGTGGACAATGATGCCCTTGGCCAAAAAGGGCGTATGCGTTTTTTCCTGAATATATTCAGGAAAAAACGCATACGCCCTTTTTGGCCAACCAAGCAACCTGGAAAGGCCAATCAGCGCTCCAAAGAAGTCTCGCTTCCCAGCGGGCAAAAGGGCCATGCGGAAAAAAGTGTCCAAACCAGAAATGCAGGACCGGCCATGGAGAAATGGGAGCCTTGCTACGCTGATGGGTGGGATGTAAATTGCCAACAGCCACTCTGGAGAAGTGTACGGTGTGTTCTGAAACATCTAAAAAACACAGGTTGGAGAGCATAGGGCACTTCCACTCATGGGCGTATAAATTGGGAAAACTAAAAATCAGCAAGACACAGGCACCCCAAAGTTTAGGGCTGCTCTGTTGACAAGAACCCCCACTTCATTACACCTTAAATATCCTAGGAAAGAGAAAAATGGATAAAGAAGTGGTGGTCCTCATGTACAATGGAATATCACTCAGCCATGAAATCCACGTCATAAGGCTAGTAGCAGCACGATGAGTGGATTTAGGTACGACGATTCTAAGTGAAATAAGTCACACAGAAAAAGACACTTATCATAAGATATCACTTAGAGAGGGAATGTAAAAACCGCTACACTTGAACTGAATTACAAAACACAACAGAGTCACACGTTTAGAAAACACACTATGGCTGCTGAACGGGAAAGGTGAGGTGGGGTGATGCATAAAACAAGGGTTTCAAATTAGCTCCGATACCGTTCCATAAACCCAATATGTAAGAGACAAGACCTATTCCTTTTTCAGTGAACTGGACTCAACACCCCCTATTCACCGCACAAGAATATATCTGACTAGTAAGAATCTTCAAACCTATGTATTGATATCTCTCTGTAAGTGAGTCAAGGGGGTGTAAAGCGGCATAAACACAGCCGTGAAAAGCAGCTAAACCCCATTATAAAAATAAATTACTTTTCAAAACCCGTGAAACAAAGGCAGTGAAAGAGAGAGAAATTCTTGCAAAATTCGTTCAGGGGCTGTGATGCAACCTGGATTGACCATATCTAGACCCACAGCTGATTGAGACATAAGGGTGGACACTCTTGGGGCTGAGAGGTTCGGTGAGGTTGGGTGAGCCAACGCAGACCCTTTCAAGTAATACTGCATGGTACCCATCCCATGGGTCCCAAATCTCCAGGTTCAAGGGCATCTTCCTACGTCGAAAACAGGCATGAGAAACCCAGAAGATGGTACACCGTGTGATCGGGAAAGGTTTCTAAAACGCACCTCATTTCTCATCTCCTTTGCTCGGGTTCGCCATTCCAGCCGATTTACTAGCCATCTCCCTCCTTGGAGAATCAGCACCTTTAACCTCCTGTTCCGTACAGGTTGCAATTTGTCCTGAGGATGAACGGGAAGAGGGGGAACCAATGAGAGACTAGCTCTAGGGGTTGGGACAGGCACAGGTCACTCTATTTTCCCATCAGGAAGAAGAATTAAGCACAAGCTCAGCCTGCCCCCAGGAACCAGAAGAGGGCCTGAAGCAATCCTGCGCTTTTGCGGCCAGCTCCCAAAAAAGCGAGTTGAAAAATGTAGCTCAGGGACACTGCAATTCACAAACCTGCAGAGTTTTAAATGATACCTCTCGTCCACAAATATATTAAGGGAAGGCAACGAAGAGGCTTTGAAAGCAAGGCAGAATTGCAGGAAACAGATTTCAGGAGGTAGATTCGAATCGCCTTGAAAGCACATGAAAAGCGGCAAAACGTGGACAATGATGCCCTTGGCCAAAAAGGGCGTATGCGTTTTTTCCTGAATATATTCAGGAAAAAACGCATACGCCCTTTTTGGCCAACCAAGCAACCTGGAAAGGCCAATCAGCGCTCCAAAGAAGTCTCGCTTCCCAGCGGGCAAAAGGGCCATGCGGAAAAAAGTGTCCAAACCAGAAATGCAGGACCGGCCATGGAGAAATGGGAGCCTTGCTACGCTGATTGGTGGGATGTAAATTGCCAACAGCCACTCTGGAGAAGTGTACGGTGTGTTCTGAAACATCTAAAAAACACAGCTTGGAGAGCATAGGGCACTTCCACTCATGGGCGTATAAATTGGGAAAACTAAAAATCAGCAAGACACAGGCACCCCAAAGTTTAGGGCTGCTCTGTTGACAAGAACCCCCACTTCATTACACCTTAAATATCCTAGGAAAGAGAAAAATGGATAAAGAAGTGGTGGTCCTCATGTACAATGGAATATCACTCAGCCATGAAATCCACGTCATAAGGCTAGTAGCAGCACGATGAGTGGATTTAGGTACGACGATTCTAAGTGAAATAAGTCACACAGAAAAAGACACTTATCATAAGATATCACTTAGAGAGGGAATGTAAAAACCGCCTACACTTGAACTGAATTACAAAACAGAACAGAGTCACACGTTTAGAAAACACACTATGGCTGCTGAACGGGAAAGGTGAGGTGGGGTGATGCATAAAACAAGGGTTTCAAATTAGCTCCGATACCGTTCCATAAACCCAATATGTAAGAGACAAGACCTATTCCTTTTTCAGTGAACTGGACTCAACACCCCCTATTCACCGCACAAGAATATATCTGACTAGTAAGAATCTTCAAACCTATGTATTGATATCTCTCTGTAAGTGAGTCAAGGGGGTGTAAAGCGGCATAAACACAGCCGTGAAAAGCAGCTAAACCCCATTATAAAAATAAATTACTTTTCAAAACCCGTGAAACAAAGACAGTGAAAGAGAGAGAAATTCTTACAAAATTCGTTCAGGGGCTGTGATGCAACCTGGATTGACCATATCTAGACCCACAGCTGATTGAGACATAAGGGTGGACACTCTTGGGGCTGAGAGGTTCGGTGAGGTTGGGTGAGCCAACGCAGACCCTTTCAAGTAATACTGCATGGTACCCATCCCATGGGTCCCAAATCTCCAGGTTCAAGGGCATCTTCCTACGTCGAAAACAGGCATGAGAAACCCAGAAGATGGTACACCGTGTGATCGGGAAAGGTTTCTAAAACGCACCTCATTTCTCATCTCCTTTGCTCGGGTTCGCCATTCCAGCCGATTTACTAGCCATCTCCCTCCTTGGAGAATCAGCACCTTTAACCTCCTGTTCCGTACAGGTTGTAATTTGTCCTGAGGATGAACGGGAAGAGGGGGAACCAATGAGAGACTAGCTCTAGGTGTTGGGACAGGCACAGGTCACTCTATTTTCCCATCAGGAAGAAGAATTAAGCACAAGCTCAGCCTGCCCCCCAGAACCAGAAGAGGGCCTGAAGCAATCCTGCGCTTTTGCGGCCAGCTCCCAAAAAAGCGAGTTGAAAAATGGAGCTCAGGGGCACTGCAATTCACAAACCTGCAGAGTTTTAAATGATACCTCTCGTCCACAAATATATTAAGGGAAGGCAACGAAGAGGCTTTGAAAGCAAGGCAGAATTGCAGGAAACAGATTTCAGGAGGTAGATTCGAATCGCCTTGAAAGCACATGAAAAGCGGCAAAACGTGGACAATGATGCCCTTGGCCAAAAAGGGCGTATGCGTTTTTTCCTGAATATATTCAGGAAAAAACGCATATGCCCTTTTTGGCCAACCAAGCAACCTGGAAAGGCCAATCAGCGCTCCAAAGAAGTCTCGCTTCCCAGCGGGCAAAAGGGCCATGCGGAAAAAAGTGTCCAAACCAGAAATGCAGGACCGGCCATGGAGAAATGGGAGCCTTGCTACGCTGATGGGTGGGATGTAAATTGCCAACAGCCACTCTGGAGAAGTGTACGGTGTGTTCTGAAACATCTAAAAAACACAGCTTGGAGAGCATAGGGCACTTCCACTCATGGGCGTATAAATTGGGAAAACTAAAAATCAGCAAGACACAGGCACCCCAAAGTTTAGGGCTGCTCTGTTGACAAGAACCCCCACTTCATTACACCTTAAATAACCTAGGAAAGCGAAAAATGGATAAAGAAGTGGTGGTCCTCATGTACAATGGAATATCACTCAGCCATGAAATCCACGTCATAAGGCTAGTAGCAGCACGATGAGTGGATTTATGTACGACGATTCTAACTGAAATAAGTCACACAGAAAAAGACACTTATCATAAGATATCACTTAGAGAGGGAATGTAAAAACCGCTACACTTGAACTGAATTACAAAACAGAACACAGTCACACGTTCAGAAAACACACTATGGCTGCTGAACGGGAAAGGTGAGGTGGGGTGATGCATAAAACAAGGGTTTCAAATTAGCTCCGATACCGTTCCATAAACCCAATATGTAAGAGACAAGACCTATTCCTTTTTCAGTGAACTGGACTCAACACCCCCTATTCACCGCACAAGAATATATCTGACTAGTAAGAATCTTCAAACCTATGTATTGATATCTCTCTGTAAGTGAGTCAAGGGGGTGTAAAGCGGCATAAACACAGCCGTGAAAAGCAGCTAAACCCCATTATAAAAATAAATTACTTTTCAAAACCCGTGAAACAAAGGCAGTGAAAGAGAGAGAAATTCTTACAAAATTCGTTCAGGGGCTGTGATGCAACCTGGATTGACCATATCTAGACCCACAGCTGATTGAGACATAAGGGTGGACACTCTTGGGGCTGAGAGGTTCGGTGAGGTTGGGTGAGCCAACGCAGACCCTTTCAAGTAATACTGCATGGTACCCATCCCATGGGTCCCAAATCTCCAGGTTCAAGGGCATCTTCCTACGTCGAAAACAGGCATGAGAAACCCAGAAGATGGTACACCGTGTGATCGGGAAAGGTTTCTAAAACGCACCTCATTTCTCATCTCCTTTGCTCGGGTTCGCCATTCCAGCCGATTTACTAGCCATCTCCCTCCTTGGAGAATCAGCACCTTTAACCTCCTGTTCCGTACAGGTTGCAATTTGTCCTGAGGATGAACGGGAAGAGGGGGAACCAATGAGAGACTAGCTCTAGGGGTTGGGACAGGCACAGGTCACTCTATTTTCCCATCAGGAAGAAGAATTAAGCACAAGCTCAGCCTGCCCCCCAGAACCAGAAGAGGGCCTGAAGCAATCCTGCGCTTTTGCGGCCAGCTCCCAAAAAAGCGAGTTGAAAAATGGAGCTCAGGGGCACTGCAATTCACAAACCTGCAGAGTTTTAAATGATACCTCTCGTCCACAAATATATTAAGGGAAGGCAACGAAGAGGCTTTGAAAGCAAGGCAGAATTGCAGGAAACAGATTTCAGGAGGTAGATTCGAATCGCCTTGAAAGCACATGAAAAGCGGCAAAACGTGGACAATGATGCCCTTGGCCAAAAAGGGCGTATGCGTTTTTTCCTGAATATATTCAGGAAAAAACGCATACGCCCTTTTTGTCCAACCAAGCAACCTGGAAAGGCCAATCAGCGCTCCAAAGAAGTCTCGCTTCCCAGCGGGCAAAAGGGCCATGCGGAAAAAAGTGTCCAAACCAGAAATGCAGGACCGGCCATGGAGAAATGGGAGCCTTGCTACGCTGATGGGTGGGATGTAAATTGCCAACAGCCACTCTGGAGAAGTGTACGGTGTGTTCTGAAACATCTAAAAAACACAGCTTGGAGAGCATAGGGCACTTCCACTCATGGGCGTATAAATTGGGAAAACTAAAAATCAGCAAGACACAGGCACCCCAAAGTTTAGGGCTGCTCTGTTGACAAGAACCCCCACTTCATTACACCTTAAATATCCTAGGAAAGAGAAAAATGGATAAAGAAGTGGTGGTCCTCATGTACAATGGAATATCACTCAGCCATGAAATCCACGTCATAAGGCTAGTAGCAGCACGATGAGTGGATTTAGGTACGACGATTCTAAGTGAAATAAGTCACACAGAAAAAGACACTTATCATAAGATATCACTTAGAGAGGGAATGTAAAAACCGCTACACTTGAACTGAATTACAAAACAGAACAGAGTCACACGTTTAGAAAACACACTATGGCTGCTGAACGGGAAAGGTGAGGTGGGGTGATGCATAAAACAAGGGTTTCAAATTAGCTCCGATACCGTTCCATAAACCCAATATGTAAGAGACAAGACCTATTCCTTTTTCAGTGAACTGGACTCAACACCCCCTATTCACCGCACAAGAATATATCTGACTAGTAAGAATCTTCAAACCTATGTATTGATATCTCTCTGTAAGTGAGTCAAGGGGGTGTAAAGCGGCATAAACACAGCCGTGAAAAGCAGCTAAACCCCATTATAAAAATAAATTACTTTTCAAAACCCGTGAAACAAAGGCAGTGAAAGAGAGAGAAATTCTTACAAAATTCGTTCAGGGGCTGTGATGCAACCTGGATTGACCATATCTAGACCCACAGCTGATTGAGACATAAGGGTGGACACTCTTGGGGCTGAGAGGTTCGGTGAGGTTGGGTGAGCCAACGCAGACCCTTTCAAGTAATACTGCATGGTACCCATCCCATGGGTCCCAAATCTCCAGGTTCAAGGGCATCTTCCTACGTCGAAAACAGGCATGAGAAACCCAGAAGATGGTACACCGTGTGATCGGGAAAGGTTTCTAAAACGCACCTCATTTCTCATCTCCTTTGCTCGGGTTCGCCATTCCAGCCGATTTACTAGCCATCTCCCTCCTTGGAGAATCAGCACCTTTAACCTCCTGTTCCGTACAGGTTGCAATTTGTCCTGAGGATGAACGGGAAGAGGGGGAACCAATGAGAGACTAGCTCTAGGTGTTGGGACAGGCACAGGTCACTCTATTTTCCCATCAGGAAGAAGAATTAAGCACAAGCTCAGCCTGCCCCCCAGAACCAGAAGAGGGCCTGAAGCAATCCTGCGCTTTTGCGGCCAGCTCCCAAAAAAGCGAGTTGAAAAATGGAGCTCAGGGGCACTGCAATTCACAAACCTGCAGAGTTTTAAATGATACCTCTCGTCCACAAATATATTAAGGGAAGGCAACGAAGAGGCTTTGAAAGCAAGGCAGAATTGCAGGAAACAGATTTCAGGAGGTAAATTCGAATCGCCTTGAAAGCACATGAAAAGCGGCAAAACGTGGACAATGATGCCCTTGGCCAAAAAGGGCGTATGCGTTTTTTCCTGAATATATTCAGGAAAAAACGCATACGCCCTTTTTGGCCAACCAAGCAACCTGGAAAGGCCAATCAGCGCTCCAAAGAAGTCTCGCTTCCCAGCGGGCAAAAGGGCCATGCGGAAAAAAGTGTCCAAACCAGTAATGCAGGACCTGCCATGGAGAAATGGGAGCATTGCTACGCTGATGGGTGGGATGTAAATTGCCAACAGCCACTCTGGAGAAGTGTACGGTGTGTTCTGAAACATCTAAAAAACACAGCTTGGAGAGCATAGGGCACTTCCACTCATGGGCGTATAAAGTGGGAAAACTAAAAATCAGCAAGACACAGGCACCCCAAAGTTTAGGGCTGCTCTGTTGACAAGAACCCCCACTTCATTACACCTTAAATATCCTAGGAAAGAGAAAAATGGATAAAGAAGTGGTGGTCCTCATGTACAATGGAATATCACTCAGCCATGAAATCCACGTCATAAGGCTAGTAGCAGCACGATGAGTGGATTTAGGTACGACGATTCTAAGTGAAATAAGTCACACAGAAAAAGACACTTATCATAAGATATCACTTAGAGAGGGAATGTAAAAACCGCTACACTTGAACTGAATTACAAAACAGAACAGAGTCACACGTTTAGAAAACACACTATGGCTGCTGAACGGGAAAGGTGAGGTGGGGTGATGCATAAAACAAGGGTTTCAAATTAGCTCCGATACCGTTCCATAAACCCAATATGTAAGAGACAAGACCTATTCCTTTTTCAGTGAACTGGACTCAACACCCCCTATTCACCGCACAAGAATATATCTGACTAGTAAGAATCTTCAAACCTATGTATTGATATCTCTCTGTAAGTTAGTCAAGGGGGTGTAAAGCGGCATAAACACAGCCGTGAAAAGCAGCTAAACCCCATTATAAAAATAAATTACTTTTCAAAACCCGTGAAACAAAGGCAGTGAAAGAGAGAGAAATTCTTACAAAATTCGTTCAGGGGCTGTGATGCAACCTGGATTGACCATATCTAGACCCACAGCTGATTGAGACATAAGGGTGGACACTCTTGGGGCTGAGAGGTTCGGTGAGGTTGGGTAAGCCAACGCAGACCCTTTCAAGTAATACTGCATGGTACCCATCCCATGGGTCCCAAATCTCCAGGTTCAAGGGCATCTTCCTACGTCGAAAACAGGCATGAGAAACCCAGAAGATGGTACACCGTGTGATCGGGAAAGGTTTCTAAAACGCACCTCATTTCTCATCTCCTTTGCTCGGGTTCGCCATTCCAGCCGATTTACTACACATCTCCCTCCTTGGAGAATCAGCACCTTTAACCTCCTGTTCTGTACAGGTTGCAATTTGTCCTGAGGATGAACGGGAAGAGGGGGAACCAATGAGAGACTAGCTCTAGGTGTTGGGACAGGCACAGGTCACTCTATTTTCCCATCAGGAAGAAGAATTAAGCACAAGCTCAGCCTGCCCCCAGGAACCAGAAGAGGGCCTGAAGCAATCCTGCGCTTTTGCGGCCAGCTCCCAAAAAAGCGAGTTGAAAAATGTAGCTCAGGGACACTGCAATTCACAAACCTGCAGAGTTTTAAATGATACCTCTCGTCCACAAATATATTAAGGGAAGGCAACGAAGAGGCTTTGAAAGCAAGGCAGAATTGCAGGAAACAGATTTCAGGAGGTAGATTCGAATCGCCTTGAAAGCACATGAAAAGCGGCAAAACGTGGACAATGATGCCCTTGGCCAAAAAGGGCGTATGCGTTTTTTCCTGAATATATTCAGGAAAAAACGCATACGCCCTTTTTGGCCAACCAAGCAACCTGGAAAGGCCAATCAGCGCTCCAAAGAAGTCTCGCTTCCCAGCGGGCAAAAGGGCCATGCGGAAAAAAGTGTCCAAACCAGAAATGCAGGACCGGCCATGGAGAAATGGGAGCCTTGCTACGCTGATGGGTGGGATGTAAATTGCCAACAGCCACTCTGGAGAAGTGTACGGTGTGTTCTGAAACATCTAAAAAACACAGCTTGGAGAGCATAGGGCACTTCCACTCATGGGCGTATAAATTGGGAAAACTAAAAATCAGCAAGACACAGGCACCCCACAGTTTAGGGCTGCTCTGTTGACAAGAACCCCCACTTCATTACACCTTAAATATCCTAGGAAAGAGAAAAATGGATAAAGAAGTTGTGGTCCTCATGTACAATGGAATATCACTCAGCCATGAAATCCACGTCATAAGGCTAGTAGCAGCACGATGAGTGGATTTAGGTACGACGATTCTAAGTGAAATAAGTCACACAGAAAAAGACACTTATCATAAGATATCACTTAGAGAGGGAATGTAAAAACCGCCTACACTTGAACTGAATTACAAAACAGAACAGAGTCACACGTTTAGAAAACACACTATGGCTGCTGAACGGGAAAGGTGAGGTGGGGTGATGCATAAAACAAGGGTTTCAAATTAGCTCCGATACCGTTCCATAAACCCAATATGTAAGAGACAAGACCTATTCCTTTTTCAGTGAACTGGACTCAACACCCCCTATTCACCGCACAAGAATATATCTGACTAGTAAGAATCTTCAAACCTATGTATTGATATCTCTCTGTAAGTGAGTCAAGGGGGTGTAAAGCGGCATAAACACAGCCGTGAAAAGCAGCTAAACCCCATTATAAAAATAAATTACTTTTCAAAACCCGTGAAACAAAGGCAGTGAAAGAGAGAGAAATTCTTGCAAAATTCGTTCAGGGGCTGTGATGCAACCTGGATTGACCATATCTAGACCCACAGCTGATTGAGACATAAGGGTGGACACTCTTGGGGCTGAGAGGTTCGGTGAGGTTGGGTGAGCCAACGCAGACCCTTTCAAGTAATACTGCATGGTACCCATCCCATGGGTCCCAAATCTCCAGGTTCAAGGGCATCTTCCTACGTCGAAAACAGGCATGAGAAACCCAGAAGATGGTACACCGTGTGATCGGGAAAGGTTTCTAAAACGCACCTCATTTCTCATCTCCTTTGCTCGGGTTCGCCATTCCAGCCGATTTACTAGCCATCTCCCTCCTTGGAGAATCAGCACCTTTAACCTCCTGTTCCGTACAGGTTGCAATTTGTCCTGAGGATGAACGGGAAGAGGGGGAACCAATGAGAGACTAGCTCTAGGGGTTGGGACAGGCACAGGTCACTCTATTTTCCCATCAGGAAGAAGAATTAAGCACAAGCTCAGCCTGCCCCCCAGAACCAGAAGAGGGCCTGAAGCAATCCTGCGCTTTTGCGGCCAGCTCCCAAAAAAGCGAGTTGAAAAATGGAGCTCAGGGGCACTGCAATTCACAAACCTGCAGAGTTTTAAATGATACCTCTCGTCCACAAATATATTAAGGGAAGGCAACGAAGAGGCTTTGAAAGCAAGGCAGAATTGCAGGAAACAGATTTCAGGAGGTAGATTCGAATCGCCTTGAAAGCACATGAAAAGCGGCAAAACGTGGACAATGATGCCCTTGGCCAAAAAGGGCGTATGCGTTTTTTCCTGAATATATTCAGGAAAAAACGCATACGCCCTTTTTGGCCAACCAAGCAACCTGGAAAGGCCAATCAGCGCTCCAAAGAAGTCTCGCTTCCCAGCGGGCAAAAGGGCCATGCGGAAAAAAGTGTCCAAACCAGAAATGCAGGACCTGCCATGGAGAAATGGGAGCATTGCTACGCTGATGGGTGGGATGTAAATTGCCAACAGCCACTCTGGAGAAGTGTACGGTGTGTTCTGAAACATCTAAAAAACACAGCTTGGAGAGCATAGGGCACTTCCACTCATGGGCGTATAAAGTGGGAAAACTAAAAATCAGCAAGACACAGGCACCCCAAAGTTTAGGGCTGCTCTGTTGACAAGAACCCCCACTTCATTACACCTTAAATATCCTAGGAAAGAGAAAAATGGATAAAGAAGTGGTGGTCCTCATGTACAATGGAATATCACTCAGCCATGAAATCCACGTCATAAGGCTAGTAGCAGCACGATGAGTGGATTTAGGTACGACGATTCTAAGTGAAATAAGTCACACAGAAAAAGACACTTATCATAAGATATCACTTAGAGAGGGAATGTAAAAACCGCTACACTTGAACTGAATTACAAAACAGAACAGAGTCACACGTTTAGAAAACACACTATGGCTGCTGAACGGGAAAGGTGAGGTGGGGTGATGCATAAAACAAGGGTTTCAAATTAGCTCCGATACCGTTCCATAAACCCAATATGTAAGAGACAAGACCTATTCCTTTTTCAGTGAACTGGACTCAACACCCCCTATTCACCGCACAAGAATATATCTGACTAGTAAGAATCTTCAAACCTATGTATTGATATCTCTCTGTAAGTGAGTCAAGGGGGTGTAAAGCGGCATAAACACAGCCGTGAAAAGCAGCTAAACCCCATTATAAAAATAAATTACTTTTCAAAACCCGTGAAACAAAGGCAGTGAAAGAGAGAGAAATTCTTACAAAATTCGTTCAGGGGCTGTGATGCAACCTGGATTGACCATATCTAGACCCACAGCTGATTGAGACATAAGGGTGGACACTCTTGGGGCTGAGAGGTTCGGTGAGGTTGGGTGAGCCAACGCAGACCCTTTCAAGTAATACTGCATGGTACCCATCCCATGGGTCCCAAATCTCCAGGTTCAAGGGCATCTTCCTACGTCGAAAACAGGCATGAGAAACCCAGAAGATGGTACACCGTGTGATCGGGAAAGGTTTCTAAAACGCACCTCATTTCTCATCTCCTTTGCTCGGGTTCGCCATTCCAGCCGATTTACTACCCATCTCCCTCCTTGGAGAATCAGCACCTTTAACCTCCTGTTCTGTACAGGTTGCAATTTGTCCTGAGGATGAACGGGAAGAGGGGGAACCAATGAGAGACTAGCTCTAGGTGTTGGGACAGGCACAGGTCACTCTATTTTCCCATCAGGAAGAAGAATTAAGCACAAGCTCAGCCTGCCCCCAGGAACCAGAAGAGGGCCTGAAGCAATCCTGCGCTTTTGCGGCCAGCTCCCAAAAAAGCGAGTTGAAAAATGTAGCTCAGGGACACTGCAATTCACAAACCTGCAGAGTTTTAAATGATACCTCTCGTCCACAAATATATTAAGGGAAGGCAACGAAGAGGCTTTGAAAGCAAGGCAGAATTGCAGGAAACAGATTTCAGGAGGTAGATTCGAATCGCCTTGAAAGCACATGAAAAGCGGCAAAACGTGGACAATGATGCCCTTGGCCAAAAAGGGCGTATGCGTTTTTTCCTGAATATATTCAGGAAAAAACGCATACGCCCTTTTTGGCCAACCAAGCAACCTGGAAAGACCAATCAGCGCTCCAAAGAAGTCTCGCTTCCCAGCGGGCAAAAGGGCCATGCGGAAAAAAGTGTCCAAACCAGAAATGCAGGACCGGCCATGGAGAAATGGGAGCCTTGCTACGCTGATGGGTGGGATGTAAATTGCCAACAGCCACTCTGGAGAAGTGTACGGTGTGTTCTGAAACATCTAAAAAACACAGCTTGGAGAGCATAGGGCACTTCCACTCATGGGCGTATAAATTGGGAAAACTAAAAATCAGCAAGACACAGGCACCCCACAGTTTAGGGCTGCTCTGTTGACAAGAACCCCCACTTCATTACACCTTAAATATCCTAGGAAAGAGAAAAATGGATAAAGAAGTTGTGGTCCTCATGTACAATGGAATATCACTCAGCCATGAAATCCACGTCATAAGGCTAGTAGCAGCACGATGAGTGGATTTAGGTACGACGATTCTAAGTGAAATAAGTCACACAGAAAAAGACACTTATCATAAGATATCACTTAGAGAGGGAATGTAAAAACCGCCTACACTTGAACTGAATTACAAAACAGAACAGAGTCACACGTTTAGAAAACACACTATGGCTGCTGAACGGGAAAGGTGAGGTGGGGTGATGCATAAAACAAGGGTTTCAAATTAGCTCCGATACCGTTCCATAAACCCAATATGTAAGAGACAAGACCTATTCCTTTTTCAGTGAACTGGACTCAACACCCCCTATTCACCGCACAAGAATATATCTGACTAGTAAGAATCTTCAAACCTATGTATTGATATCTCTCTGTAAGTGAGTCAAGGGGGTGTAAAGCGGCATAAACACAGCCGTGAAAAGCAGCTAAACCCCATTATAAAAATAAATTACTTTTCAAAACCCGTGAAACAAAGGCAGTGAAAGAGAGAGAAATTCTTACAAAATTCGTTCAGGGGCTGTGATGCAACCTGGATTGACCATATCTAGACCCACAGCTGATTGAGACATAAGGGTGGACACTCTTGGGGCTGAGAGGTTCGGTGAGGTTGGGTGAGCCAACGCAGACCCTTTCAAGTAATACTGCATGGTACCCATCCCATGGGTCCCAAATCTCCAGGTTCAAGGGCATCTTCCTACGTCGAAAACAGGCATGAGAAACCCAGAAGATGGTACACCGTGTGATCGGGAAAGGTTTCTAAAACGCACCTCATTTCTCATCTCCTTTGCTCGGGTTCGCCATTCCAGCCGATTTACTAGCCATCTCCCTCCTTGGAGAATCAGCACCTTTAACCTCCTGTTCCGTACAGGTTGTAATTTGTCCTGAGGATGAACGGGAAGAGGGGGAACCAATGAGAGACTAGCTCTAGGTGTTGGGACAGGCACAGGTCACTCTATTTTCCCATCAGGAAGAAGAATTAAGCACAAGCTCAGCCTGCCCCCCAGAACCAGAAGAGGGCCTGAAGCAATCCTGCGCTTTTGCGGCCAGCTCCCAAAAAAGCGAGTTGAAAAATGGAGCTCAGGGGCACTGCAATTCACAAACCTGCAGAGTTTTAAATGATACCTCTCGTCCACAAATATATTAAGGGAAGGCAACGAAGAGGCTTTGAAAGCAAGGCAGAATTGCAGGAAACAGATTTCAGGAGGTAGATTCGAATCGCCTTGAAAGCACATGAAAAGCGGCAAAACGTGGACAATGATGCCCTTGGCCAAAAAGGGCGTATGCGTTTTTTCCTGAATATATTCAGGAAAAAACGCATATGCCCTTTTTGGCCAACCAAGCAACCTGGAAAGGCCAATCAGCGCTCCAAAGAAGTCTCGCTTCCCAGCGGGCAAAAGGGCCATGCGGAAAAAAGTGTCCAAACCAGAAATGCAGGACCGGCCATGGAGAAATGGGAGCCTTGCTACGCTGATGGGTGGGATGTAAATTGCCAACAGCCACTCTGGAGAAGTGTACGGTGTGTTCTGAAACATCTAAAAAACACAGCTTGGAGAGCATAGGGCACTTCCACTCATGGGCGTATAAATTGGGAAAACTAAAAATCAGCAAGACACAGGCACCCCAAAGTTTAGGGCTGCTCTGTTGACAAGAACCCCCACTTCATTACACCTTAAATAACCTAGGAAAGCGAAAAATGGATAAAGAAGTGGTGGTCCTCATGTACAATGGAATATCACTCAGCCATGAAATCCACGTCATAAGGCTAGTAGCAGCACGATGAGTGGATTTATGTACGACGATTCTAACTGAAATAAGTCACACAGAAAAAGACACTTATCATAAGATATCACTTAGAGAGGGAATGTAAAAACCGCTACACTTGAACTGAATTACAAAACAGAACACAGTCACACGTTCAGAAAACACACTATGGCTGCTGAACGGGAAAGGTGAGGTGGGGTGATGCATAAAACAAGGGTTTCAAATTAGCTCCGATACCGTTCCATAAACCCAATATGTAAGAGACAAGACCTATTCCTTTTTCAGTGAACTGGACTCAACACCCCCTATTCACCGCACAAGAATATATCTGACTAGTAAGAATCTTCAAACCTATGTATTGATATCTCTCTGTAAGTGAGTCAAGGGGGTGTAAAGCGGCATAAACACAGCCGTGAAAAGCAGCTAAACCCCATTATAAAAATAAATTACTTTTCAAAACCCGTGAAACAAAGGCAGTGAAAGAGAGAGAAATTCTTACAAAATTCGTTCAGGGGCTGTGATGCAACCTGGATTGACCATATCTAGACCCACAGCTGATTGAGACATAAGGGTGGACACTCTTGGGGCTGAGAGGTTCGGTGAGGTTGGGTGAGCCAACGCAGACCCTTTCAAGTAATACTGCATGGTACCCATCCCATGGGTCCCAAATCTCCAGGTTCAAGGGCATCTTCCTACGTCGAAAACAGGCATGAGAAACCCAGAAGATGGTACACCGTGTGATCGGGAAAGGTTTCTAAAACGCACCTCATTTCTCATCTCCTTTGCTCGGGTTCGCCATTCCAGCCGATTTACTAGCCATCTCCCTCCTTGGAGAATCAGCACCTTTAACCTCCTGTTCCGTACAGGTTGCAATTTGTCCTGAGGATGAACGGGAAGAGGGGGAACCAATGAGAGACTAGCTCTAGGGGTTGGGACAGGCACAGGTCACTCTATTTTCCCATCAGGAAGAAGAATTAAGCACAAGCTCAGCCTGCCCCCCAGAACCAGAAGAGGGCCTGAAGCAATCCTGCGCTTTTGCGGCCAGCTCCCAAAAAAGCGAGTTGAAAAATGGAGCTCAGGGGCACTGCAATTCACAAACCTGCAGAGTTTTAAATGATACCTCTCGTCCACAAATATATTAAGGGAAGGCAACGAAGAGGCTTTGAAAGCAAGGCAGAATTGCAGGAAACAGATTTCAGGAGGTAGATTCGAATCGCCTTGAAAGCACATGAAAAGCGGCAAAACGTGGACAATGATGCCCTTGGCCAAAAAGGGCGTATGCGTTTTTTCCTGAATATATTCAGGAAAAAACGCATACGCCCTTTTTGTCCAACCAAGCAACCTGGAAAGGCCAATCAGCGCTCCAAAGAAGTCTCGCTTCCCAGCGGGCAAAAGGGCCATGCGGAAAAAAGTGTCCAAACCAGAAATGCAGGACCGGCCATGGAGAAATGGGAGCCTTGCTACGCTGATGGGTGGGATGTAAATTGCCAACAGCCACTCTGGAGAAGTGTACGGTGTGTTCTGAAACATCTAAAAAACACAGCTTGGAGAGCATAGGGCACTTCCACTCATGGGCGTATAAATTGGGAAAACTAAAAATCAGCAAGACACAGGCACCCCAAAGTTTAGGGCTGCTCTGTTGACAAGAACCCCCACTTCATTACACCTTAAATATCCTAGGAAAGAGAAAAATGGATAAAGAAGTGGTGGTCCTCATGTACAATGGAATATCACTCAGCCATGAAATCCACGTCATAAGGCTAGTAGCAGCACGATGAGTGGATTTAGGTACGACGATTCTAAGTGAAATAAGTCACACAGAAAAAGACACTTATCATAAGATATCACTTAGAGAGGGAATGTAAAAACCGCTACACTTGAACTGAATTACAAAACAGAACAGAGTCACACGTTTAGAAAACACACTATGGCTGCTGAACGGGAAAGGTGAGGTGGGGTGATGCATAAAACAAGGGTTTCAAATTAGCTCCGATACCGTTCCATAAACCCAATATGTAAGAGACAAGACCTATTCCTTTTTCAGTGAACTGGACTCAACACCCCCTATTCACCGCACAAGAATATATCTGACTAGTACGAATCTTCAAACCTATGTATTGATATCTCTCTGTAAGTGAGTCAAGGGGGTGTAAAGCGGCATAAACACAGCCGTGAAAAGCAGCTAAACCCCATTATAAAAATAAATTACTTTTCAAAACCCGTGAAACAAAGGCAGTGAAAGAGAGAGAAATTCTTACAAAATTCGTTCAGGGGCTGTGATGCAACCTGGATTGACCATATCTAGACCCACAGCTGATTGAGACATAAGGGTGGACACTCTTG
This sequence comes from Balaenoptera acutorostrata, assembly GCF_949987535.1. Lineage (NCBI taxonomy): Eukaryota > Metazoa > Chordata > Mammalia > Artiodactyla > Balaenopteridae > Balaenoptera > Balaenoptera acutorostrata. Next base: position 349,500 of record NW_026646097.1, on the reverse strand, counting down.
GGGCTGAGAGGTTCGGTGAGGTTGGGTGAGCCAACGCAGACCCTTTCAAGTAATACTGCATGGTACCCATCCCATGGGTCCCAAATCTCCAGGTTCAAGGGCATCTTCCTACGTCGAAAACAGGCATGAGAAACCCAGAAGATGGTACACCGTGTGATCGGGAAAGGTTTCTAAAACGCACCTCATTTCTCATCTCCTTTGCTCGGGTTCGCCATTCCAGCCGATTTACTAGCCATCTCCCTCCTTGGAGAATCAGCACCTTTAACCTCCTGTTCCGTACAGGTTGCAATTTGTCCTGAGGATGAACGGGAAGAGGGGGAACCAATGAGAGACTAGCTCTAGGTGTTGGGACAGGCACAGGTCACTCTATTTTCCCATCAGGAAGAAGAATTAAGCACAAGCTCAGCCTGCCCCCCAGAACCAGAAGAGGGCCTGAAGCAATCCTGCGCTTTTGCGGCCAGCTCCCAAAAAAGCGAGTTGAAAAATGGAGCTCAGGGGCACTGCAATTCACAAACCTGCAGAGTTTTAAATGATACCTCTCGTCCACAAATATATTAAGGGAAGGCAACGAAGAGGCTTTGAAAGCAAGGCAGAATTGCAGGAAACAGATTTCAGGAGGTAGATTCGAATCGCCTTGAAAGCACATGAAAAGCGGCAAAACGTGGACAATGATGCCCTTGGCCAAAAAGGGCGTATGCGTTTTTTCCTGAATATATTCAGGAAAAAACGCATACGCCCTTTTTGGCCAACCAAGCAACCTGGAAAGGCCAATCAGCGCTCCAAAGAAGTCTCGCTTCCCAGCGGGCAAAAGGGCCATGCGGAAAAAAGTGTCCAAACCAGTAATGCAGGACCTGCCATGGAGAAATGGGAGCATTGCTACGCTGATGGGTGGGATGTAAATTGCCAACAGCCACTCTGGAGAAGTGTACGGTGTGTTCTGAAACATCTAAAAAACACAGCTTGGAGAGCATAGGGCACTTCCACTCATGGGCGTATAAAGTGGGAAAACTAAAAATCAGCAAGACACAGGCACCCCAAAGTTTAGGGCTGCTCTGTTGACAAGAACCCCCACTTCATTACACCTTAAATATCCTAGGAAAGAGAAAAATGGATAAAGAAGTGGTGGTCCTCATGTACAATGGAATATCACTCAGCCATGAAATCCACGTCATAAGGCTAGTAGCAGCACGATGAGTGGATTTAGGTACGACGATTCTAAGTGAAATAAGTCACACAGAAAAAGACACTTATCATAAGATATCACTTAGAGAGGGAATGTAAAAACCGCTACACTTGAACTGAATTACAAAACAGAACAGAGTCACACGTTTAGAAAACACACTATGGCTGCTGAACGGGAAAGGTGAGGTGGGGTGATGCATAAAACAAGGGTTTCAAATTAGCTCCGATACCGTTCCATAAACCCAATATGTAAGAGACAAGACCTATTCCTTTTTCAGTGAACTGGACTCAACACCCCCTATTCACCGCACAAGAATATATCTGACTAGTAAGAATCTTCAAACCTATGTATTGATATCTCTCTGTAAGTGAGTCAAGGGGGTGTAAAGCGGCATAAACACAGCCGTGAAAAGCAGCTAAACCCCATTATAAAAATAAATTACTTTTCAAAACCCGTGAAACAAAGGCAGTGAAAGAGAGAGAAATTCTTACAAAATTCGTTCAGGGGCTGTGATGCAACCTGGATTGACCATATCTAGACCCACAGCTGATTGAGACATAAGGGTGGACACTCTTGGGGCTGAGAGGTTCGGTGAGGTTGGGTGAGCCAACGCAGACCCTTTCAAGTAATACTGCATGGTACCCATCCCATGGGTCCCAAATCTCCAGGTTCAAGGGCATCTTCCTACGTCGAAAACAGGCATGAGAAACCCAGAAGATGGTACACCGTGTGATCGGGAAAGGTTTCTAAAACGCACCTCATTTCTCATCTCCTTTGCTCGGGTTCGCCATTCCAGCCGATTTACTACCCATCTCCCTCCTTGGAGAATCAGCACCTTTAACCTCCTGTTCTGTACAGGTTGCAATTTGTCCTGAGGATGAACGGGAAGAGGGGGAACCAATGAGAGACTAGCTCTAGGTGTTGGGACAGGCACAGGTCACTCTATTTTCCCATCAGGAAGAAGAATTAAGCACAAGCTCAGCCTGCCCCCAGGAACCAGAAGAGGGCCTGAAGCAATCCTGCGCTTTTGCGGCCAGCTCCCAAAAAAGCGAGTTGAAAAATGTAGCTCAGGGACACTGCAATTCACAAACCTGCAGAGTTTTAAATGATACCTCTCGTCCACAAATATATTAAGGGAAGGCAACGAAGAGGCTTTGAAAGCAAGGCAGAATTGCAGGAAACAGATTTCAGGAGGTAGATTCGAATCGCCTTGAAAGCACATGAAAAGCGGCAAAACGTGGACAATGATGCCCTTGGCCAAAAAGGGCGTATGCGTTTTTTCCTGAATATATTCAGGAAAAAACGCATACGCCCTTTTTGGCCAACCAAGCAACCTGGAAAGGCCAATCAGCGCTCCAAAGAAGTCTCGCTTCCCAGCGGGCAAAAGGGCCATGCGGAAAAAAGTGTCCAAACCAGAAATGCAGGACCGGCCATGGAGAAATGGGAGCCTTGCTACGCTGATGGGTGGGATGTAAATTGCCAACAGCCACTCTGGAGAAGTGTACGGTGTGTTCTGAAACATCTAAAAAACACAGCTTGGAGAGCATAGGGCACTTCCACTCATGGGCGTATAAATTGGGAAAACTAAAAATCAGCAAGACACAGGCACCCCACAGTTTAGGGCTGCTCTGTTGACAAGAACCCCCACTTCATTACACCTTAAATATCCTAGGAAAGAGAAAAATGGATAAAGAAGTTGTGGTCCTCATGTACAATGGAATATCACTCAGCCATGAAATCCACGTCATAAGGCTAGTAGCAGCACGATGAGTGGATTTAGGTACGACGATTCTAAGTGAAATAAGTCACACAGAAAAAGACACTTATCATAAGATATCACTTAGAGAGGGAATGTAAAAACCGCCTACACTTGAACTGAATTACAAAACAGAACAGAGTCACACGTTTAGAAAACACACTATGGCTGCTGAACGGGAAAGGTGAGGTGGGGTGATGCATAAAACAAGGGTTTCAAATTAGCTCCGATACCGTTCCATAAACCCAATATGTAAGAGACAAGACCTATTCCTTTTTCAGTGAACTGGACTCAACACCCCCTATTCACCGCACAAGAATATATCTGACTAGTAAGAATCTTCAAACCTATGTATTGATATCTCTCTGTAAGTGAGTCAAGGGGGTGTAAAGCGGCATAAACACAGCCGTGAAAAGCAGCTAAACCCCATTATAAAAATAAATTACTTTTCAAAACCCGTGAAACAAAGGCAGTGAAAGAGAGAGAAATTCTTGCAAAATTCGTTCAGGGGCTGTGATGCAACCTGGATTGACCATATCTAGACCCACAGCTGATTGAGACATAAGGGTGGACACTCTTGGGGCTGAGAGGTTCGGTGAGGTTGGGTGAGCCAACGCAGACCCTTTCAAGTAATACTGCATGGTACCCATCCCATGGGTCCCAAATCTCCAGGTTCAAGGGCATCTTCCTACGTCGAAAACAGGCATGAGAAACCCAGAAGATGGTACACCGTGTGATCGGGAAAGGTTTCTAAAACGCACCTCATTTCTCATCTCCTTTGCTCGGGTTCGCCATTCCAGCCGATTTACTAGCCATCTCCCTCCTTGGAGAATCAGCACCTTTAACCTCCTGTTCCGTACAGGTTGCAATTTGTCCTGAGGATGAACGGGAAGAGGGGGAACCAATGAGAGACTAGCTCTAGGTGTTGGGACAGGCACAGGTCACTCTATTTTCCCATCAGGAAGAAGAATTAAGCACAAGCTCAGCCTGCCCCCCAGAACCAGAAGAGGGCCTGAAGCAATCCTGCGCTTTTGCGGCCAGCTCCCAACAAAGCGAGTTGAAAAATGGAGCTCAGGGGCACTGCAATTCACAAACCTGCAGAGTTTTAAATGATACCTCTCGTCCACAAATATATTAAGGGAAGGCAACGAAGAGGCTTTGAAAGCAAGGCAGAATTGCAGGAAACAGATTTCAGGAGGTAGATTCGAATCGCCTTGAAAGCACATGAAAAGCGGCAAAACGTGGACAATGATGCCCTTGGCCAAAAAGGGCGTATGCGTTTTTTCCTGAATATATTCAGGAAAAAACGCATACGCCCTTTTTGGCCAACCAAGCAACCTGGAAAGGCCAATCAGCGCTCCAAAGAAGTCTCGCTTCCCAGCGGGCAAAAGGGCCATGCGGAAAAAAGTGTCCAAACCAGAAATGCAGGACCTGCCATGGAGAAATGGGAGCATTGCTACGCTGATGGGTGGGATGTAAATTGCCAACAGCCACTCTGGAGAAGTGTACGGTGTGTTCTGAAACATCTAAAAAACACAGCTTGGAGAGCATAGGGCACTTCCACTCATGGGCGTATAAAGTGGGAAAACTAAAAATCAGCAAGACACAGGCACCCCAAAGTTTAGGGCTGCTCTGTTGACAAGAACCCCCACTTCATTACACCTTAAATATCCTAGGAAAGAGAAAAATGGATAAAGAAGTGGTGGTCCTCATGTACAATGGAATATCACTCAGCCATGAAATCCACGTCATAAGGCTAGTAGCAGCACGATGAGTGGATTTAGGTACGACGATTCTAAGTGAAATAAGTCACACAGAAAAAGACACTTATCATAAGATATCACTTAGAGAGGGAATGTAAAAACCGCTACACTTGAACTGAATTACAAAACAGAACAGAGTCACACGTTTAGAAAACACACTATGGCTGCTGAACGGGAAAGGTGAGGTGGGGTGATGCATAAAACAAGGGTTTCAAATTAGCTCCGATACCGTTCCATAAACCCAATATGTAAGAGACAAGACCTATTCCTTTTTCAGTGAACTGGACTCAACACCCCCTATTCACCGCACAAGAATATATCTGACTAGTAAGAATCTTCAAACCTATGTATTGATATCTCTCTGTAAGTGAGTCAAGGGGGTGTAAAGCGGCATAAACACAGCCGTGAAAAGCAGCTAAACCCCATTATAAAAATAAATTACTTTTCAAAACCCGTGAAACAAAGGCAGTGAAAGAGAGAGAAATTCTTACAAAATTCGTTCAGGGGCTGTGATGCAACCTGGATTGACCATATCTAGACCCACAGCTGATTGAGACATAAGGGTGGACACTCTTGGGGCTGAGAGGTTCGGTGAGGTTGGGTGAGCCAACGCAGACCCTTTCAAGTAATACTGCATGGTACCCATCCCATGGGTCCCAAATCTCCAGGTTCAAGGGCATCTTCCTACGTCGAAAACAGGCATGAGAAACCCAGAAGATGGTACACCGTGTGATCGGGAAAGGTTTCTAAAACGCACCTCATTTCTCATCTCCTTTGCTCGGGTTCGCCATTCCAGCCGATTTACTACCCATCTCCCTCCTTGGAGAATCAGCACCTTTAACCTCCTGTTCTGTACAGGTTGCAATTTGTCCTGAGGATGAACGGGAAGAGGGGGAACCAATGAGAGACTAGCTCTAGGTGTTGGGACAGGCACAGGTCACTCTATTTTCCCATCAGGAAGAAGAATTAAGCACAAGCTCAGCCTGCCCCCAGGAACCAGAAGAGGGCCTGAAGCAATCCTGCGCTTTTGCGGCCAGCTCCCAAAAAAGCGAGTTGAAAAATGTAGCTCAGGGACACTGCAATTCACAAACCTGCAGAGTTTTAAATGATACCTCTCGTCCACAAATATATTAAGGGAAGGCAACGAAGAGGCTTTGAAAGCAAGGCAGAATTGCAGGAAACAGATTTCAGGAGGTAGATTCGAATCGCCTTGAAAGCACATGAAAAGCGGCAAAACGTGGACAATGATGCCCTTGGCCAAAAAGGGCGTATGCGTTTTTTCCTGAATATATTCAGGAAAAAACGCATACGCCCTTTTTGGCCAACCAAGCAACCTGGAAAGGCCAATCAGCGCTCCAAAGAAGTCTCGCTTCCCAGCGGGCAAAAGGGCCATGCGGAAAAAAGTGTCCAAACCAGAAATGCAGGACCGGCCATGGAGAAATGGGAGCCTTGCTACGCTGATGGGTGGGATGTAAATTGCCAACAGCCACTCTGGAGAAGTGTACGGTGTGTTCTGAAACATCTAAAAAACACAGCTTGGAGAGCATAGGGCACTTCCACTCATGGGCGTATAAATTGGGAAAACTAAAAATCAGCAAGACACAGGCACCCCACAGTTTAGGGCTGCTCTGTTGACAAGAACCCCCACTTCATTACACCTTAAATATCCTAGGAAAGAGAAAAATGGATAAAGAAGTTGTGGTCCTCATGTACAATGGAATATCACTCAGCCATGAAATCCACGTCATAAGGCTAGTAGCAGCACGATGAGTGGATTTAGGTACGACGATTCTAAGTGAAATAAGTCACACAGAAAAAGACACTTATCATAAGATATCACTTAGAGAGGGAATGTAAAAACCGCCTACACTTGAACTGAATTACAAAACAGAACAGAGTCACACGTTTAGAAAACACACTATGGCTGCTGAACGGGAAAGGTGAGGTGGGGTGATGCATAAAACAAGGGTTTCAAATTAGCTCCGATACCGTTCCATAAACCCAATATGTAAGAGACAAGACCTATTCCTTTTTCAGTGAACTGGACTCAACACCCCCTATTCACCGCACAAGAATATATCTGACTAGTAAGAATCTTCAAACCTATGTATTGATATCTCTCTGTAAGTGAGTCAAGGGGGTGTAAAGCGGCATAAACACAGCCGTGAAAAGCAGCTAAACCCCATTATAAAAATAAATTACTTTTCAAAACCCGTGAAACAAAGGCAGTGAAAGAGAGAGAAATTCTTGCAAAATTCGTTCAGGGGCTGTGATGCAACCTGGATTGACCATATCTAGACCCACAGCTGATTGAGACATAAGGGTGGACACTCTTGGGGCTGAGAGGTTCGGTGAGGTTGGGTGAGCCAACGCAGACCCTTTCAAGTAATACTGCATGGTACCCATCCCATGGGTCCCAAATCTCCAGGTTCAAGGGCATCTTCCTACGTCGAAAACAGGCATGAGAAACCCAGAAGATGGTACACCGTGTGATCGGGAAAGGTTTCTAAAACGCACCTCATTTCTCATCTCCTTTGCTCGGGTTCGCCATTCCAGCCGATTTACTAGCCATCTCCCTCCTTGGAGAATCAGCACCTTTAACCTCCTGTTCCGTACAGGTTGCAATTTGTCCTGAGGATGAACGGGAAGAGGGGGAACCAATGAGAGACTAGCTCTAGGGGTTGGGACAGGCACAGGTCACTCTATTTTCCCATCAGGAAGAAGAATTAAGCACAAGCTCAGCCTGCCCCCCAGAACCAGAAGAGGGCCTGAAGCAATCCTGCGCTTTTGCGGCCAGCTCCCAAAAAAGCGAGTTGAAAAATGGAGCTCAGGGGCACTGCAATTCACAAACCTGCAGAGTTTTAAATGATACCTCTCGTCCACAAATATATTAAGGGAAGGCAACGAAGAGGCTTTGAAAGCAAGGCAGAATTGCAGGAAACAGATTTCAGGAGGTAGATTCGAATCGCCTTGAAAGCACATGAAAAGCGGCAAAACGTGGACAATGATGCCCTTGGCCAAAAAGGGCGTATGCGTTTTTTCCTGAATATATTCAGGAAAAAACGCATACGCCCTTTTTGGCCAACCAAGCAACCTGGAAATGCCAATCAGCGCTCCAAAGAAGTCTCGCTTCCCAGCGGGCAAAAGGGCCATGCTGAAAAAGTGTCCAAACCAGAAATGCAGGACCGGCCATGGAGAAATGGGAGCCTTGCTACGCTGATGGGTGGGATGTAAATTGCCAACAGCCTCTCTGGAGAAGTGTACGGTGTGTTCTGAAACATCTAAAAAACACAGCTTGGAGGGCATAGGGCACTTCCACTCATGGGCGTATAAATTGGGAAAACTAAAAATCAGCAAGACACAGGCACGCCAAAGTTTAGGGCTGCTCTGTTGACAAGAACCCCCACTTCATTACACCTTAAATATCCTAGGAAAGAGAAAAATGGATAAAGAAGTGGTGGTCCTCATGTACAATGGAATATCACTCAGCCATGAAATCCACGTCATAAGGCTAGTAGCAGCACGATGAGTGGATTTAGGTACGACGATTCTAAGTGAAATAAGTCACACAGAAAAAGACACTTATCATAAGATATCACTTAGAGAGGGAATGTAAAAACCGCTACACTTGAACTGAATTACAAAACAGAACAGAGTCACACGTTTAGAAAACACACTATGGCTGCTGAACGGGAAAGGTGAGGTGGGGTGATGCATAAAACAAGGGTTTCAAATTAGCTCACATACCGTTCCATAAACCCAATATGTAAGAGACAAGACCTATTCCTTTTTCAGTGAACTGGACTCAACACCCCCTATTCACCGCACAAGAATATATCTGACTAGTAAGAATCTTCAAACCTATGTATTGATATCTCTCTGTAAGTGAGTCAAGGGGGTGTAAAGCGGCATAAACACAGCCGTGAAAAGCAGCTAAACCCCATTATAAAAATAAATTACTTTTCAAAACCCGTGAAACAAAGGCAGTGAAAGAGAGAGAAATTCTTACAAAATTCGTTCAGGGGCTGTGATGCAACCTGGATTGACCATATCTAGACCCACAGCTGATTGAGACATAAGGGTGGACACTCTTGGGGCTGAGAGGTTCGGTGAGGTTGGGTGAGCCAACGCAGACCCTTTCAAGTAATACTGCATGGTACCCATCCCATGGGTCCCAAATCTCCAGGTTCAAGGGCATCTTCCTACGTCGAAAACAGGCATGAGAAACCCAGAAGATGGTACACCGTGTGATCGGGAAAGGTTTCTAAAACGCACCTCATTTCTCATCTCCTTTGCTCGGGTTCGCCATTCCAGCCGATTTACTAGCCATCTCCCTCCTTGGAGAATCAGCACCTTTAACCTCCTGTTCTGTACAGGTTGCAATTTGTCCTGAGGATGAACGGGAAGAGGGGGAACCAATGAGAGACTAGCTCTAGGTGTTGGGACAGGCACAGGTCACTCTATTTTCCCATCAGGAAGAAGAATTAAGCACAAGCTCAGCCTGCCCCCCAGAACCAGAAGAGGGCCTGAAGCAATCCTGCGCTTTTGCGGCCAGCTCCCAAAAAAGCGAGTTGAAAAATGGAGCTCAGGGACACTGCAATTCACAAACCTGCAGAGTTTTAAATGATACCTCTCGTCCACAAATATATTAAGGGAAGGCAACGAAGAGGCTTTGAAAGCAAGGCAGAATTGCAGGAAACAGATTTCAGGAGGTAGATTCGAATCGCCTTGAAAGCACATGAAAAGCGGCAAAACGTGGACAATGATGCCCTTGGCCAAAAAGGGCGTATGCGTTTTTTCCTGAATATATTCAGGAAAAAACGCATACGCCCTTTTTGGCCAACCAAGCAACCTGGAAAGGCCAATCAGCGCTCCAAAGAAGTCTCGCTTCCCAGCGGGCAAAAGGGCCATGCGGAAAAAAGTGTCCAAACCAGAAATGCAGGACCGGCCATGGAGAAATGGGAGCCTTGCTACGCTGATGGGTGGGATGTAAATTGCCAACAGCCACTCTGGAGAAGTGTACGGTGTGTTCTGAAACATCTAAAAAACACAGCTTGGAGAGCATAGGGCACTTCCACTCATGGGCGTATAAATTGGGAAAACTAAAAATCAGCAAGACACAGGCACCCCACAGTTTAGGGCTGCTCTGTTGACAAGAACCCCCACTTCATTACACCTTAAATATCCTAGGAAAGAGAAAAATGGATAAAGAAGTTGTGGTCCTCATGTACAATGGAATATCACTCAGCCATGAAATCCACGTCATAAGGCTAGTAGCAGCACGATGAGTGGATTTAGGTACGATGATTCTAAGTGAAATAAGTCACACAGAAAAAGACACTTATCATAAGATATCACTTAGAGAGGGAATGTAAAAACCGCCTACACTTGAACTGAATTACAAAACAGAACAGAGTCACACGTTTAGAAAACACACTATGGCTGCTGAACGGGAAAGGTGAGGTGGGGTGATGCATAAAACAAGGGTTTCAAATTAGCTCCGATACCGTTCCATAAACCCAATATGTAAGAGACAAGACCTATTCCTTTTTCAGTGAACTGGACTCAACACCCCCTATTCACCGCACAAGAATATATCTGACTAGTAAGAATCTTCAAACCTATGTATTGATATCTCTCTGTAAGTGAGTCAAGGGGGTGTAAAGCGGCATAAACACAGCCGTGAAAAGCAGCTAAACCCCATTATAAAAATAAATTACTTTTCAAAACCCGTGAAACAAAGGCAGTGAAAGAGAGAGAAATTCTTACAAAATTCGTTCAGGGGCTGTGATGCAACCTGGATTGACCATATCTAGACCCACAGCTGATTGAGACATAAGGGTGGACACTCTTGGGGCTGAGAGGTTCGGTGAGGTTGGGTGAGCCAACGCAGACCCTTTCAAGTAATACTGCATGGTACCCATCCCATGGGTCCCAAATCTCCAGGTTCAAGGGCATCTTCCTACATCGAAAACAGGCATGAGAAACCCAGAAGATGGTACACCGTGTGATCGGGAAAGGTTTCTAAAACGCACCTCATTTCTCATCTCCTTTGCTCGGGTTCGCCATTCCAGCCGATTTACTAGCCATCTCCCTCCTTGGAGAATCAGCACCTTTAACCTCCTGTTCCGTACAGGTTGCAATTTGTCCTGAGGATGAACGGGAAGAGGGGGAACCAATGAGAGACTAGCTCTAGGTGTTGGGACAGGCACAGGTCACTCTATTTTCCCATCAGGAAGAAGAATTAAGCACAAGCTCAGCCTGCCCCCCAGAACCAGAAGAGGGCCTGAAGCAATCCTGCGCTTTTGCGGCCAGCTCCCAAAAAAGCGAGTTGAAAAATGGAGCTCAGGGACACTGCAATTCACAAACCTGCAGAGTTTTAAATGATACCTCTCGTCCACAAATATATTAAGGGAAGGCAACGAAGAGGCTTTGAAAGCAAGGCAGAATTGCAGGAAACAGATTTCAGGAGGTAGATTCGAATCGCCTTGAAAGCACATGAAAAGCGGCAAAACGTGGACAATGATGCCCTTGGCCAAAAAGGGCGTATGCGTTTTTTCCTGAATATATTCAGGAAAAAACGCATACGCCCTTTTTGGCCAACCAAGCAACATGGAAAGGCCAATCAGCGCTCCAAAGAAGTCTCGCTTCCCAGCGGGCAAAAGGGCCATGCGGAAAAAAGTGTCCAAACCAGAAATGCAGGACCGGCCATGGAGAAATGGGAGCCTTGCTACGCTGATGGGTGGGATGTAAATTGACAACAGCCACTCTGGAGAAGTGTACGGTGTGTTCTGAAACATCTAAAAAACACAGCTTGGAGAGCATAGGGCACTTCCACTCATGGGCGTATAAATTGGGAAAACTAAAAATCAGCAAGACACAGGCACCCCACAGTTTAGGGCTGCTCTGTTGACAAGAACCCCCACTTCATTACACCTTAAATATCCTAGGAAAGAGAAAAATGGATAAAGAAGTTGTGGTCCTCATGTACAATGGAATATCACTCAGCCATGAAATCCACGTCATAAGGCTAGTAGCAGCACGATGAGTGGATTTAGGTACGATGATTCTAAGTGAAGTAAGTCACACAGAAAAAGACACTTATCATAAGATATCACTTAGAGAGGGAATGTAAAAACCGCCTACACTTGAACTGAATTACAAAACAGAACAGAGTCACACGTTTAGAAAACACACTATGGCTGCTGAACGGGAAAGGTGAGGTGGGGTGATGCATAAAACAAGGGTTTCAAATTAGCTCCGATACCGTTCCATAAACCCAATATGTAAGAGACAAGACCTATTCCTTTTTCAGTGAACTGGACTCAACACCCCCTATTCACCGCACAAGAATATATCTGACTAGTAAGAATCTTCAAACCTATGTATTGATATCTCTCTGTAAGTGAGTCAAGGGGGTGTAAAGCGGCATAAACACAGCCGTGAAAAGCAGCTAAACCCCATTATAAAAATAAATTACTTTTCAAAACCCGTGAAACAAAGGCAGTGAAAGAGAGAGAAATTCTTACAAAATTCGTTCAGGGGCTGTGATGCAACCTGGATTGACCATATCTAGACCCACAGCTGATTGAGACATAAGGGTGGACACTCTTGGGGCTGAGAGGTTCGGTGAGGTTGGGTGAGCCAACGCAGACCCTTTCAAGTAATACTGCATGGTACCCATCCCATGGGTCCCAAATCTCCAGGTTCAAGGGCATCTTCCTACGTCGAAAACAGGCATGAGAAACCCAGAAGATGGTACACCGTGTGATCGGGAAAGGTTTCTAAAACGCACCTCATTTCTCATCTCCTTTGCTCGGGTTCGCCATTCCAGCCGATTTACTAGCCATCTCCCTCCTTGGAGAATCAGCACCTTTAACCTCCTGTTCCGTACAGGTTGCAATTTGTCCTGAGGATGAACGGGAAGAGGGGGAACCAATGAGAGACTAGCTCTAGGGGTTGGGACAGGCAAAGGTCACTCTATTTTCCCATCAGGAAGAAGAATTAAGCACAAGCTCAGCCTGCCCCCCAGAACCAGAAGAGGGCCTGAAGCAATCCTGCGCTTTTGCGGCCAGCTCCCAAAAAAGCGAGTTGAAAAATGGAGCTCAGGGGCACTGCAATTCACAAACCTGCAGAGTTTTAAATGATACCTCTCGTCCACAAATATATTAAGGGAAGGCAACGAAGAGGCTTTGAAAGCAAGGCAGAATTGCAGGAAACAGATTTCAGGAGGTAGATTCGAATCGCCTTGAAAGCACATGAAAAGCGGCAAAACGTGGACAATGATGCCCTTGGCCAAAAAGGGCGTATGCGTTTTTTCCTGAATATATTCAGGAAAAAACGCATACGCCCTTTTTGGCCAACCAAGCAACCTGGAAAGGCCAATCAGCGCTCCAAAGAAGTCTCGCTTCCCAGCGGGCAAAAGGGCCATGCGAAAAAAAGTGTCCAAACCAGAAATGCAGGACCGGCCATGGAGAAATAGGAGCCTTGCTACGCTGATGGGTGGGATGTAAATTGCCAACAGCCACTCTGGAGAAGTGTACGGTGTGTTCTGAAACATCTAAAAAACACAGCTTGGAGAGCATAGGGCACTTCCACTCATGGGCGTATAAATTGGGAAAACTAAAAATCAGCAAGACACAGGCACCCCAAAGTTTAGGGCTGCTCTGTTGACAAGAACCCCCACTTCATTACACCTTAAATATCCTAGGAAAGCGAAAAATGAATAAAGAAGTTGTGGTCCTCATGTACAATGGAATATCACTCAGCCATGAAATCCACGTCATAAGGCTAGTAGCAGAACGATGAGTGGATTTAGGTACGACGATTCTAAGTGAAATAAGTCACACAGAAAAAGACACTTATCATAAGATATCACTTAGAGAGGGAATGTAAAAACCGCTACACTTGAACTGAATTACAAAAGAGAACAGAGTCACACGTTCAGAAAACACACTATGGCTGCTGAACGGGAAAGGTGAGGTGGGGTGATGCATAAAACAAGGGTTTCAAATTAGCTCCGATACCGTTCCATAAACCCAATATGTAAGAGACAAGACCTATTCCTTTTTCAGTGAACTGGACTCAACACCCCCTATTCACCGCACAAGAATATATCTGACTAGTAAGAATCTTCAAACCTATGTATTGATATCTCTCCGTAAGTGAGTCAAGGGGGTGTAAAGCGGCATAAACACAGCCGTGAAAAGCAGCTAAACCCCATTATAAAAATAAATTACTTTTCAAAACCCGTGAAACAAAGGCAGTGAAAGAGAGAGAAATTCTTACAAAATTCGTTCAGGGGCTGTGATGCAACCTGGATTGACCATATCTAGACCCACAGCTGATTGAGACATAAGGGTGGACACTCTTGGGGCTGAGAGGTTCGGTGAGGTTGGGTGAGCCAACGCAGACCCTTTCAAGTAATACTGCATGGTACCCATCCCATGGGTCCCAAATCTCCAGGTTCAAGGGCATCTTCCTACGTCGAAAACAGGCATGAGAAACCCAGAAGATGGTACACCGTGTGATCGGGAAAGGTTTCTAAAACGCACCTCATTTCTCATCTCCTTTGCTCGGGTTCGCCATTCCAGCCGATTTACTAGCCATCTCCCTCCTTGGAGAATCAGCACCTTTAACCTCCTGTTCCGTACAGGTTGCAATTTGTCCTGAGGATGAACGGGAAGAGGGGGAACCAATGAGAGACTAGCTCTAGGTGTTGGGACAGGCACAGGTCACTCTATTTTCCCATCAGGAAGAAGAATTAAGCACAAGCTCAGCCTGCCCCCCAGAACCAGAAGAGGGCCTGAAGCAATCCTGCGCTTTTGCGGCCAGCTCCCAAAAAAGCGAGTTGAAAAATGGAGCTCAGGGGCACTGCAATTCACAAACCTGCAGAGTTTTAAATGATACCTCTCGTCCACAAATATATTAAGGGAAGGCAACGAAGAGGCTTTGAAAGCAAGGCAGAATTGCAGGAAACAGATTTCAGGAGGTAGATTCGAATCGCCTTGAAAGCACATGAAAAGCGGCAAAACGTGGACAATGATGCCCTTGGCCAAAAAGGGCGTATGCGTTTTTTCCTGAATATATTCAGGAAAAAACGCATACGCCCTTTTTGGCCAACCAAGCAACCTGGAAAGGCCAATCAGCGCTCCAAAGAAGTCTCGCTTCCCAGCGGGCAAAAGGGCCATGCGGAAAAAAGTGTCCAAACCAGAAATGCAGGACCGGCCATGGAGAAATGGGAGCCTTGCTACGCTGATGGGTGGGATGTAAATTGCCAACAGCCACTCTGGAGAAGTGTACGGTGTGTTCTGAAACATCTAAAAAACACAGCTTGGAGAGCATAGGGCACTTCCACTCATGGGCGTATAAATTGGGAAAACTAAAAATCAGCAAGACACAGGCACCCCACAGTTTAGGGCTGCTCTGTTGACAAGAACCCCCACTTCATTACACCTTAAATATCCTAGGAAAGAGAAAAATGGATAAAGAAGTTGTGGTCCTCATGTACAATGGAATATCACTCAGCCATGAAATCCACGTCATAAGGCTAGTAGCAGCACGATGAGTGGATTTAGGTACGACGATTCTAAGTGAAATAAGTCACACAGAAAAAGACACTTATCATAAGATATCACTTAGAGAGGGAATGTAAAAACCACCTACACTTGAACTGAATTACAAAACAGAACAGAGTCACACGTTTAGAAAACACACTATGGCTGCTGAACGGGAAAGGTGAGGTGGGGTGATGCATAAAACAAGGGTTTCAAATTAGCTCCGATACCGTTCCATAAACCCAATATGTAAGAGACAAGACCTATTCCTTTTTCAGTGAACTGGACTCAACACCCCCTATTCACCGCACAAGAATATATCTGACTAGTAAGAATCTTCAAACCTATGTATTGATATCTCTCTGTAAGTGAGTCAAGGGGGTGTAAAGCGGCATAAACACAGCCGTGAAAAGCAGCTAAACCCCATTATAAAAATAAATTACTTTTCAAAACCCGTGAAACAAAGGCAGTGAAAGAGAGAGAAATTCTTGCAAAATTCGTTCAGGGGCTGTGATGCAACCTGGATTGACCATATCTAGACCCACAGCTGATTGAGACATAAGGGTGGACACTCTTGGGGCTGAGAGGTTCGGTGAGGTTGGGTGAGCCAACGCAGACCCTTTCAAGTAATACTGCATGGTACCCATCCCATGGGTCCCAAATCTCCAGGTTCAAGGGCATCTTCCTACGTCGAAAACAGGCATGAGAAACCCAGAAGATGGTACACCGTGTGATCGGGAAAGGTTTCTAAAACGCACCTCATTTCTCATCTCCTTTGCTCGGGTTCGCCATTCCAGCCGATTTACTAGCCATCTCCCTCCTTGGAGAATTAGCACCTTTAACCTCCTGTTCCGTACAGGTTGCAATTTGTCCTGAGGATGAACGGGAAGAGGGGGAACCAATGAGAGACTAGCTCTAGGGGTTGGGACAGGCACAGGTCACTCTATTTTCCCATCAGGAAGAAGAATTAAGCACAAGCTCAGCCTGCCCCCCAGAACCAGAAGAGGGCCTGAAGCAATCCTGCGCTTTTGCGGCCAGCTCCCAAAAAAGCGAGTTGAAAAATGGATCTCAGGGGCACTGCAATTCACAAACCTGCAGAGTTTTAAATGATACCTGTCGTCCACAAATATATTAAGGGAAGGCAACGAAGAGGCTTTGAAAGCAAGGCAGAATTGCAGGAAACAGATTTCAGGAGGTAGATTCGAATCGCCTTGAAAGCACATGAAAAGCGGCAAAACGTGGACAATGATGCCCTTGGCCAAAAAGGGCGTATGCGTTTTTTCCTGAATATATTCAGGAAAAAACGCATACGCCCCTTTTGGCCAACCAAGGAACCTGGAAAGGCCAATCAGCGCTCCAAAGAAGTCTCGCTTCCCAGCGGGCAAAAGGGCCATGCGGAAAAAAGTGTCCAAACCAGAAATGCAGGACCGGCCATGGAAAAATGGGAGCATTGCTACGCTGATGGGTGGGATGTAAATTGCCAACAGCCACTCTGGAGAAGTGTACGGTGTGTTCTGTAACATCTAAAAAACACAGCTTGGAGAGCATAGGGCACTTCCACTCATGGGCGTTTAAATTGGGAAAACTAAAAATCAGCAAGACACAGGCACCCCAAAGTTTAGGGCTGCTCTGTTGACAAGAACCCCCACTTCATTACACCTTAAATATCCTAGGAAAGAGAAAAATGGATAAAGAAGTTGGGGTCCTCATGTACAATGGAATATCACTCAGCCATGAAATCCACGTCATAAGGCTAGTAGCAGCACGATGAGTGGATTTAGGTACGACGATTCTAAGTGAAATAAGTCACACAGAAAAAGACACTTATCATAAGATATCACTTAGAGAGGGAATGTAAAAACCGCTACACTTGAACTGAATTACAAAACAGAACAGAGTCACACGTTCAGAAAACACACTATGGCTGCTGAACGGGAAAGGTGAGGTGGGGTGATGCATAAAACAAGGGTTTCAAATTAGCTCCGATACCGTTCCATAAACCCAATATGTAAGAGACAAGACCTATTCCTTTTTCAGTGAACTGGACTCAACACCCCCTATTCACCGCACAAGAATATATCTGACTAGTAAGAATCTTCAAACCTATGTATTGATATCTCTCCGTAAGTGAGTCAAGGGGGTGTAAAGCGGCATAAACACAGCCGTGAAAAGCAGCTAAACCCCATTATAAAAATAAATTACTTTTCAAAACCCGTGAAACAAAGGCAGTGAAAGAGAGAGAAATTCTTACAAAATTCGTTCAGGGGCTGTGATGCAACCTGGATTGACCATATCTAGACCCACAGCTGATTGAGACATAAGGGTGGACACTCTTGGGGCTGAGAGGTTCGGTGAGGTTGGGTGAGCCAACGCAGACCCTTTCAAGTAATACTGCATGGTACCCATCCCATGGGTCCTAAATCTCCAGGTTCAAGGGCATCTTCCTACGTCGAAAACAGGCATGAGAAACCCAGAATTTGTACACCGTGTGATCGGGAAAGGTTTCTAAAACGCACCTCATTTCTCATCTCCTTTGCTCGGGTTCGCCATTCCAGCCGATTTACTAGCCATCTCCCTCCTTGGAGAATCAGCACCTTTAACCTCCTGTTCCGTACAGGTTGCAATTTGTCCTGAGGATGAACGGGAAAAGGGGGAACCAATGAGAGACTAGCTCTAGGTGTTGGGACAGGCACAGGTCACTCTATTTTCCCATCAGGAAGAAGAATTAAGCACAAGCTCAGCCTGCCCCCCAGAACCAGAAGAGGGCCTGAAGCAATCCTGCGCTTTTGCGGCCAGCTCCCAAAAAAGCGAGTTGAAAAATGGAGCTCAGGGAAACTGCAATTCACAAACCTGCAGAGTTTTAAATGATACCTCTCGTCCACAAATATATTAAGGGAAGGCAACGAAGAGGCTTTGAAAGCAAGGCAGAATTGCAGGAAACAGATTTCAGGAGGTAGATTCGAATCGCCTTGAAAGCACATGAAAAGCGGCAAAACGTGGACAATGATGCCCTTGGCCAAAAAGGGCGTATGCGTTTTTTCCTGAATATATTCAGGAAAAAACGCATACGCCCTTTTTGGCCAACCAAGCAACCTGGAAAGGCCAATCAGCGCTCCAAAGAAGTCTCGCTTCCCAGCGGGCAAAAGGGCCATGCGGAAAAAAGTGTCCAAACCAGAAATGCAGGACCGGCCATGGAGAAATGGGAGCCTTACTACGCTGATGGGTGGGATGTCAATTGCCAACAGCCACTCTGGAGAAGTGTACGGTGTGTTCTGAAACATCTAAAAAACACAGCTTGGAGAGCATAGGGCACTTCCACTCATGGGCGTATAAATTGGGAAAACTAAAAATCAGCAAGACACAGGCACCCCAAAGTTTAGGGCTGCTCTGTTGACAAGAACCCCCACTTCATTACACCTTAAATATCCTAGGAAAGAGAAAAATGGATAAAGAAGTTGTGGTCCTCATGTACAATGGAATATCACTCAGCCAGGAAATCCACGTCATAAGGCTAGTAGCAGCACGATGAGTGGATTTAGGTACGACGATTCTAAGTGAAATAAGTCACACAGAGAAAGACACTTATCATAAGATATCACTTAGAGAGGGAATGTAAAAACCGCTACACTTGAACTGAATTACAAAACAGAACAGAGTCACACGTTCAGAAAACACACTATGGTTGCTGAACGGGAAAGGTGAGGTGGGGTGATGCATAAAACAAGGGTTTCAAATTAGCTCAGATACCGTTCCATAAACCCAATATGTAAGAGACAAGACCTATTCCTTTTTCAGTGAACTGGACTCAACACCCCCTATTCATCGCACAAGAATATATCTGACTAGTAAGAATCTTCAAACCTATGTATTGATATCTCTCTGTAAGTGAGTCAAGGGGGTGTAAAGCGGCATAAACACAGCCGTGAAAAGCAGCTACACCCCATTATAAAAATAAATTACTTTTCAAAACCCGTGAAACAAAGGCAGTGAAAGAGAGAGAAATTCTTACAAAATTCGTTCAGGGGCTGTGATGCAACCTGGATTGACCATATCTAGACCCACAGCTGATTGAGACATAAGGGTGGACACTCTTGGGGCTGAGAGGTTCGGTGAGGTTGGGTGAGCCAACGCAGACCCTTTCAAGTAATACTGCATGGTACCCATCCCATGGGTCCCAAATCTCCAGGTTCAAGGGCATCTTCCTACGTCGAAAACAGGCATGAGAAACACAGAAGATGGTACACCGTGTGATCGGGAAAGGTTTCTAAAACGCACCTCATTTCTCATCTCCTTTGCTCGGGTTCGCCATTCCAGCCGATTTACTAGCCATCTCCCTCCTTGGAGAATCAGCACCTTTAACCTCCTGTTCCATACAGGTTGCAATTTGTCCTGAGGATGAACGGGAAGAGGGGGAACCAATGAGAGACTAGCTCTAGGTGTTGGGACAGGCACAGGTCACTCTATTTTCCCATCAGGAAGAAGAATTAAGCACAAGCTCAGCCTGCCCCCCAGAACCAGAAGAGGGCCTGAAGCAATCCTGCGCTTTTGCGGCCAGCTCCCAAAAAAGCGAGTTGAAAACTGGAGCTCAGGGGCACTGCAATTCACAAACCTGCAGAGTTTTAAATGATACCTCTCGTCCACAAATATATTAAGGGAAGGCAACGAAGAGGCTTTGAAAGCAAGGCAGAATTGCAGGAAACAGATTTCAGGAGGTAGATTCGAATCGCCTTGAAAGCACATGAAAAGCGGCAAAACGTGGACAATGATGCCCTTGGCCAAAAAGGGCGTATGCGTTTTTTCCTGAATATATTCAGGAAAAAACGCATACGCCCTTTTTGGCCAACCAAGCAACCTGGAAAGGCCAATCAGCGCTCCAAAGAAGTCTCGCTTCCCAGCGGGCAAAAGGGCCATGCGGAAAAAAGTGTCCAAACCAGAAATGCAGGACCGGCCATGGAGAAATGGGAGCCTTGCTACGCTGATGGGTGGGATGTAAATTGCCAACAGCCACTCTGGAGAAGTGTACGGTGTGTTCTGAAATATCTAAAAAACACAGCTTGGAGAGCATAGGGCACTTCCACTCATGGGCGTATAAATTGGGAAAACTAAAAATCAGCAAGACACAGGCACCCCAAAGTTTAGGGCTGCTCTGTTGACAAGAACCCCCACTTCATTACACCTTAAATATCCTAGGAAAGCGAAAAATGAATAAAGAAGTTGTGGTCCTCATGTACAATGGAATATCACTCAGCCATGAAATCCACGTCATAATGCTAGTAGCAGTACGATGAGTGGATTTAGTTACGACGATTCTAAGTGAAATAATTCACACAGAAAAAGACACTTATCATAAGATATCACTTAGAGAGGGAATGTAAAAACCGCTACACTTGAACTGAATTACAAAACAGAACAGAGTCACACGTTCAGAAAACACACTATGGCTGCTGAACGGGAAAGGTGAGGTGGGGTGATGCATAAAACAAGGGTTTCAAATTAGCTCAGATACCGTTCCATAAACCCAATATGTAAGAGACAAAACCTATTCCTTTTTCAGTGAACTGGACTCAACACCCCCTATTCACCGCACAAAAATATATATGACTAGTAAGAATCTTCAAACCTATGTATTGATATCTCTCTGTAAGTGAGTCAAGGGGGTGTAAAGCGGCATAAACACAGCCGTGAAAAGCAGCTAAACCCCATTATAAAAATAAATTACTTTTCAAAACCCGTGAAACAAAGGCAGTGAAAGAGAGAGAAATTCTTACAAAATTCGTTCAGGGGCCGTGATGCAACCTGGATTGACCATATCTAGACCCACAGCTGATTGAGACATAAGGGTGGACACTCTTGGGGCTGAGAGGTTCGGTGAGGTTGGGTGAGCCAACGCAGACCCTTTCAAGTAATACTGCATGGTACCCATCCCATGGGTCCCAAATCTCCAGGTTCAAGGGCATCTTCCTACGTCGAAAACAGGCATGAGAAACCCAGAAGATGGTACACCGTGTGATCCGTAAAGGTTTCTAAAACGCACCTCATTTCTCATCTCCTTTGCTCGGGTTCGCCATTCCAGCCGATTTACTAGCCATCTCCCTCCTTGGAGAATCAGCACCTTTAACCTCCTGTTCCGTACAGGTTGCAATTTGTCCTGAGGATGAACGGGAAGAGGGGGAACCAATGAGAGACTAGCTCTAGGTGTTGGGACAGGCACAGGTCACTCTATTTTCCCATCAGGAAGAAGAATTAAGCACAAGCTCAGCCTGCCCCCCAGAACCAGAAGAGGGCCGGAAGCAATCCTGCGCTTTTGCGGCCAGCTCCCAAAAAAGCGAGTTGAAAAATGGAGCTCAGGGGCACTGCAATTCACAAACCTGCAGAGTTTTAAATGATACCTCTCGTCCACAAATATATTAAGGGAAGGCAACGAAGAGGCTTTGAAAGCAAGGCAGAATTGCAGGAAACAGATTTCAGGAGGTAGATTCGAATCGCCTTGAAAGCACATGAAAAGCGGCAAAACGTGGACAATGATGCCCTTGGCCAAAAAGGGCGTATGCGTTTTTTCCTGAATATATTCAGGAAAAAACGCATACGCCCTTTTTGGCCAACCAAGCAACCTGGAAAGGCCAATCAGCGCTCCAAAGAAGTCTCGCTTCCCAGCGGGCAAAAGGGCCATGCGGAAAAAAGTGTCCAAACCAGAAATGCAGGACCGGCCATGGAGAAATGGGAGCCTTGCTACGCTGATGGGCGGGATGTAAATTGCCAACAGCCACTCTGGAGAAGTGTACGGTGTGTTCTGAAACATCTAAAAAACACAGCTTGGAGAGCATAGGGCACTTCCACTCATGGGCGTATAAATTGGGAAAACTAAAAATCAGCAAGACACAGGCACCCCAAAGTTTAGGGCTGCTCTGTTGACAAGAAACCCCACTTCATTACACCTTAAATATCCTAGGAAAGCAAAAAATGGATAAAGAAGTTGGGGTCCTCATGTACAATGGAATATCACTCAGCCATGAAATCAACGTCATAAGGCTAGTAGCAGCACGATGAGTGGATTTAGGTACGACGATTCTAAGTGAAATAAGTCACACAGAAAAAGACACTTATCATAAGATATCACTTAGAGAGGGAATGTAAAAACCGCTACACATGAACTGAATTACAAAACAGAACAGAGGCACACGTTTAGGAAACACACTATGGCTGCTGAACGGGAAAGGTGAGGTGGGGTGATGCATAAAACAAGGGTTTCAAATTAGCTCCGATACCGTTCCATAAACCCAATATGTAAGAGACAAGACCTATTCCTTTTTCAGTGAACTGGACTCAACACCCCCTATTCACCGCACAAGAATATATCTGACTAGGAAGAATCTTCAAACCTATGTATTGATATCTCTCTGTAAGTGAGTCAACGGGGTGTAAAGCAGCATAAACACAGCCGTGAAAAGCAGCTAAACCCCATTATAAAAATAAATTACTTTTCAAAACCCGTGAAACAAAGACAGTGAAAGAGAGAGAAATTCTTACAAAATTCGTTCAGGGGCTGTGATGCAACCTGTATTGACCATATCTAGACCCACAGCTGATTGAGACATAAGGGTGGACACTCTTGGGGCTGAGAGGTTCGGTGAGGTTGGGTGAGCCAACGCAGACCCTTTCAAGTAATACTGCATGGTACCCATCCCATGGGTCCCAAATCTCCAGGTTCAAGGGCATCTTCCTACGTCGAAAACAGGCATGAGAAACCCAGAAGATGGTACACGGTGTGATCGGGAAAGGTTTCTAAAACGCACCTCATTTCTCATCTCCTTTGCTCGGGTTCGCCATTCCAGCCGATTTACTAGCCATCTCCCTCCTTGGAGAATCAGCACCTTTAACCTCCTGTTCCGTACAGGTTGCAATTTGTCCTGAGGATGAACGGGAAGAGGGGGAACCAATGAGAGACTAGCTCTAGGGGTTGGGACAGGCACAGGTCACTCTATTTTCCCATCAGGAAGAAGAATTAAGCACAAGCTCAGCCTGCCCCCCAGAAGCAGAAGAGGGCCTGAAGCAATCCTGCGCTTTTGTGGCCAGCTCCCAAAAAAGCGAGTTGAAAAATGGAGCTCAGGGGCACTGCAATTCACAAACCTGCAGAGTTTTAAATGATACCTCTCGTCCACAAATATATTAAGGGAAGGCAACGAAGAGGCTTTGAAAGCAAGGCAGAATTGCAGGAAACAGATTTCAGGAGGTAGATTCGAATCGCCTTGAAAGCACATGAAAAGCGGCAAAACGTGGACAATGATGCCCTTGGCCAAAAAGGGCGTATGCGTTTTTTCCTGAATATATTCAGGAAAAAACGCATACGCCCTTTTTGGCCAACCAAGCAACCTGGAAAGGCCAATCAGCGCTCCAAAGAAGTCTCGCTTCCCAGCGGGCAAAAGGGCCATGCGGAAAAAAGTGTCCAAACCAGAAATGCAGGACCGGCCATGGAGAAATGGGAGCCTTGCTACGCTGATGGGTGGGATGTAACTTGCCAACAGCCACTCTGGAGAAGTGTACGGTGTGTTCTGAAACATCTAAAAAACACAGCTTGGAGAGCATAGGGCACTTCCACTCATGGGCGTATAAATTGGGAAAACTAAAAATCAGCAAGACACAGGCACCCCAAAGTTTAGGGCTGCTCTGTTGACAAGAACCCCCACTTCATTACACCTTAAATATCCTAGGAAAGCGAAAAATGGATAAAGAAGTTGGGGTCCTCATGTACAATGGAATATCACTCAGCCATGAAATCAACGTCATAAGGCTAGTAGCAGCACGATGAGTGGATTTAGGTACGACGATTCTAAGTGAAATAAGTCACACAGAAAAAGACACTTATCATAAGATATCACTTAGAGAGGGAATGTAAAAACCGCTACACTTGAACTGAATTACAAAACAGAACAGAGTCACACGTTTAGGAAACACACTATGGCTGCTGAACGGGAAAGGTGAGGTGGGGTGATGCATAAAACAAGGGTTTCAAATTAGCTCCGATACCATTCCATAAACCCAATATGTAAGAGACAAGACCTATTCCTTTTTCAGTGAACTGGACTCAACACCCCCTATTCACCGCACAAGAATATATCTGACTAGTAAGAATCTTCAAACCTATGTATTGATATCTCTCTGTAAGTGAGTCAAGGGGGTGTAAAGCGGCATAAACACAGCCGTGAAAAGCAGCTAAACCCCATTATAAAAATAAATTACTGGGGCTTCCCTGGTGGCGCAGTGGTTGAGAGTCTGCCTGCCAGTGCGGGGGACACGGGTTCGAGCCCTGGTCTGGGAGGATCCCACATGCCGTGGAGCGGCTGGGCCCGTGGGCCACAATTGCTGAGCCTGCGCGTCTGGAGCCTGTGCTCCGCAACGGGAGAGGCCGCGATGGTGAGAGGCCTGCGCGCCGCGATGAAGAGTGGTCCCCACTTGCCACAACTGGAGAAAGCCCTCGCACAGAAACGAAGACCCAACACAGTCATAAATAAATAAATAAATAAAAGAACGCGAATTTCTAAAAAAAAAAAGAGCTAAAGCCATAAAGCTTTTAGAAGGAAACAGAGCAGGATGCCTTCACGACTTGGAACAGGCAAAGATCTCTTAAGCAGGACACAGAAAGTGATAACCATTAGAGAAAAAAATGAACAGTGAGACTTCATCAAAATTTAAAAAAAAAAAAAAAAAAAAAAAAAAACGTCTGCTGGACCTCCCTGGCTGTCCAAAAAAAAAAAAAATAAATAAATAAATAAATAAATAAATAAATTACTTTTCAAAACCCGTGAAAGAAAGACAGTGAAAGAGAGAGAAATTCTTACAAAATTCGTTCAGGGGCTGTGATGCAACCTGGATTGACCATATCAAGACCCACAGCTGATTGAGACATAAGGGTGGACACTCTTGGGGCTGAGAGGTTCGGTGAGGTTGGGTGAGCCAACGCAGACCCTTTCAATTAATACTGCATGGTACCCACCCCATGGGTCCCAAATCTCCAGGTTCAAGGGCATCTTCCTACGTCGAAAACAGGCAT
This sequence comes from Balaenoptera acutorostrata, assembly GCF_949987535.1. NCBI lineage: Eukaryota > Metazoa > Chordata > Mammalia > Artiodactyla > Balaenopteridae > Balaenoptera > Balaenoptera acutorostrata. Next base: position 324,194 of record NW_026646097.1, on the reverse strand, counting down.
GAGAAACCCAGAAGATGGTACACCGTGTGATCGGGAAAGGTTTCTAAAACGCACCTCATTTCTCATCTCCTTTGCTCGGGTTCGCCATTCCAGCCGATTTACTAGCCATCTCCCTCCTTGGAGAATCAGCACCTTTAACCTCCTGTTCCGTACAGGTTGCAATTTGTCCTGAGGATGAACGGGAAGAGGGGGAACCAATGAGAGACTAGCTCTAGGTGTTGGGACAGGCACAGGTCACTCTATTTTCCCATCAGGAAGAAGAATTAAGCACAAGCTCAGCCTGCCCCCCAGAACCAGAAGAGGGCCGGAAGCAATCCTGCGCTTTTGCGGCCAGCTCCCAAAAAAGCGAGTTGAAAAATGGAGCTCAGGGGCACTGCAATTCACAAACCTGCAGAGTTTTAAATGATACCTCTCGTCCACAAATATATTAAGGGAAGGCAACGAAGAGGCTTTGAAAGCAAGGCAGAATTGCAGGAAACAGATTTCAGGAGGTAGATTCGAATCGCCTTGAAAGCACATGAAAAGCGGCAAAACGTGGACAATGATGCCCTTGGCCAAAAAGGGCGTATGCGTTTTTTCCTGAATATATTCAGGAAAAAACGCATACGCCCTTTTTGGCCAACCAAGCAACCTGGAAAGGCCAATCAGCGCTCCAAAGAAGTCTCGCTTCCCAGCGGGCAAAAGGGCCATGCGGAAAAAAGTGTCCAAACCAGAAATGCAGGACCGGCCATGGAGAAATGGGAGCCTTGCTACGCTGATGGGCGGGATGTAAATTGCCAACAGCCACTCTGGAGAAGTGTACGGTGTGTTCTGAAACATCTAAAAAACACAGCTTGGAGAGCATAGGGCACTTCCACTCATGGGCGTATAAATTGGGAAAACTAAAAATCAGCAAGACACAGGCACCCCAAAGTTTAGGGCTGCTCTGTTGACAAGAAACCCCACTTCATTACACCTTAAATATCCTAGGAAAGCAAAAAATGGATAAAGAAGTTGGGGTCCTCATGTACAATGGAATATCACTCAGCCATGAAATCAACGTCATAAGGCTAGTAGCAGCACGATGAGTGGATTTAGGTACGACGATTCTAAGTGAAATAAGTCACACAGAAAAAGACACTTATCATAAGATATCACTTAGAGAGGGAATGTAAAAACCGCTACACATGAACTGAATTACAAAACAGAACAGAGTCACACGTTTAGGAAACACACTATGGCTGCTGAACGGGAAAGGTGAGGTGGGGTGATGCATAAAACAAGGGTTTCAAATTAGCTCCGATACCGTTCCATAAACCCAATATGTAAGAGACAAGACCTATTCCTTTTTCAGTGAACTGGACTCAACACCCCCTATTCACCGCACAAGAATATATCTGACTAGGAAGAATCTTCAAACCTATGTATTGATATCTCTCTGTAAGTGAGTCAACGGGGTGTAAAGCAGCATAAACACAGCCGTGAAAAGCAGCTAAACCCCATTATAAAAATAAATTACTTTTCAAAACCCGTGAAACAAAGACAGTGAAAGAGAGAGAAATTCTTACAAAATTCGTTCAGGGGCTGTGATGCAACCTGTATTGACCATATCTAGACCCACAGCTGATTGAGACATAAGGGTGGACACTCTTGGGGCTGAGAGGTTCGGTGAGGTTGGGTGAGCCAACGCAGACCCTTTCAAGTAATACTGCATGGTACCCATCCCATGGGTCCCAAATCTCCAGGTTCAAGGGCATCTTCCTACGTCGAAAACAGGCATGAGAAACCCAGAAGATGGTACACGGTGTGATCGGGAAAGGTTTCTAAAACGCACCTCATTTCTCATCTCCTTTGCTCGGGTTCGCCATTCCAGCCGATTTACTAGCCATCTCCCTCCTTGGAGAATCAGCACCTTTAACCTCCTGTTCCGTACAGGTTGCAATTTGTCCTGAGGATGAACGGGAAGAGGGGGAACCAATGAGAGACTAGCTCTAGGTGTTGGGACAGGCACAGGTCACCCTATTTTCCCATCAGGAAGAAGAATTAAGCACAAGCTCAGCCTGCCTCCCAGAAGCAGAAGAGGGCCTGAAGCAATCCTGCGCTTTTGTGGCCAGCTCCCAAAAAAGCGAGTTGAAAAATGGAGCTCAGGGGCACTGCAATTCACAAACCTGCAGAGTTTTAAATGATACCTCTCGTCCACAAATATATTAAGGGAAGGCAACGAAGAGGCTTTGAAAGCAAGGCAGAATTGCAGGAAACAGATTTCAGGAGGTAGATTCGAATCGCCTTGAAAGCACATGAAAAGCGGCAAAACGTGGACAATGATGCCCTTGGCCAAAAAGGGCGTATGCGTTTTTTCCTGAATATATTCAGGAAAAAACGCATACGCCCTTTTTGGCCAACCAAGCAACCTGGAAAGGCCAATCAGCGCTCCAAAGAAGTCTCGCTTCCCAGCGGGCAAAAGGGCCATGCGGAAAAAAGTGTCCAAACCAGAAATGCAGGACCGGCCATGGAGAAATGGGAGCCTTGCTACGCTGATGGGTGGGATGTAAATTGCCAACAGCCACTCTGGAGAAGTGTACGGTGTGTTCTGAAACATCTAAAAAACACAGCTTGGAGAGCATAGGGCACTTCCACTCATGGGCGTATAAATTGGGAAAACTAAAAATCAGCAAGACACAGGCACCCCAAAGTTTAGGGCTGCTCTGTTGACAAGAACCCCCACTTCATTACACCTTAAATATCCTAGGAAAGAGAAAAATGGATAAAGAAGTTGGGGTCCTCATGTACAATGGAATATCACTCAGCCATGAAATCAACGTCATAAGGCTAGTAGCAGCACGATGAGTGGATTTAGGTACGACGATTCTAAGTGAAATAAGTCACACAGAAAAAGACACTTATCATAAGATATCACTTAGAGAGGGAATGTAAAAACCGCTACACTTGAACTGAATTACAAAACAGAACAGAGTCACACGTTTAGGAAACACACTATGGCTGCTGAACGGGAAAGGTGAGGTGGGGTGATGCATAAAACAAGGGTTTCAAATTAGCTCCGATACCATTCCATAAACCCAATATGTAAGAGACAAGACCTATTCCTTTTTCAGTGAACTGGACTCAACACCCCCTATTCACCGCACAAGAATATATCTGACTAGTAAGAATCTTCAAACCTATGTATTGATATCTCTCTGTAAGTGAGTCAAGGGGGTGTAAAGCGGCATAAACACAGCCGTGAAAAGCAGCTAAACCCCATTATAAAAATAAATTACTTTTCAAAACCCGTGAAAGAAAGACAGTGAAAGAGAGAGAAATTCTTACAAAATTCGTTCAGGGGCTGTGATGCAACCTGGATTGACCATATCTAGACCCACAGCTGATTGAGACATAAGGGTGGACACTCTTGGGGCTGAGAGGTTCGGTGAGGTTGGGTGAGCCAACGCAGACCCTTTCAAGTAATACTGCATGGTACCCACCCCATGGGTCCCAAATCTCCAGGTTCAAGGGCATCTTCCTACGTCGAAAACAGGCATGAGAAACCCAGAAGATGGTACACGGTGTGATCGGGAAAGGTTTCTAAAACGCACCTCATTTCTCATCTCCTTTGCTCGGGTTCGCCATTCCAGCCGATTTACTAGCCATCTCCCTCCTTGGAGAATCAGCACCTTTAACCTCCTGTTCCGTACAGGTTGCAATTTGTCCTGAGGATGAACGGGAAGAGGGGGAACCAATGAGAGACTAGCTCTAGGTGTTGGGACAGGCACAGGTCACTCTATTTTCCCATCAGGAAGAAGAATTAAGCACAAGCTCAGCCTGCCTCCCAGAAGCAGAAGAGGGCCTGAAGCAATCCTGCGCTTTTGTGGCCAGCTCCCAAAAAAGCGAGTTGAAAAATGGAGCTCAGGGGCACTGCAATTCACAAACCTGCAGAGTTTTAAATGATACCTCTCGTCCACAAATATATTAAGGGAAGGCAACGAAGAGGCTTTGAAAGCAAGGCAGAATTGCAGGAAACAGATTTCAGGAGGTAGATTCGAATCGCCTTGAAAGCACATGAAAAGCGGCAAAACGTGGACAATGATGCCCTTGGCCAAAAAGGGCGTATGCGTTTTTTCCTGAATATATTCAGGAAAAAACGCATACGCCCTTTTTGGCCAACCAAGCAACCTGGAAAGGCCAATCAGCGCTCCAAAGAAGTCTCGCTTCCCAGCGGGCAAAAGGGCCATGCGGAAAAAAGTGTCCAAACCAGAAATGCAGGACCGGCCATGGAGAAATGGGAGCCTTGCTACGCTGATGGGTGGGATGTAAATTGCCAACAGCCACTCTGGAGAAGTGTACGGTGTGTTCTGAAACATCTAAAAAACACAGCTTGGAGAGCATAGGGCACTTCCACTCATGGGCGTATAAATTGGGAAAACTAAAAATCAGCAAGACACAGGCACCCCAAAGTTTAGGGCTGCTCTGTTGACAAGAACCCCCACTTCATTACACCTTAAATATCCTAGGAAAGAGAAAAATGGATAAAGAAGTTGGGGTCCTCATGTACAATGGAATATCACTCAGCCATGAAATCAACGTCATAAGGCTAGTAGCAGCACGATGAGTGGATTTAGGTACGACGATTCTAAGTGAAATAAGTCACACAGAAAAAGACACTTATCATAAGATATCACTTAGAGAGGGAATGTAAAAACCGCTACACTTGAACTGAATTACAAAACAGAACAGAGTCACACGTTTAGGAAACACACTATGGCTGCTGAACGGGAAAGGTGAGGTGGGGTGATGCATAAAACAAGGGTTTCAAATTAGCTCCGATACCATTCCATAAACCCAATATGTAAGAGACAAGACCTATTCCTTTTTCAGTGAACTGGACTCAACACCCCCTATTCACCGCACAAGAATATATCTGACTAGTAAGAATCTTCAAACCTATGTATTGATATCTCTCTGTAAGTGAGTCAAGGGGGTGTAAAGCGGCATAAACACAGCCGTGAAAAGCAGCTAAACCCCATTATAAAAATAAATTACTTTTCAAAACCCGTGAAAGAAAGACAGTGAAAGAGAGAGAAATTCTTACAAAATTCGTTCAGGGGCTGTGATGCAACCTGGATTGACCATATCTAGACCCACAGCTGATTGAGACATAAGGGTGGACACTCTTGGGGCTGAGAGGTTCGGTGAGGTTGGGTGAGCCAACGCAGACCCTTTCAAGTAATACTGCATGGTACCCACCCCATGGGTCCCAAATCTCCAGGTTCAAGGGCATCTTCCTACGTCGAAAACAGGCATGAGAAACCCAGAAGATGGTACACCGTGTGATCGGGAAAGGTTTCTAAAACGCACCTCATTTCTCATCTCCTTTGCTCGGGTTCGCCATTCCAGCCGATTTACTAGCCATCTCCCTCCTTGGAGAATCAGCACCTTTAACCTCCTGTTCCGTACAGGTTGCAATTTGTCCTGAGGATGAACGGGAAGAGGGGGAAACAATGAGAGACTAGCTCTAGGTGTTGGGACAGGCACAGGTCACTCTATTTTCCCATCAGGAAGAAGAATTAAGCACAAGCTCAGCCTGCCCCCCAGAACCAGAAGAGGGCTGGAAGCAATCCTGCGCTTTTGCGGCCAGCTCCCAAAAAAGCGAGTTGAAAAATGGAGCTCAGGGGCACTGCAATTCACAAACCTGCAGAGTTTTAAATGATACCTCTCGTCCACAAATATATTAAGGGAAGGCAACGAAGAGGCTTTGAAAGCAAGGCAGAATTGCAGGAAACAGATTTCAGGAGGTAGATTCGAATCGCCTTGAAAGCACATGAAAAGCGGCAAAACGTGGACAATGATGCCCTTGGCCAAAAAGGGCGTATGCGTTTTTTCCTGAATATATTCAGGAAAAAACGCATACGCCCTTTTTGGCCAACCAAGCAACCTGGAAAGGCCAATCAGCGCTCCAAAGAAGTCTCGCTTCCCAGCGGGCAAAAGGGCCATGCGGAAAAAAGTGTCCAAACCAGAAATGCAGGACCGGCCATGGAGAAATGGGAGCCTTGCTACGCTGATGGGCGGGATGTAAATTGCCAACAGCCACTCTGGAGAAGTGTACGGTGTGTTCTGAAACATCTAAAAAACACAGCTTGGAGAGCATAGGGCACTTCCACTCATGGGCGTATAAATTGGGAAAACTAAAAATCAGCAAGACACAGGCACCCCAAAGTTTAGGGCTGCTCTGTTGACAAGAACCCCCACTTCATTACACCTTAAATATCCTAGGAAAGAGAAAAATGGATAAAGAAGTTGGGGTCCTCATGTACAATGGAATATCACTCAGCCATGAAATCAACGTCATAAGGCTAGTAGCAGCACGATGAGTGGATTTAGGTACGACGATTCTAAGTGAAATAAGTCACACAGAAAAAGACACTTATCATAAGATATCACTTAGAGAGGGAATGTAAAAACCGCTACACTTGAACTGAATTACAAAACAGAACAGAGTCACACGTTTAGGAAACACACTATGGCTGCTGAACGGGAAAGGTGAGGTGGGGTGATGCATAAAACAAGGGTTTCATATTAGCTCAGATACCGTTCCATAAACCCAATATGTAAGAGACAAGACCTATTCCTTTTTCAGTGAACTGGACTCAACACCCCCTATTCACCGCACAAGAATATATCTAACTAGGAAGAATCTTCAAACCTATGTATTGATATCTCTCCGTAAGTGAGTCAAGGGGGTGTAAAGCGGCATAAACACAGCCGTGAAAAGCAGCTAAACCCCATTATAAAAATAAATTACTTTTCAAAACCCGTGAAACAAAGGCAGTGAAAGAGAGAGAAATTCTTACAAAATTTGTTCAGGGGCTGTGATGCAACCTGGATTGACCATATCTAGACCCACAGCTGATTGAGACATAAGGGTGGACACTCTTGGGGCTGAGAGGTTCGGTGAGGTTGGGTGAGCCAACGCAGACCCTTTCAAGTAATACTGCATGGTACCCATCCCATGGGTCCCAAATCTCCAGGTTCAAGGGCATCTTCCTACGTCGAAAACAGGCATGAGAAACCCAGAAGATGGTACACCGTGTGATCGGGAAAGGTTTCTAAAACGCACCTCATTTCTCATCTCCTTTGCTCGGGTTCGCCATTCCAGCCGATTTACTAGCCATCTCCCTCCTTGGAGAATCAGCACCTTTAACCTCCTGTTCCGTACAGGTTGCAATTTGTCCTGAGGATGAACGGGAAGAGGGGGAACCAATGAGAGACTAGCTCTAGGTGTTGGGACAGGCACAGGTCACTCTATTTTCCCATCAGGAAGAAGAATTAAGCACAAGCTCAGCCTGCCCCCCAGAACCAGAAGAGGGCCGGAAGCAATCCTGCGCTTTTGCGGCCAGCTCCCAAAAAAGCGAGTTGAAAAATGGAGCTCAGGGGCACTGCAATTCACAAACCTGCAGAGTTTTAAATGATACCTCTCGTCCACAAATATATTAAGGGAAGGCAACGAAGAGGCTTTGAAAGCAAGGCAGAATTGCAGGAAACAGATTTCAGGAGGTAGATTCGAATCGCCTTGAAAGCACATGAAAAGCGGCAAAACGTGGACAATGATGCCCTTGGCCAAAAAGGGCGTATGCGTTTTTTCCTGAATATATTCAGGAAAAAACGCATACGCCCTTTTTGGCCAACCAAGCAACCTGGAAAGGCCAATCAGCGCTCCAAAGAAGTCTCGCTTCCCAGCGGGCAAAAGGGCCATGCGGAAAAAAGTGTCCAAACCAGAAATGCAGGACCGGCCATGGAGAAATGGGAGTCTTGCTACGCTGATGGGCGGGATGTAAATTGCCAACAGCCACTCTGGAGAAGTGTACAGTGTGTTCTGAAACATCTAAAAAACACAGCTTGGAGAGCATAGGGCACTTCCACTCATGGGCGTATAAATTGGGAAAACTAAAAATCAGCAAGACACAGGCACCCCAAAGTTTAGGGCTGCTCTGTTGACAAGAACCCCCACTTCATTACACCTTAAATATCCTAGGAAAGAGAAAAATGGATAAAGAAGTTGGGGTCCTCATGTACAATGGAATATCACTCAGCCATGAAATCAACGTCATAAGGCTAGTAGCAGCACGATGAGTGGATTTAGGTACGACGATTCTAAGTGAAATAAGTCACACAGAAAAAGACACTTATCATAAGATATCACTTAGAGAGGGAATGTAAAAACCGCTACACTTGAACTGAATTACAAAACAGAACAGAGTCACACGTTTAGGAAACACACTATGGCTGCTGAACGGGAAAGGTGAGGTGGGGTGATGCATAAAACAAGGGTTTCATATTAGCTCAGATACCGTTCCATAAACCCAATATGTAAGAGACAAGACCTATTCCTTTTTCAGTGAACTGGACTCAACACCCCCTATTCACCGCACAAGAATATATCTAACTAGGAAGAATCTTCAAACCTATGTATTGATATCTCTCCGTAAGTGAGTCAAGGGGGTGTAAAGCGGCATAAACACAGCCGTGAAAAGCAGCTAAACCCCATTATAAAAATAAATTACTTTTCAAAACCCATGAAACAAAGACAGTGAAAGAGAGAGAAATTCTTACAAAATTCGTTCAGGGGCTGTGATGCAACCTGGATTGACCATATCTAGACCCACAGCTGATTGAGACATAAGGGTGGACACTCTTGGGGCTGAGAGGTTCGGTGAGGTTGGGTGAGCCAACGCAGACCCTTTCAAGTAATACTGCATGGTACCCATCCCATGGGTCCCAAATCTCCAGGTTCAAGGGCATCTTCCTACGTCGAAAACAGGCATGAGAAACCCAGAAGATGGTACACCGTGTGATCGGGAAAGGTTTCTAAAACGCACCTCATTTCTCATCTCCTTTGCTCGGGTTCGCCATTCCAGCCGATTTACTAGCCATCTCCCTCCTTGGAGAATCAGCACCTTTAACCTCCTGTTCCGTACAGGTTGCAATTTGTCCTGAGGATGAACGGGAAGAGGGGGAACCAATGAGAGACTAGCTCTAGGTGTTGGGACAGGCACAGGTCACTCTATTTTCCCATCAGGAAGAAGAATTAAGCACAAGCTCAGCCTGCCCCCCAGAACCAGAAGAGGGCCTGAAGCAATCCTGCGCTTTTGCGGCCAGCTCCCAAAAAAGCGAGTTGAAAAATGGAGCTCAGGGGCACTGCAATTCACAAACCTGCAGAGTTTTAAATGATACCTCTCGTCCACAAATATATTAAGGGAAGGCAACGAAGAGGCTTTGAAAGCAAGGCAGAATTGCAGGAAACAGATTTCAGGAGGTAGATTCGAATCGCCTTGAAAGCACATGAAAAGCGGCAAAACATGGACAATGATGCCCTTGGCCAAAAAGGGCGTATGCGTTTTTTCCTGAATATATTCAGGAGAAAACGCATACGCCCTTTTTGGCCAACCAAGCAACCTGGAAAGGCCAATCAGCGCTCCAAAGAAGTCTCGTTTCCCAGCGGGCAAAAGGGCCATGCGGAAAAAAGTGTCCAAACCAGAAATGCAGGACCGGCCATGGAGAAATGGGAGCCTTGCTACGCTGATGGGTGGGATGTAAATTGCCAACAGCCACTCTGGAGAAGTGTACGGTGTGTTCTGAAACATCTAAAAAACACAGCTTGGAGAGCATAGGGCACTTCCACTCATGGGCGTATAAATTGGGAAAACTAAAAATCAGCAAGACACAGGCACCCCAAAGTTTAGGGCTGCTCTGTTGACAAGAACCCCCACTTCATTACACCTTAAATATCCTAGGAAAGAGAAAAATGGGTAAAGAAGTTGGGGTCCTCATGTACAATGGAATATCACTCAGCCATGAAATCCACGTCATAAGGCTAGTAGCAGCACGATGAGTGGATTTAGGTACGACGATTCTAAGTGAAATAAGTCACACAGAAAAAGACACTTATCATAAGATATCACTTAGAGAGGGAATGTAAAAACCGCTACACTTGAACTGAATTGCAAAACAGAACAGAGTCACACGTTTAGGAAACACACTATGGCTGCTGAACGGGAAAGGCGAGGTGGGGTGATGCATAAAACAAGGGTTTCAAATTAGCTCAGATACCGTTCCATAAACCCAATATGTAAGAGACAAGACCTATTCCTTTTTCAGTGAACTGGACTCAACACCCCCTATTCACCGCACAAGAATATATCTGACTAGGAAGAATCTTCAAACCTATGTATTGATATCTCTCCGTAAGTGACTCAAGGGGGTGTAAAGCGGCATAAACACAGCTGTGAGAAGCAGCTAAACCCCATTATAAAAATAAATTACTTTTCAAAACCCGTGAAACAAAGGCAGTGAAAGAGAGAGAAATTCTTACAAAATTCGTTCAGGGGCTGTGATGCAACCTGGATTGACCATATCTAGACCCACAGCTGATTGAGACATAAGGGTGGACACTCTTGGGGCTGAGAGGTTCGGTGAGGTTGGGTGAGCCAACGCAGACCCTTTCAATTAATACTGCATGGTACCCATCCCATGGGTCCCAAATCTCCAGGTTCAAGGGCATCTTCCTACGTCGAAAACAGGCATGAGAAACCCAGAAGATGGTACACCGTGTGATCGGGAAAGGTTTCTAAAACGCACCTCATTTCTCATCTCCTTTGCTCGGGTTCGCCATTCCAGCCGATTTACTAGCCATCTCCCTCCTTGGAGAATCAGCACCTTTAACCTCCTGTTCCGTACAGGTTGCAATTTGTCCTGAGGATGAACGGGAAGAGGGGGAACCAATGAGAGACTAGCTCTAGGTGTTGGGACAGGCACAGGTCACTCTATTTTCCCATCAGGAAGAAGAATTAAGCACAAGCTCAGCCTGCCCCCCAGAACCAGAAGAGGGCCTGAAGCAATCCTGCGCTTTTGCGGCCAGCTCCCAAAAAAGCGAGTTGAAAAATGGAGCTCAGGGGCACTGCAATTCACAAACCTGCAGAGTTTTAAATGATACCTCTCGTCCACAAATATATTAAGGGAAGGCAACGAAGAGGCTTTGAAAGCAAGGCAGAATTGCAGGAAACAGATTTCAGGAGGTAGATTCGAATCGCCTTGAAAGCACATGAAAAGCAGCAAAACATGGACAATGATGCCCTTGGCCAAAAAGGGCGTATGCGTTTTTTCCTGAATATATTCAGGAGAAAACGCATACGCCCTTTTTGGCCAACCAAGCAACCTGGAAAGGCCAATCAGCGCTCCAAAGAAGTCTCGCTTCCCAGCGGGCAAAAGGGCCATGCGGAAAAAAGTGTCCAAACCAGAAATGCAGGACTGGCCATGGAGAAATGGGAGCCTTGCTACGCTGATGGGTGGGATGTAAATTGCCAACAGCCACTCTGGAGAAGTGTACGGTGTGTTCTGAAACATCTAAAAAACACAGCTTGGAGAGCATAGGGCACTTCCACTCATGGGCGTATAAATTGGGAAAACTAAAAATCAGCAAGACACAGGCACCCCAAAGTTTAGGGCTGCTCTGTTGACAAAAACCCCCACTTCATTACACCTTAAATATCCTAGGAAAGAGAAAAATGGATAAAGAAGTTGTGGTCCTCATGTACAATGGAATATCACTCAGCCAGGAAATCAACGTCATAAGGCTAGTAGCAGCACGATGAGTGGATTTAGGTACGACGATTCTAAGTGAAATAAGTCACACAGAAAAAGACACTTATCATAAGATATCACTTCTAGAGGGAATGTAGAACCGCTACACTTGAACTGAATTACAAAACAGAACAGAGTCACAGGTTTAGGAAACACACTATGGCTGCTGAACGGGAAAGGTGAGGTGGGGTGATGCATAAAACAAGGGTTTCAAATTAGCTCAGATACCGTTCCATAAACCCAATATGTAAGAGACAAGACCTATTCCTTTTTCAGTGAACTGGACTCAACACCCCCTATTCACCGCACAAGAATATATCTGACTAGGAAGAATCTTCAAACCTATGTATTGATATCTCTCCGTAAGTGAGTCAAGGGGGTGTAAAGCGGCATAAACACAGCTGTGAAAAGCAGCTAAACCCCATTATAAAAATAAATTACTTTTCAAAACCCGTGAAACAAAGACAGTGAAAGAGAGAGAAATTCTTACAAAATTCGTTCAGGGGCTGTGATGCAACCTGGATTGACCATATCTAGACCCACAGCTGATTGAGACATAAGGGTGGACACTCTTGGGGCTGAGAGGTTCGGTGAGGTTGGGTGAGCCAACGCAGACCCTTTCAAGTAATACTGCATGGTACCCATCCCATGGGTCCCAAATCTCCAGGTTCAAGGGCATCTTCCTACGTCGAAAACAGGCATGAGAAACCCAGAAGATGGTACACCGTGTGATCGGGAAAGGTTTCTAAAACGCACCTCATTTCTCATCTCCTTTGCTCGGGTTCGCCATTCCAGCCGATTTACTAGCCATCTCCCTCCTTGGAGAATCAGCACCTTTAACCTCCTGTTCCGTACAGGTTGCAATTTGTCCTGAGGATGAACGGGAAGAGGGGGAACCAATGAGAGACTAGCTCTAGGTGTTGGGACAGGCACAGGTCACTCTATTTTCCCATCAGGAAGAAGAATTAAGCACAAGCTCAGCCTGCCCCCCAGAACCAGAAGAGGGCCTGAAGCAATCCTGCGCTTTTGCGGCCAGCTCCCAAAAAAGCGAGTTGAAAAATGGAGCTCAGGGGCACTGCAATTCACAAACCTGCAGAGTTTTAAATGATACCTCTCGTCCACAAATATATTAAGGGAAGGCAACGAAGAGGCTTTGAAAGCAAGGCAGAATTGCAGGAAACAGATTTCAGGAGGTAGATTCGAATCGCCTTGAAAGCACATGAAAAGCGGCAAAACGTGGACAATGATGCCCTTGGCCAAAAAGGGCGTATGCGTTTTTTCCTGAATATATTCAGGAAAAAACGCATACGCCCTTTTTGGCCAACCAAGCAACCTGGAAAGGCCAATCAGCGCTCCAAAGAAGTCTCGCTTCCCAGCGGGCAAAAGGGCCATGCGGAAAAAAGTGTCCAAACCAGAAATGCAGGACCGGCCATGGAGAAATGGGAGCCTTGCTACGCTGATGGGTGGGATGTAAATTGCCAACAGCCTCTCTGGAGAAGTGTACGGTGTGTTCTGAAACATCTAAAAAACACAGCTTGGAGGGCATAGGGCAATTCCACTCATGGGCGTATAAATTGGGAAAACTAAAAATCAGCAAGACACAGGCACCCCAAAGTTTAGGGCTGCTCTGTTGACAAGAACCCCCACTTCATTACACCTTAAATATCCTAGGAAAGAGAAAAATGGATAAAGAAGTTGTGGTCCTCATGTACAATGGAATATCACTCAGCCATGAAATCCACGTCATAAGGCTAGTAGCAGCACGATGAGTGGATTTAGGTACGACGATTCTAAGTGAAATAAGTCACACAGAAAAAGACACTTATCATAAGATACCACTTAGAGAGGGAATGTAAAAACCGCTACACTTGAACTGAATTACAAAACAGAACAGAGTCACACGTTTAGGAAACACACTATGGCTGCTGAACGGGAAAGGTGAGGTGGGGTGATGCATAAAACAAGGGTTTCAAATTATCTCAGGTACCGTTCCATAAACCCAATATGTAAGAGAAAAGACCTATTCCTTTTTCAGTGAACTGGACTCAACACCCCCTATTCACCGCACAAGAATATATCTGACTAGTAAGAATCTTCAAACCTATGTATTGATATCTCTCTGTAAGTGAGTCAAGGGTGTGTAAAGCGGCATAAACACAGCCGTGAAAAGCAGCTAAACCCCATTATAAAAATAAATTACTTTTCAAAACCCGTGAAACAAAGACAGTGAAAGAGAGAGAAATTCTTACAAAATTCGTTCAGGGGCTGTGATGCAACCTGGATTGACCATATCTAGACCCACAGCTGATTGAGACATAAGGGTGGACACTCTTGGGGCTGAGAGGTTCGGTGAGGTTGGGTGAGCCAACGCAGACCCTTTCAAGTAATACTGCATGGTACCCATCCCATGGGTCCCAAATCTCCAGGTTCAAGGGCATCTTCCTACGTCGAAAACAGGCATGAGAAACCCAGAAGATGGTACACCGTGTGATCGGGAAAGGTTTCTAAAACACACCACATTTCTCATCTCCTTTGCTCGGGTTCGCCATTCCAGCCGATTTACTAGCCATCTCCCTCCTTGGAGAATCAGCACCTTTAACCTCCTGTTCCGTACAGGTTGCAATTTGTCCTGAGGATGAACGGGAAGAGGGGGAACCAATGAGAGACTAGCTCTAGGTGTTGGGACAGGCACAGGTCACTCTATTTTCCCATCAGGAAGAAGAATTAAGCACAAGCTCAGCCTGCCCCCCAGAACCAGAAGAGGGCCTGAAGCAATCCTGCGCTTTGGCGGCCAGCTCCCAAAAAAGCGAGTTGAAAAATGGAGCTCAGGGGCACTGCAATTCACAAACCTGCAGAGTTTTAAATGATACCTCTCGTCCACAAATATACTAAGGGAAGGCAACGAAGAGGCTTTGAAAGCAAGGCAGAATTGCAGGAAACAGATTTCAGGAGGTAGATTCGAATCGCCTTGAAAGCACATGAAAAGCGGCAAAACGTGGACAATGATGCCCTTGGCCAAAAAGGGCGTATGCGTTTTTTCCTGAATATATTCAGGAAAAACCGCATACGCCCTTTTTGGCCAACCAAGCAACCTGGAAAGGCCAATCAGCGCTCCAAAGAAGTCTCGCTTCCCAGCGGGCAAAAGGGCCATGCGGAAAAAAGTGTCCAAACCAGAAATGCAGGACCGGCCATGGAGAAATGGGAGCCTTGCTACGCTGATGGGTGGGATGTAAATTGCCAACAGCCTCTCTGGAGAAGTGTACGGTGTGTTCTGAAACATCTAAAAAACACAGCTTGGAGGGCATAGGGCACTTCCACTCATGGGCGTATAAATTGGGAAAACTAAAAATCAGCAAGACACAGGCACCCCAAAGTTTAGGGCTGCTCTGTTGACAAGAACCCCCACTTCATTACACCTTAAATATCCTAGGAAAGAGAAAAATGGATAAAGAAGTTGTGGTCCTCATGTACAATGGAATATCACTCAGCCATGAAATCCACGTCATAAGGCTAGTAGCAGCACGATGAGTGGATTTAGGTACGACGATTCTAAGTGAAATAAGTCACACAGAAAAAGACACTTATCATAAGATACCACTTAGAGAGGGAATGTAAAAACCGCTACACTTGAACTGAATTACAAAACAGAACAGAGTCACACGTTTAGGAAACACACTATGGCTGCTGAACGGGAAAGGTGAGGTGGGGTGATGCATAAAACAAGGGTTTCAAATTAGCTCCGATACCGTTCCATAAACCCAATATGTAAGAGACAAGACCTATTCCTTTTTCAGTGAACTGGACTCAACACCCCCTATTCACCGCACAAGAATATATCTGACTAGTAAGAATCTTCAAACCTATGTATTGATATCTCTCTGTAAGTGAGTCAAGGGGGTGTAAAGCGGCATAAACACAGCCGTGAAAAGCAGCTAAACCCCAATATAAAAATAAATTACTTTTCAAAACCCGTGAAACAAAGACAGTGAAAGAGAGAGAAATTCTTACAAAATTCGTTCAGGGGCTGTGATGCAACCTGGATTGACCATATCTAGACCCACAGCTGATTGAGACATAAGGGTGGACACTCTTGGGGCTGAGAGGTTCGGTGAGGTTGGGTGAGCCAACGCAGACCCTTTCAAGTAATACTGCATGGTACCCATCCCATGGGTCCCAAATCTCCAGGTTCAAGGGCATCTTCCTACGTCGAAAACAGGCATGAGAAACCCAGAAGATGGTACACCGTGTGATCGGGAAAGGTTTCTAAAACGCACCTCATTTCTCATCTCCTTTGCTCGGGTTCGCCATTCCAGCCGATTTACTAGCCATCTCCCTCCTTGGAGAATCAGCACCTTTAACCTCCTGTTCCGTACAGGTTGCAATTTGTCCTGAGGATGAACGGGAAGAGGGGGAACCAATGAGAGACTAGCTCTAGGTGTTGGGACAGGCACAGGTCACTCTATTTTCCCATCAGGAAGAAGAATTAAGCACAAGCTCAGCCTGCCCCCCAGAACCAGAAGAGGGCCTGAAGCAATCCTGCGCTTTTGCGGCCAGCTCCCAAAAAAGCGAGTTGAAAAATGGAGCTCAGGGGCACTGCAATTCACAAACCTGCAGAGTTTTAAATGATACCTCTCGTCCACAAATATATTAAGGGAAGGCAACGAAGAGGCTTTGAAAGCAAGGCAGAATTGCAGGAAACAGATTTCAGGAGGTAGATTCGAATCGCCTTGAAAGCACATGAAAAGCGGCAAAACGTGGACAATGATGCCCTTGGCCAAAAAGGGCGAATGCGTTTTTTCCTGAATATATTCAGGAAAAAACGCATACGCCCTTTTTGGCCAACCAAGCCACCTGGAAAGGCCAATCAGCGCTCCAAAGAAGTCTCGCTTCCCAGCGGGCAAAAGGGCCATGCGGAAAAAAGTGTCCAAACCAGAAATGCAGGACCGGCCATGGAGAAATGGGAGCCTTGCTACGCTGATGGGTGGGATGTAAATTGCCAACAGCCACTCTGGAGAAGTGTACGGTGTGTTCTGAAACATCTAAAAAACACAGCTTGGAGAGCATAGGGCACTTCCACTCATGGGCGTATAAATTGGGAAAACTAAAAATCAGCAAGACACAGGCACCCCAAAGTTTAGGGCTGCTCTGTTGACAAGAACCCCCACTTCATTACACCTTAAATATCCTAGGAAAGCGAAAAATGGATAAAGAAGTTGTGGTCCTCATGTACAATGGAATATCACTCAGCCATGAAATCAACGTCATAAGGCTAGTAGCAGCACGATGAGTGGATTTAGGTACGACGATTCTAAGTGAAATAAGTCACACAGAAAAAGACACTTATCATAAGATATCACTTAGAGAGGGAATGTAAAAACCGCTACACTTGAACTGAATTACAAAACAGAACAGAGTCACACGTTTAGGAAACACACTATGGCTGCTGAACGGGAAAGGTGAGGTGGGGTGATGCATAAAACAAGGGTTTCAAATTAGCTCCGATACCGTTCCATAAACCCAATATGTAAGAGACAAGACCTATTCCTTTTTCAGTGAACTGGACTCAACACCCCGTATTCACCGCAAAAGAATATATCTGACTAGTAAGAATCTTCAAACCTATGTATTGATATCTCTCCGTAAGTGAGTCAAGGGGGTGTAAAGCGGCATAAACACAGCCGTGAAAAGCAGCTAAACCCCAATATAAAAATAAATTACTTTTCAAAACCCGTGAAACAAAGACAGTGAAAGAGAGAGAAATTCTTACAAAATTCGTTCAGGGGCTGTGATGCAACCTGGATTGACCATATCTAGACCCACAGCTGATTGAGACATAAGGGTGGACACTCTTGGGGCTGAGAGGTTCGGTGAGGTTGGGTGAGCCAACGCAGACCCTTTCAAGTAATACTGCATGGTACCCATCCCATGGGTCCCAAATCTCCAGGTTCAAGGGCATCTTCCTACGTCGAAAACAGGCATGAGAAACCCAGAAGATGGTACACCGTGTGATCGGGAAAGGTTTCTAAAACGCACCTCATTTCTCATCTCCTTTGCTCGGGTTCGCCATTCCAGCCGATTTACTAGCCATCTCCCTCCTTGGAGAATCAGCACCTTTAACCTCCTGTTCCGTACAGGTTGCAATTTGTCCTGAGGATGAACGGGAAGAGGGGGAACCAATGAGAGACTAGCTCTAGGTGTTGGGACAGGCACAGGTCACTCTATTTTCCCATCAGGAAGAAGAATTAAGCACAAGCTCAGCCTGCCCCCCAGAACCAGAAGAGGGCCTGAAGCAATCCTGTGCTTTTGCGGCCAGCTCCCAAAAAAGCGAGTTGAAAAATGGAGCTCAGGGGCACTGCAATTCACAAACCTGCAGAGTTTTAAATGATACCTCTCGTCCACAAATATATTAAGGGAAGGCAACGAAGAGGCTTTGAAAGCAAGGCAGAATTGCAGGAAACAGATTTCAGGAGGTAGATTCGAATCGCCTTGAAAGCACATGAAAAGCGGCAAAACGTGGACAATGATGCCCTTGGCCAAAAAGGGCGTATGCGTTTTTTCCTGAATATATTCAGGAAAAAACGCATACGCCCTTTTTGGCCAACCAAGCAACCTGGAAAGGCCAATCAGCGCTCCAAAGAAGTCTCGCTTCCCAGCGGGCAAAAGGGCCATGCGGAAAAAAGTGTCCAAACCAGAAATGCAGGACCGGCCATGGAGAAATGGGAGCCTTGCTACGCTGATGGGTGGGATGTAAATTGCCAACAGCCACTCTGGAGAAGTGTACGGTGTGTTCTGAAACATCTAAAAAACACAGCTTGGAGAGCATAGGGCACTTCCACTCATGGGCGTATAAATTGGGAAAACTAAAAATCAGCAAGACACAGGCACCCCAAAGTTTAGGGCTGCTCTGTTGACAAGAACCCCCACTTCATTACACCTTAAATATCCTAGGAAAGCGAAAAATGGATAAAGAAGTTGTGGTCCTCATGTACAATGGAATATCACTCAGCCATGAAATCAACGTCATAAGGCTAGTAGCAGCACGATGAGTGGATTTAGGTACGACGATTCTAAGTGAAATAAGTCACACAGAAAAAGACACTTATCATAAGATATCACTTAGAGAGGGAATGTAAAAACCGCTACACTTGAACTGAATTACAAAACAGAACAGAGTCACACGTTTAGAAAACACACTATAGCTGCTGAACGGGCAAGGTGAGGTGGGGTGATGCATAAAACAAGGGTTTCAAATTAGCTCAGATACCGTTCTATAAACCCAATATGTAATAGACAAGACCTACTCCTTGCTCAGTGAACTGGACTCAACACCCCCTATTCACCGCACAAGAATATATCTGACTAGTAAGAATCATCAAACCTATGTATTGATATCTCTCCGTAAGTGAGTCAAGGGTGTGTAAAGCGGCATAAACACAACCGTGAAAAGCAGCTAAACCCCATTATAAAAATAAATTACTTTTCAAAACCCGTTAAACAAAGACAGTGAAAGAGAGAGAAATTCTTACAAAATTCGTTCAGGGGCTGTGATGCAACCTGGATTGACCATATCTAGATCCACAGCTGATTGAGACATAAGGGTGGACACTCTTGGGGCTGAGAGGTTCGGTGAGGTTGGGTGAGCCAACGCAGACCCTTTCAAGTAATACTGCATGGTACCCATCCCATGGGTCCCAAATCTCCAGGTTCAAGGGCATCTTCCTACGTCGAAAACAGGCATGAGAAACCCAGAAGATGGTACACCGTGTGATCGGGAAAGGTTTCTAAAACGCACCTCATTTCTCATCTCCTTTGCTCGGGTTCGCCATTCCAGCCGATTTACTAGCCATCTCCCTCCTTGGAGAATCAGCACCTTTAACCTCCTGTTCCGTACAGGTTGCAATTTGTCCTGAGGATGAACGGGAAGAGGGGGAACCAATGAGAGACTAGCTCTAGGTGTTGGGACAGGCACAGGTCACTCTATTTTCCCATCAGGAAGAAGAATTAAGCACAAGCTCAGCCTGCCCCCCAGAACCAGAAGAGGGCCTGAAGCAATCCTGCGCTTTTGCGGCCAGCTCCCAAAAAAGCGAGTTGAAAAATGGAGCTCAGGGGCACTGCAATTCACAAACCTGCAGAGTTTTAAATGATACCTCTCGTCCACAAATATATTAAGGGAAGGCAACGAAGAGGCTTTGAAAGCAAGGCAGAATTGCAGGAAACAGATTTCAGGAGGTAGATTCGAATCGCCTTGAAAGCACATGAAAAGCGGCAAAACGTGGACAATGATGCCCTTGGCCAAAAAGGGCGTATGCGTTTTTTCCTGAATATATTCAGGAAAAAACGCATACGCCCTTTTTGGCCAACCAAGCAACCTGGAAAGGCCAATCAGCGCTCCAAAGAAGTCTCGCTTCCCAGCGGGCAAAAGGGCCATGCGGAAAAAAGTGTCCAAACCAGAAATGCAGGACCGGCCATGGAGAAATGGGAGCCTTGCTACGCTGATGGGTGGGATGTAAATTGCCAACAGCCACTCTGGAGAAGTGTACGGTGTGTTCTGAAACATCTAAAAAACACAGCTTGGAGAGCATAGGGCACTTCCACTCATGGGCGTATAAATTGGGAAAACTAAAAATCAGCAAGACACAGGCACCCCAAAGTTTAGGCCTGCTCTGTTGACAAGAACCCCCACTTCATTACACCTTAAATATCCTAGGAAAGAGAAAAATGGATAAAGAAGTTGTGGTCCTCATGTACAATGGAATATCACTCAGCCATGAAATCAACGTCATAAGGCTAGTAGCAGCACGATGAGTGGATTTAGGTACGACGATTCTAAGTGAAATAAGTCACACAGAAAAAGACACTTATCATAAGATATCACTTAGAGAGGGAATGTAAAAACCGCTACACTTGAACTGAATTACAAAACAGAACAGAGTCACACGTTCAGAAAACACACTATGGCTGCTGAACGGGAAAGGTGAGGTGGGGTGATGCATAAAACAAGGGTTTCAAATTAGCTCCGATACCGTTCCATAAACCCAATATGTAAGAGACAAGACCTATTCCTTTTTCAGTGAACTGGACTCAACACCCCGTATTCACCGCAAAAGAATATATCTGACTAGTAAGAATCTTCAAACCTATGTATTGATATCTCTCCGTAAGTGAGTCAAGGGGGTGTAAAGCGGCATAAACACAGCCGTGAAAAGCAGCTAAACCCCAATATAAAAATAAATTACTTTTCAAAACCCGTGAAACAAAGACAGTGAAAGAGAGAGAAATTCTTACAAAATTCGTTCAGGGGCTGTGATGCAACCTGGATTGACCATATCTAGACCCACAGCTGATTGAGACATAAGGGTGGACACTCTTGGGGCTGAGAGGTTCGGTGAGGTTGGGTGAGCCAACGCAGACCCTTTCAAGTAATACTGCATGGTACCCATCCCATGGGTCCCAAATCTCCAGGTTCAAGGGCATCTTCCTACGTCGAAAACAGGCATGAGAAACCCAGAAGATGGTACACCGTGTGATCGGGAAAGGTTTCTAAAACGCACCTCATTTCTCATCTCCTTTGCTCGGGTTCGCCATTCCAGCCGATTTACTAGCCATCTCCCTCCTTGGAGAATCAGCACCTTTAACCTCCTGTTCCGTACAGGTTGCAATTTGTCCTGAGGATGAACGGGAAGAGGGGGAACCAATGAGAGACTAGCTCTAGGTGTTGGGACAGGCACAGGTCACTCTATTTTCCCATCAGGAAGAAGAATTAAGCACAAGCTCAGCCTGCCCCCCAGAACCAGAAGAGGGCCTGAAGCAATCCTGCGCTTTTGCGGCCAGCTCCCAAAAAAGCGAGTTGAAAAATGGAGCTCAGGGGCACTGCAATTCACAAACCTGCAGAGTTTTAAATGATACCTCTCGTCCACAAATATATTAAGGGAAGGCAACGAAGAGGCTTTGAAAGCAAGGCAGAATTGCAGGAAACAGATTTCAGGAGGTAGATTCGAATCGCCTTGAAAGCACATGAAAAGCGGCAAAACGTGGACAATGATGCCCTTGGCCAAAAAGGGCGTATGCGTTTTTTCCTGAATATATTCAGGAAAAAACGCATACGCCCTTTTTGGCCAACCAAGCAACCTGGAAAGGCCAATCAGCGCTCCAAAGAAGTCTCGCTTCCCAGCGGGCAAAAGGGCCATGCGGAAAAAAGTGTCCAAACCAGAAATGCAGGACCGGCCATGGAGAAATGGGAGCCTTGCTACGCTGATGGGTGGGATGTAAATTGCCAACAGCCACTCTGGAGAAGTGTACGGTGTGTTCTGAAACATCTAAAAAACACAGCTTGGAGAGCATAGGGCACTTCCACTCATGGGCGTATAAATTGGGAAAACTAAAAATCAGCAAGACACAGGCACCCCAAAGTTTAGGGCTGCTCTGTTGACAAGAACCCCCACTTCATTACACCTTAAATATCCTAGGAAAGCGAAAAATGGATAAAGAAGTTGGGGTCCTCATGTACAATGGAATATCACTCAGCCATGAAATCAACGTCATAAGGCTAGTAGCAGCACGATGAGTGGATTTAGGTACGACGATTCTAAGTGAAATAAGTCACACAGAAAAAGACACTTATCATAAGATATCACTTAGAGAGGGAATGTAAAAACCGCTACACTTGAACTGAATTACAAAACAGAACAGAGTCACACGTTTAGAAAACACACTATAGCTGCTGAACGGGCAAGGTGAGGTGGGGTGATGCATAAAACAAGGGTTTCAAATTAGCTCAGATACCGTTCTATAAACCCAATATGTAATAGACAAGACCTACTCCTTGCTCAGTGAACTGGACTCAACACCCCCTATTCACCGCACAAGAATATATCTGACTAGTAAGAATCATCAAACCTATGTATTGATATCTCTCCGTAAGTGAGTCAAGGGTGTGTAAAGCGGCATAAACACAACCGTGAAAAGCAGCTAAACCCCATTATAAAAATAAATTACTTTTCAAAACCCGTTAAACAAAGACAGTGAAAGAGAGAGAAATTCTTACAAAATTCGTTCAGGGGCTGTGATGCAACCTGGATTGACCATATCTAGATCCACAGCTGATTGAGACATAAGGGTGGACACTCTTGGGGCTGAGAGGTTCGGTGAGGTTGGGTGAGCCAACGCAGACCCTTTCAAGTAATACTGCATGGTACCCATCCCATGGGTCCCAAATCTCCAGGTTCAAGGGCATCTTCCTACGTCGAAAACAGGCATGAGAAACCCAGAAGATGGTACACCGTGTGATCGGGAAAGGTTTCTAAAACGCACCTCATTTCTCATCTCCTTTGCTCGGGTTCGCCATTCCAGCCGATTTACTAGCCATCTCCCTCCTTGGAGAATCAGCACCTTTAACCTCCTGTTCCGTACAGGTTGCAATTTGTCCTGAGGATGAACGGGAAGAGGGGGAACCAATGAGAGACTAGCTCTAGGTGTTGGGACAGGCACAGGTCACTCTATTTTCCCATCAGGAAGAAGAATTAAGCACAAGCTCAGCCTGCCCCCCAGAACCAGAAGAGGGCCTGAAGCAATCCTGCGCTTTTGCGGCCAGCTCCCAAAAAAGCGAGTTGAAAAATGGAGCTCAGGGGCACTGCAATTCACAAACCTGCAGAGTTTTAAATGATACCTCTCGTCCACAAATATATTAAGGGAAGGCAACGAAGAGGCTTTGAAAGCAAGGCAGAATTGCAGGAAACAGATTTCAGGAGGTAGATTCGAATCGCCTTGAAAGCACATGAAAAGCGGCAAAACGTGGACAATGATGCCCTTGGCCAAAAAGGGCGTATGCGTTTTTTCCTGAATATATTCAGGAAAAAACGCATACGCCCTTTTTGGCCAACCAAGCAACCTGGAAAGGCCAATCAGCGCTCCAAAGAAGTCTCGCTTCCCAGCGGGCAAAAGGGCCATGCGGAAAAAAGTGTCCAAACCAGAAATGCAGGACCGGCCATGGAGAAATGGGAGCCTTGCTACGCTGATGGGTGGGATGTAAATTGCCAACAGCCACTCTGGAGAAGTGTACGGTGTGTTCTGAAACATCTAAAAAACACAGCTTGGAGAGCATAGGGCACTTCCACTCATGGGCGTATAAATTGGGAAAACTAAAAATCAGCAAGACACAGGCACCCCAAAGTTTAGGGCTGCTCTGTTGACAAGAACCCCCACTTCATTACACCTTAAATATCCTAGGAAAGCGAAAAATGGATAAAGAAGTTGTGGTCCTCATGTACAATGGAATATCACTCAGCCATGAAATCAACGTCATAAGGCTAGTAGCAGCACGATGAGTGGATTTAGGTACGACGATTCTAAGTGAAATAAGTCACACAGAAAAAGACACTTATCATAAGATATCACTTAGAGAGGGAATGTAAAAACCGCTACACTTGAACTGAATTACAAAACAGAACAGAGTCACACGTTTAGGAAACACACTATGGCTGCTGAACGGGAAAGGTGAGGTGGGGTGATGCATAAAACAAGGGTTTCAAATTAGCTCCGATACCGTTCCATAAACCCAATATGTAAGAGACAAGACCTATTCCTTTTTCAGTGAACTGGACTCAACACCCCCTATTCACCGCAAAAGAATATATCTGACTAGTAAGAATCTTCAAACCTATGTATTGATATCTCTCTGTAAGTGAATCAAGGGGGTGTAAAGCGGCATAAACACAGCCGTGAAAAGCAGCGAAACCCCAATATAAAAATAAATTACTTTTCAAAACCCGTGAAACAAAGACAGTGAAAGAGAGAGAAATTCTTACAAAATTCGTTCAGGGGCTGTGATGCAACCTGGATTGACCATATCTAGAACCACAGCTGATTGAGACATAAGGGTAGACACTCTTGGGGCTGAGAGGTTCGGTGAGGTTGGGTGAGCCAACGCAGACCCTTTCAAGTAATACTGCATGGTACCCATCCCATGGGTCCCAAATCTCCAGGTTCAAGGGCATCTTCCTACGTCGAAAACAGGCATGAGAAACCCAGAAGATGGTACACCGTGTGATCGGGAAAGGTTTCTAAAACGCACCTTATTTCTCATCTCCTTTGCTCGGGTTCGGCATTCCAGCCGATTTACTAGCCATCTCCCTCCTTGGAGAATCAGCACCTTTAACCTCCTGTTCCGTACAGGTTGCAATTTGTCCTGAGGATGAACGGGAAGAGGGGGAACCAATGAGAGACTAGCTCTAGGTGTTGGGACAGGCACAGGTCACTCTATTTTCCCATCAGGAAGAAGAATTAAGCACAAGCTCAGCCTGCCCCCCAGAACCAGAAGAGGGCCTGAAGCAATCCTGCGCTTTTGCGGCCAGCTCCCAAAAAAGCGAGTTGAAAAATGGAGCTCAGGGGCACTGCAATTCACAAACCTGCAGAGTTTTAAATGATACCTCTCGTCCACAAATATACTAAGGGAAGGCAACGAAGAGGCTTTGAAAGCAAGGCAGAATTGCAGGAAACAGATTTCAGGAGGTAGATTCGAATCGCCTTGAAAGCACATGAAAAGCGGCAAAACGTGGACAATGATGCCCTTGGCCAAAAAGGGCGTATGCGTTTTTTCCTGAATATATTCAGGAAAAAACGCATACGCCCTTTTTGGCCAACCAAGCAACCTGGAAAGGCCAATCAGTGCTCCAAAGAAGTCTCGCTTCCCAGCGGGCAAAAGGGCCATGCGGAAAAAAGTGTCCAAACCAGAAATGCAGGACCGGCCATGGAGAAATGGGAGCCTTGCTACGCTGATGGGTGGGATGTAAATTGCCAACAGCCACTCTGGAGAAGTGTACGGTGTGTTCTGAAACATCTAAAAAACACAGCTTGGAGAGCATAGGGCACTTCCACTCATGGGCGTATAAATTGGGAAAACTAAAAATCAGCAAGACACAGGCACCCCAAAGTTTAGGGCTGCTCTGTTGACAAGAACCCCCACTTCATTACACCTTAAATATCCTAGGAAAGCGAAAAATGGATAAAGAAGTTGTGGTCCTCATGTACAATGGAATATCACTCAGCCATGAAATCAACGTCATAAGGCTAGTAGCAGCACGATGAGTGGATTTAGGTACGACGATTCTAAGTGAAATAAGTCACACAGAAAAAGACACTTATCATAAGATATCACTTAGAGAGGGAATGTAAAAACCGCTACACTTGAACTGAATTACAAAACAGAACAGAGTCACACGTTCAGAAAACACACTATGGCTGCTGAACGGGAAAGGTGAGGTGGGGTGATGCATAAAACAAGGGTTTCAAATTAGCTCCGATACCGTTCCATAAACCCAATATGTAAGAGACAAGACCTATTCCTTTTTCAGTGAACTGGACTCAACACCCCCTATTCACCGCACAAGAATATATCTGACTAGTAAGAATCTTCAAACCTATGTATTGATATCTCTCTGTAAGTGAGTCAAGGGGGTGTAAAGCGGCATAAACACAGCCGTGAAAAGCAGCTAAACCCCAATATAAAAATAAATTACTTTTCAAAACCCGTGAAACAAAGACAGTGAAAGAGAGAGAAATTCTTACAAAATTCGTTCAGGGGCTGTGATGCAACCTGGATTGACCATATCTAGACCCACAGCTGATTGAGACATAAGGGTGGACACTCTTGGGGCTGAGAGGTTCGGTGAGGTTGGGTGAGCCAACGCAGACCCTTTCAAGTAATACTGCATGGTACCCATCCCATGGGTCCCAAATCTCCAGGTTCAAGGGCATCTTCCTACGTCGAAAACAGGCATGAGAAACCCAGAAGATGGTACACCGTGTGATCGGGAAAGGTTTCTAAAACGCACCTCATTTCTCATCTCCTTTGCTCGGGTTCGCCATTCCAGCCGATTTACTAGCCATCTCCCTCCTTGGAGAATCAGCACCTTTAACCTCCTGTTCCGTACAGGTTGCAATTTGTCCTGAGGATGAACGGGAAGAGGGGGAACCAATGAGAGACTAGCTCTAGGTGTTGGGACAGGCACAGGTCACTCTATTTTCCCATCAGGAAGAAGAATTAAGCACAAGCTCAGCCTGCCCCCCAGAACCAGAAGAGGGCCTGAAGCAATCCTGCGCTTTTGCGGCCAGCTCCCAAAAAAGCGAGTTGAAAAATGGAGCTCAGGGGCACTGCAATTCACAAACCTGCAGAGTTTTAAATGATACCTCTCGTCCACAAATATATTAAGGGAAGGCAACGAAGAGGCTTTGAAAGCAAGGCAGAATTGCAGGAAACAGATTTCAGGAGGTAGATTCGAATCGCCTTGAAAGCACATGAAAAGCGGCAAAACGTGGACAATGATGCCCTTGGCCAAAAAGGGCGTATGCGTTTTTTCCTGAATATATTCAGGAAAAAACGCATACGCCCTTTTTGGCCAACCAAGCCACCTGGAAAGGCCAATCAGCGCTCCAAAGAAGTCTCGCTTCCCAGCGGGCAAAAGGGCCATGCGGAAAAAAGTGTCCAAACCAGAAATGCAGGACCGGCCATGGAGAAATGGGAGCCTTGCTACGCTGATGGGTGGGATGTAAATTGCCAACAGCCACTCTGGAGAAGTGTACGGTGTGTTCTGAAACATCTAAAAAACACAGCTTGGAGAGCATAGGGCACTTCCACTCATGGGCGTATAAATTGGGAAAACTAAAAATCAGCAAGACACAGGCACCCCAAAGTTTAGGGCTGCTCTGTTGACAAGAACCCCCACTTCATTACACCTTAAATATCCTAGGAAAGCGAAAAATGGATAAAGAAGTTGTGGTCCTCATGTACAATGGAATATCACTCAGCCATGAAATCAACGTCATAAGGCTAGTAGCAGCACGATGAGTGGATTTAGGTACGACGATTCTAAGTGAAATAAGTCACACAGAAAAAGACACTTATCATAAGATATCACTTAGAGAGGGAATGTAAAAACCGCTACACTTGAACTGAATTACAAAACAGAACAGAGTCACACGTTTAGAAAACACACTATAGCTGCTGAACGGGCAAGGTGAGGTGGGGTGATGCATAAAACAAGGGTTTCAAATTAGCTCAGATACCGTTCTATAAACCCAATATGTAATAGACAAGACCTACTCCTTGCTCAGTGAACTGGACTCAACACCCCCTATTCACCGCACAAGAATATATCTGACTAGTAAGAATCATCAAACCTATGTATTGATATCTCTCCGTAAGTGAGTCAAGGGTGTGTAAAGCGGCATAAACACAACCGTGAAAAGCAGCTAAACCCCATTATAAAAATAAATTACTTTTCAAAACCCGTTAAACAAAGACAGTGAAAGAGAGAGAAATTCTTACAAAATTCGTTCAGGGGCTGTGATGCAACCTGGATTGACCATATCTAGATCCACAGCTGATTGAGACATAAGGGTGGACACTCTTGGGGCTGAGAGGTTCGGTGAGGTTGGGTGAGCCAACGCAGACCCTTTCAAGTAATACTGCATGGTACCCATCCCATGGGTCCCAAATCTCCAGGTTCAAGGGCATCTTCCTACGTCGAAAACAGGCATGAGAAACCCAGAAGATGGTACACCGTGTGATCGGGAAAGGTTTCTAAAACGCACCTCATTTCTCATCTCCTTTGCTCGGGTTCGCCATTCCAGCCGATTTACTAGCCATCTCCCTCCTTGGAGAATCAGCACCTTTAACCTCCTGTTCCGTACAGGTTGCAATTTGTCCTGAGGATGAACGGGAAGAGGGGGAACCAATGAGAGACTAGCTCTAGGTGTTGGGACAGGCACAGGTCACTCTATTTTCCCATCAGGAAGAAGAATTAAGCACAAGCTCAGCCTGCCCCCCAGAACCAGAAGAGGGCCTGAAGCAATCCTGCGCTTTTGCGGCCAGCTCCCAAAAAAGCGAGTTGAAAAATGGAGCTCAGGGGCACTGCAATTCACAAACCTGCAGAGTTTTAAATGATACCTCTCGTCCACAAATATATTAAGGGAAGGCAACGAAGAGGCTTTGAAAGCAAGGCAGAATTGCAGGAAACAGATTTCAGGAGGTAGATTCGAATCGCCTTGAAAGCACATGAAAAGCGGCAAAACGTGGACAATGATGCCCTTGGCCAAAAAGGGCGTATGCGTTTTTTCCTGAATATATTCAGGAAAAAACGCATACGCCCTTTTTGGCCAACCAAGCAACCTGGAAAGGCCAATCAGCGCTCCAAAGAAGTCTCGCTTCCCAGCGGGCAAAAGGGCCATGCGGAAAAAAGTGTCCAAACCAGAAATGCAGGACCGGCCATGGAGAAATGGGAGCCTTGCTACGCTGATGGGTGGGATGTAAATTGCCAACAGCCACTCTGGAGAAGTGTACGGTGTGTTCTGAAACATCTAAAAAACACAGCTTGGAGAGCATAGGGCACTTCCACTCATGGGCGTATAAATTGGGAAAACTAAAAATCAGCAAGACACAGGCACCCCAAAGTTTAGGGCTGCTCTGTTGACAAGAACCCCCACTTCATTACACCTTAAATATCCTAGGAAAGCGAAAAATGGATAAAGAAGTTGTGGTCCTCATGTACAATGGAATATCACTCAGCCATGAAATCAACGTCATAAGGCTAGTAGCAGCACGATGAGTGGATTTAGGTACGACGATTCTAAGTGAAATAAGTCACACAGAAAAAGACACTTATCATAAGATATCACTTAGAGAGGGAATGTAAAAACCGCTACACTTGAACTGAATTACAAAACAGAACAGAGTCACACGTTTAGGAAACACACTATGGCTGCTGAACGGGAAAGGTGAGGTGGGGTGATGCATAAAACAAGGGTTTCAAATTAGCTCCGATACCGTTCCATAAACCCAATATGTAAGAGACAAGACCTATTCCTTTTTCAGTGAACTGGACTCAACACCCCCTATTCACCGCAAAAGAATATATCTGACTAGTAAGAATCTTCAAACCTATGTATTGATATCTCTCTGTAAGTGAGTCAAGGGGGTGTAAAGCGGCATAAACACAGCCGTGAAAAGCAGCGAAACCCCAATATAAAAATAAATTACTTTTCAAAACCCGTGAAACAAAGACAGTGAAAGAGAGAGAAATTCTTACAAAATTCGTTCAGGGGCTGTGATGCAACCTGGATTGACCATATCTAGACCCACAGCTGATTGAGACATAAGGGTAGACACTCTTGGGGCTGAGAGGTTCGGTGAGGTTGGGTGAGCCAACGCAGACCCTTTCAAGTAATACTGCATGGTACCCATCCCATGGGTCCCAAATCTCCAGGTTCAAGGGCATCTTCCTACGTCGAAAACAGGCATGAGAAACCCAGAAGATGGTACACCGTGTGATCGGGAAAGGTTTCTAAAACGCACCTTATTTCTCATCTCCTTTGCTCGGGTTCGGCATTCCAGCCGATTTACTAGCCATCTCCCTCCTTGGAGAATCAGCACCTTTAACCTCCTGTTCCGTACAGGTTGCAATTTGTCCTGAGGATGAACGGGAAGAGGGGGAACCAATGAGAGACTAGCTCTAGGTGTTGGGACAGGCACAGGTCACTCTATTTTCCCATCAGGAAGAAGAATTAAGCACAAGCTCAGCCTGCCCCCCAGAACCAGAAGAGGGCCTGAAGCAATCCTGCGCTTTTGCGGCCAGCTCCCAAAAAAGCGAGTTGAAAAATGGAGCTCAGGGGCACTGCAATTCACAAACCTGCAGAGTTTTAAATGATACCTCTCGTCCACAAATATACTAAGGGAAGGCAACGAAGAGGCTTTGAAAGCAAGGCAGAATTGCAGGAAACAGATTTCAGGAGGTAGATTCGAATCGCCTTGAAAGCACATGAAAAGCGGCAAAACGTGGACAATGATGCCCTTGGCCAAAAAGGGCGTATGCGTTTTTTCCTGAATATATTCAGGAAAAAACGCATACGCCCTTTTTGGCCAACCAAGCAACCTGGAAAGGCCAATCAGTGCTCCAAAGAAGTCTCGCTTCCCAGCGGGCAAAAGGGCCATGCGGAAAAAAGTGTCCAAACCAGAAATGCAGGACCGGCCATGGAGAAATGGGAGCCTTGCTACGCTGATGGGTGGGATGTAAATTGCCAACAGCCACTCTGGAGAAGTGTACGGTGTGTTCTGAAACATCTAAAAAACACAGCTTGGAGAGCATAGGGCACTTCCACTCATGGGCGTATAAATTGGGAAAACTAAAAATCAGCAAGACACAGGCACCCCAAAGTTTAGGGCTGCTCTGTTGACAAGAACCCCCACTTCATTACACCTTAAATATCCTAGGAAAGCGAAAAATGGATAAAGAAGTTGTGGTCCTCATGTACAATGGAATATCACTCAGCCATGAAATCAACGTCATAAGGCTAGTAGCAGCACGATGAGTGGATTTAGGTACGACGATTCTAAGTGAAATAAGTCACACAGAAAAAGACACTTATCATAAGATATCACTTAGAGAGGGAATGTAAAAACCGCTACACTTGAACTGAATTACAAAACAGAACAGAGTCACACGTTTAGGAAACACACTATGGCTGCTGAACGGGAAAGGTGAGGTGGGGTGATGCATAAAACAAGGGTTTCAAATTAGCTCCGATACCGTTCCATAAACCCAATATGTAAGAGACAAGACCTATTCCTTTTTCAGTGAACTGGACTCAACACCCCCTATTCACCGCAAAAGAATATATCTGACTAGTAAGAATCTTGAAACCTATGTATTGATATCTCTCCGTAAGTGAGTCAAGGGGGTGTAAAGCGGCATAAACACAGCCGTGAAAAGCAGCTAAACCCCAATATAAAAATAAATTACTTTTCAAAACCCGTGAAACAAAGACAGTGAAAGAGAGAGAAATTCTTACAAAATTCGTTCAGGGGCTGTGATGCAACCTGGATTGACCATATCTAGACCCACAGCTGATTGAGACATAAGGGTGGACACTCTTGGGGCTGAGAGGTTCGGTGAGGTTGGGTGAGCCAACGCAGACCCTTTCAAGTAATACTGCATGGTACCCATCCCATGGGTCCCAAATCTCCAGGTTCAAGGGCATCTTCCTACGTCGAAAACAGGCATGAGAAACCCAGAAGATGGTACACCGTGTGATCGGGAAAGGTTTCTAAAACGCACCTCATTTCTCATCTCCTTTGCTCGGGTTCGCCATTCCAGCCGATTTACTAGCCATCTCCCTCCTTGGAGAATCAGCACCTTTAACCTCCTGTTCCGTACAGGTTGCAATTTGTCCTGAGGATGAACGGGAAGAGGGGGAACCAATGAGAGACTAGCTCTAGGTGTTGGGACAGGCACAGGTCACTCTATTTTCCCATCAGGAAGAAGAATTAAGCACAAGCTCAGCCTGCCCCCCAGAACCAGAAGAGGGCCTGAAGCAATCCTGCGCTTTTGCGGCCAGCTCCCAAAAAAGCGAGTTGAAAAATGGAGCTCAGGGGCACTGCAATTCACAAACCTGCAGAGTTTTAAATGATACCTCTCGTCCACAAATATATTAAGGGAAGGCAACGAAGAGGCTTTGAAAGCAAGGCAGAATTGCAGGAAACAGATTTCAGGAGGTAGATTCGAATCGCCTTGAAAGCACATGAAAAGCGGCAAAACGTGGACAATGATGCCCTTGGCCAAAAAGGGCGTATGCGTTTTTTCCTGAATATATTCAGGAAAAAACGCATACGCCCTTTTTGGCCAACCAAGCAACCTGGAAAGGCCAATCAGCGCTCCAAAGAAGTCTCGCTTCCCAGCGGGCAAAAGGGCCATGCGGAAAAAAGTGTCCAAACCAGAAATGCAGGACCGGCCATGGAGAAATGGGAGCCTTGCTACGCTGATGGGTGGGATGTAAATTGCCAACAGCCACTCTGGAGAAGTGTACGGTGTGTTCTGAAACATCTAAAAAACACAGCTTGGAGAGCATAGGGCACTTCCACTCATGGGCGTATAAATTGGGAAAACTAAAAATCAGCAAGACACAGGCACCCCAAAGTTTAGGGCTGCTCTGTTGACAAGAACCCCCACTTCATTACACCTTAAATATCCTAGGAAAGCGAAAAATGGATAAAGAAGTTGTGGTCCTCATGTACAATGGAATATCACTCAGCCATGAAATCAACGTCATAAGGCTAGTAGCAGCACGATGAGTGGATTTAGGTACGACGATTCTAAGTGAAATAAGTCACACAGAAAAAGACACTTATCATAAGATATCACTTAGAGAGGGAATGTAAAAACCGCTACACTTGAACTGAATTACAAAACAGAACAGAGTCACACGTTTAGAAAACACACTATAGCTGCTGAACGGGCAAGGTGAGGTGGGGTGATGCATAAAACAAGGGTTTCAAATTAGCTCAGATACCGTTCTATAAACCCAATATGTAATAGACAAGACCTACTCCTTGCTCAGTGAACTGGACTCAACACCCCCTATTCACCGCACAAGAATATATCTGACTAGTAAGAATCATCAAACCTATGTATTGATATCTCTCCGTAAGTGAGTCAAGGGTGTGTAAAGCGGCATAAACACAACCGTGAAAAGCAGCTAAACCCCATTATAAAAATAAATTACTTTTCAAAACCCGTTAAACAAAGACAGTGAAAGAGAGAGAAATTCTTACAAAATTCGTTCAGGGGCTGTGATGCAACCTGGATTGACCATATCTAGACCCACAGCTGATTGAGACATAAGGGTGGACACTCTTGGGGCTGAGAGGTTCGGTGAGGTTGGGTGAGCCAACGCAGACCCTTTCAAGTAATACTGCATGGTACCCATCCCATGGGTCCCAAATCTCCAGGTTCAAGGGCATCTTCCTACGTCGAAAACAGGCATGAGAAACCCAGAAGATGGTACACCGTGTGATCGGGAAAGGTTTCTAAAACGCACCTCATTTCTCATCTCCTTTGCTCGGGTTCGCCATTCCAGCCGATTTACTAGCCATCTCCCTCCTTGGAGAATCAGCACCTTTAACCTCCTGTTCCGTACAGGTTGCAATTTGTCCTGAGGATGAACGGGAAGAGGGGGAACCAATGAGAGACTAGCTCTAGGTGTTGGGACAGGCACAGGTCACTCTATTTTCCCATCAGGAAGAAGAATTAAGCACAAGCTCAGCCTGCCCCCCAGAACCAGAAGAGGGCCTGAAGCAATCCTGCGCTTTTGCGGCCAGCTCCCAAAAAAGCGAGTTGAAAAATGGAGCTCAGGGGCACTGCAATTCACAAACCTGCAGAGTTTTAAATGATACCTCTCGTCCACAAATATACTAAGGGAAGGCAACGAAGAGGCTTTGAAAGCAAGGCAGAATTGCAGGAAACAGATTTCAGGAGGTAGATTCGAATCGCCTTGAAAGCACATGAAAAGCGGCAAAACGTGGACAATGATGCCCTTGGCCAAAAAGGGCGTATGCGTTTTTTCCTGAATATATTCAGGAAAAAACGCATACGCCCTTTTTGGCCAACCAAGCAACCTGGAAAGGCCAATCAGCGCTCCAAAGAAGTCTCGCTTCCCAGCGGGCAAAAGGGCCATGCGGAAAAAAGTGTCCAAACCAGAAATGCAGGACCGGCCATGGAGAAATGGGAGCCTTGCTACGCTGATGGGTGGGATGTAAATTGCCAGCAGCCACTCTGGAGAAGTGTACGGTGTGTTCTGAAACATCTAAAAAACACAGCTTGGAGAGCATAGGGCACTTCCACTCATGGGCGTATAAATTGGGAAAACTAAAAATCAGCAAGACACAGGCACCCCAAAGTTTAGGGCTGCTCTGTTGACAAGAACCCCCACTTCATTACACCTTAAATATCCTAGGAAAGCGAAAAATGGATAAAGAAGTTGTGGTCCTCATGTACAATGGAATATCACTCAGCCATGAAATCAACGTCATAAGGCTAGTAGCAGCACGATGAGTGGATTTAGGTACGACGATTCTAAGTGAAATAAGTCACACAGAAAAAGACACTTATCATAAGATATCACTTAGAGAGGGAATGTAAAAACCGCTACACTTGAACTGAATTACAAAACAGAACAGAGTCACACGTTTAGGAAACACACTATGGCTGCTGAACGGGCAAGGTGAGGTGGGGTGATGCATAAAACAAGGGTTTCAAATTAGCTCCGATACCGTTCCATAAACCCAATATGTAAGAGACAAGACCTATTCCTTTTTCAGTGAACTGGACTCAACACCCCCTATTCACCGCAAAAGAATATATCTGACTAGTAAGAATCTTCAAACCTATGTATTGATATCTCTCCGTAAGTGAGTCAAGGGGGTGTAAAGCGGCATAAACACAGCCGTGAAAAGCAGCTAAACCCCAATATAAAAATAAATTACTTTTCAAAACCCGTGAAACAAAGACAGTGAAAGAGAGAGAAATTCTTACAAAATTCGTTCAGGGGCTGTGATGCAACCTGGATTGACCATATCTAGACCCACAGCTGATTGAGACATAAGGGTGGACACTCTTGGGGCTGAGAGGTTCGGTGAGGTTGGGTGAGCCAACGCAGACCCTTTCAAGTAATACTGCATGGTACCCATCCCATGGGTCCCAAATCTCCAGGTTCAAGGGCATCTTCCTACGTCGAAAACAGGCATGAGAAACCCAGAAGATGGTACACCGTGTGATCGGGAAAGGTTTCTAAAACGCACCTCATTTCTCATCTCCTTTGCTCGGGTTCGCCATTCCAGCCGATTTACTAGCCATCTCCCTCCTTGGAGAATCAGCACCTTTAACCTCCTGTTCCGTACAGGTTGCAATTTGTCCTGAGGATGAACGGGAAGAGGGGGAACCAATGAGAGACTAGCTCTAGGTGTTGGGACAGGCACAGGTCACTCTATTTTCCCATCAGGAAGAAGAATTAAGCACAAGCTCAGCCTGCCCCCCAGAACCAGAAGAGGGCCTGAAGCAATCCTGCGCTTTTGCGGCCAGCTCCCAAAAAAGCGAGTTGAAAAATGGAGCTCAGGGGCACTGCAATTCACAAACCTGCAGAGTTTTAAATGATACCTCTCGTCCACAAATATACTAAGGGAAGGCAACGAAGAGGCTTTGAAAGCAAGGCAGAATTGCAGGAAACAGATTTCAGGAGGTAGATTCGAATCGCCTTGAAAGCACATGAAAAGCGGCAAAACGTGGACAATGATGCCCTTGGCCAAAAAGGGCGTATGCGTTTTTTCCTGAATATATTCAGGAAAAAACGCATACGCCCTTTTTGGCCAACCAAGCAACCTGGAAAGGCCAATCAGTGCTCCAAAGAAGTCTCGCTTCCCAGCGGGCAAAAGGGCCATGCGGAAAAAAGTGTCCAAACCAGAAATGCAGGACTGGCCATGGAGAAATGGGAGCCTTGCTACGCTGATGGGTGGGATGTAAATTGCCAACAGCCACTCTGGAGAAGTGTACGGTGTGTTCTGAAACATCTAAAAAACACAGCTTGGAGAGCATAGGGCACTTCCACTCATGGGCGTATAAATTGGGAAAACTAAAAATCAGCAAGACACAGGCACCCCAAAGTTTAGGGCTGCTCTGTTGACAAGAACCCCCACTTCATTACACCTTAAATATCCTAGGAAAGCGAAAAATGGATAAAGAAGTTGTGGTCCTCATGTACAATGGAATATCACTCAGCCATGAAATCAACGTCATAAGGCTAGTAGCAGCACGATGAGTGGATTTAGGTACGACGATTCTAAGTGAAATAAGTCACACAGAAAAAGACACTTATCATAAGATATCACTTAGAGAGGGAATGTAAAAACCGCTACACTTGAACTGAATTACAAAACAGAACAGAGTCACACGTTTAGGAAACACACTATGGCTGCTGAACGGGAAAGGTGAGGTGGGGTGATGCATAAAACAAGGGTTTCAAATTAGCTCCGATACCGTTCCATAAACCCAATATGTAAGAGACAAGACCTATTTCTTTTTCAGTGAACTGGACTCAACACCCCCTATTCACCGCACAAGAATATATCTGACTAGGAAGAATCTTCAAACCTATGTATTGATATCTCTCCGTAAGTGAGTCAAGGGGGTGTAAAGCGGCATAAACACAGCCGTGAAAAGCAGCTAAACCCCATTATAAAAATAAATTACTTTTCAAAACCCGTGAAACAAAGACAGTGAAAGAGAGAGAAATTCTTACAAAATTCGTTCAGGGGCTGTGATGCAACCTGGATTGACCATATCTAGACCCACAGCTGATTGAGACATAAGGGTGGACACTCTTGGGGCTGAGAGGTTCGGTGAGGTTGGGTGAGCCAACGCAGACCCTTTCAAGTAATACTGCATGGTACCCATCCCATGGGTCCCAAATCTCCAGGTTCAAGGGCATCTTCCTACGTCGAAAACAGGCATGAGAAACCCAGAAGATGGTACACCGTGTGATCGGGAAAGGTTTCTAAAACGCACCTTATTTCTCATCTCCTTTGCTCGGGTTCGCCATTCCAGCCGATTTACTAGCCATCTCCCTCCTTGGAGAATCAGCACCTTTAACCTCCTGTTCCGTACAGGTTGCAATTTGTCCTGAGGATGAACGGGAAGAGGGGGAACCAATGAGAGACTAGCTCTAGGTGTTGGGACAGGCACAGGTCACTCTATTTTCCCATCAGGAAGAAGAATTAAGCACAAGCTCAGCCTGCCCCCCAGAACCAGAAGAGGGCCTGAAGCAATCCTGCGCTTTTGCGGCCAGCTCCCAAAAAAGCGAGTTGAAAAATGGAGCTCAGGGGCACTGCAATTCACAAACCTGCAGAGTTTTAAATGATACCTCTCGTCCACAAATATACTAAGGGAAGGCAACGAAGAGGCTTTGAAAGCAAGGCAGAATTGCAGGAAACAGATTTCAGGAGGTAGATTCGAATCGCCTTGAAAGCACATGAAAAGCGGCAAAACGTGGACAATGATGCCCTTGGCCAAAAAGGGCGTATGCGGTTTTTCCTGAATATATTCAGGAAAAAACGCATACGCCCTTTTTGGCCAACCAAGCAACCTGGAAAGGCCAATCAGTGCTCCAAAGAAGTCTCGCTTCCCAGCGGGCAAAAGGGCCATGCGGAAAAAAGTGTCCAAACCAGAAATGCAGGACCGGCCATGGAGAAATGGGAGCCTTGCTACGCTGATGGGTGGGATGTAAATTGCCAACAGCCACTCTGGAGAAGTGTACGGTGTGTTCTGAAACATCTAAAAAACACAGCTTGGAGAGCATAGGACACTTCCACTCATGGGCGTATAAATTGGGAAAACTAAAAATCAGCAAGACACAGGCACCCCAAAGTTTAGGGCTGCTCTGTTGACAAGAACCCCCACTTCATTACACCTTAAATATCCTAGGAAAGTGAAAAATGGATAAAGAAGTTGTGGTCCTCATGTACAATGGAATATCACTCAGCCAGGAAATCCACGTCATAAGGCTAGTAGCAGCACGATGAGTGGATTTAGGTACGACGATTCTAAGTGAAATAAGTCACACAGAAAAAGACACTTATCATAAGATATCACTTAGAGAGGGAATGTAAAAACCGCTACACTTGAACTGAATTACAAAACAGAACAGAGTCACACGTTTAGGAAACACACTATGGCTGCTGAACGGGAAAGGTGAGGTGGGGTGATGCATAAAACAAGGGTTTCAAATTAGCTCCGATACCGTTCCATAAACCCAATATGTAAGAGACAAGACCTATTCCTTTTTCAGTGAACTGGACTCAACACCCCCTATTCACCGCACAAGAATATATCTGACTAGTAAGAATCTTCAAACCTATGTATTGATATCTCTCCGTAAGTGAGTCAAGGGGGTGTAAAGCGGCATAAACACAGCCGTGAAAAGCAGCTAAACCCCAATATAAAAATAAATTACTTTTCAAAACCCGTGAAACAAAGACAGTGAAAGAGAGAGAAATTCTTACAAAATTCGTTCAGGGGCTGTGATGCAACCTGGATTGACCATATCTAGACCCACAGCTGATTGAGACATAAGGGTGGACACTCTTGGGGCTGAGAGGTTCGGTGAGGTTGGGTGAGCCAACGCAGACCCTTTCAAGTAATACTGCATGGTACCCATCCCATGGGTCCCAAATCTCCAGGTTCAAGGGCATCTTCCTACGTCGAAAACAGGCATGAGAAACCCAGAAGATGGTACACCGTGTGATCGGGAAAGGTTTCTAAAACGCACCTCATTTCTCATCTCCTTTGCTCGGGTTCGCCATTCCAGCCGATTTACTAGCCATCTCCCTCCTTGGAGAATCAGCACCTTTAACCTCCTGTTCCGTACAGGTTGCAATTTGTCCTGAGGATGAACGGGAAGAGGGGGAACCAATGAGAGACTAGCTCTAGGTGTTGGGACAGGCACAGGTCACTCTATTTTCCCATCAGGAAGA
Organism: Balaenoptera acutorostrata; assembly: GCF_949987535.1. NCBI lineage: Eukaryota > Metazoa > Chordata > Mammalia > Artiodactyla > Balaenopteridae > Balaenoptera > Balaenoptera acutorostrata. The sequence continues at coordinate 285,238 of NW_026646097.1, read as the reverse complement.
AGAATTAAGCACAAGCTCAGCCTGCCCCCCAGAACCAGAAGAGGGCCTGAAGCAATCCTGCGCTTTTGCGGCCAGCTCCCAAAAAAGCGAGTTGAAAAATGGAGCTCAGGGGCACTGCAATTCACAAACCTGCAGAGTTTTAAATGATACCTCTCGTCCACAAATATACTAAGGGAAGGCAACGAAGAGGCTTTGAAAGCAAGGCAGAATTGCAGGAAACAGATTTCAGGAGGTAGATTCGAATCGCCTTGAAAGCACATGAAAAGCGGCAAAACGTGGACAATGATGCCCTTGGCCAAAAAGGGCGTATGCGTTTTTTCCTGAATATATTCAGGAAAAAACGCATACGCCCTTTTTGGCCAACCAAGCAACCTGGAAAGGCCAATCAGTGCTCCAAAGAAGTCTCGCTTCCCAGCGGGCAAAAGGGCCATGCGGAAAAAAGTGTCCAAACCAGAAATGCAGGACCGGCCATGGAGAAATGGGAGCCTTGCTACGCTGATGGGTGGGATGTAAATTGCCAACAGCCACTCTGGAGAAGTGTACGGTGTGTTCTGAAACATCTAAAAAACACAGCTTGGAGAGCATAGGGCACTTCCACTCATGGGCGTATAAATTGGGAAAACTAAAAATCAGCAAGACACAGGCACCCCAAAGTTTAGGGCTGCTCTGTTGACAAGAACCCCCACTTCATTACACCTTAAATATCCTAGGAAAGCGAAAAATGGATAAAGAAGTTGTGGTCCTCATGTACAATGGAATATCACTCAGCCATGAAATCAACGTCATAATGCTAGTAGCAGCACGATGAGTGGATTTAGGTACGACGATTCTAAGTGAAATAAGTCACACAGAAAAAGACACTTATCATAAGATATCACTTAGAGAGGGAATGTAAAAACCGCTACACTTGAACTGAATTACAAAACAGAACAGAGTCACACGTTTAGGAAACACACTATGGCTGCTGAACGGGAAAGGTGAGGTGGGGTGATGCATAAAACAAGGGTTTCAAATTAGCTCCGATACCGTTCCATAAACCCAATATGTAAGAGACAAGACCTATTTCTTTTTCAGTGAACTGGACTCAACACCCCCTATTCACCGCACAAGAATATATCTGACTAGGAAGAATCTTCAAACCTATGTATTGATATCTCTCCGTAAGTGAGTCAAGGGGGTGTAAAGCGGCATAAACACAGCCGTGAAAAGCAGCTAAACCCCATTATAAAAATAAATTACTTTTCAAAACCCGTGAAACAAAGACAGTGAAAGAGAGAGAAATTCTTACAAAATTCGTTCAGGGGCTGTGATGCAACCTGGATTGACCATATCTAGACCCACAGCTGATTGAGACATAAGGGTGGACACTCTTGGGGCTGAGAGGTTCGGTGAGGTTGGGTGAGCCAACGCAGACCCTTTCAAGTAATACTGCATGGTACCCATCCCATGGGTCCCAAATCTCCAGGTTCAAGGGCATCTTCCTACGTCGAAAACAGGCATGAGAAACCCAGAAGATGGTACACCGTGTGATCGGGAAAGGTTTCTAAAACGCACCTCATTTCTCATCTCCTTTGCTCGGGTTCGCCATTCCAGCCGATTTACTAGCCATCTCCCTCCTTGGAGAATCAGCACCTTTAACCTCCTGTTCCGTACAGGTTGCAATTTGTCCTGAGGATGAACGGGAAGAGGGGGAACCAATGAGAGACTAGCTCTAGGTGTTGGGACAGGCACAGGTCACTCTATTTTCCCATCAGGAAGAAGAATTAAGCACAAGCTCAGCCTGCCCCCCAGAACCAGAAGAGGGCCTGAAGCAATCCTGCGCTTTTGCGGCCAGCTCCCAAAAAAGCGAGTTGAAAAATGGAGCTCAGGGGCACTGCAATTCACAAACCTGCAGAGTTTTAAATGATACCTCTCGTCCACAAATATATTAAGGGAAGGCAACGAAGAGGCTTTGAAAGCAAGGCAGAATTGCAGGAAACAGATTTCAGGAGGTAGATTCGAATCGCCTTGAAAGCACATGAAAAGCGGCAAAACGTGGACAATGATGCCCTTGGCCAAAAAGGGCGTATGCGTTTTTTCCTGAATATATTCAGGAAAAAACGCATACGCCCTTTTTGGCCAACCAAGCAACCTGGAAAGGCCAATCAGTGCTCCAAAGAAGTCTCGCTTCCCAGCGGGCAAAAGGGCCATGCGGAAAAAAGTGTCCAAACCAGAAATGCAGGACCGGCCATGGAGAAATGGGAGCCTTGCTACGCTGATGGGTGGGATGTAAATTGCCAACAGCCACTCTGGAGAAGTGTACGGTGTGTTCTGAAACATCTAAAAAACACAGCTTGGAGAGCATAGGGCACTTCCACTCATGGGCGTATAAATTGGGAAAACTAAAAATCAGCAAGACACAGGCACCCCAAAGTTTAGGGCTGCTCTGTTGACAAGAACCCCCACTTCATTACACCTTAAATATCCTAGGAAAGCGAAAAATGGATAAAGAAGTTGTGGTCCTCATGTACAATGGAATATCACTCAGCCATGAAATCAACGTCCTAAGGCTAGTAGCAGCACGATGAGTGGATTTAGGTACGACGATTCTAAGTGAAATAAGTCACACAGAAAAAGACACTTATCATAAGATATCACTTAGAGAGGGAATGTAAAAACCGCTACACTTGAACTGAATTACAAAACAGAACAGAGTCACACGTTTAGGAAACACACTATGGCTGCTGAACGGGAAAGGTGAGGTGGGGTGATGCATAAAACAAGGGTTTCAAATTAGCTCCGATACCGTTCCATAAACCCAATATGTAAGAGACAAGACCTATTCCTTTTTCAGTGAACTGGACTCAACACCCCCTATTCACCGCACAAGAATATATCTGACTAGTAAGAATCTTCAAACCTATGTATTGATATCTCTCCGTAAGTGAGTCAAGGGGGTGTAAAGCGGCATAAACACAGCCGTGAAAAGCAGCTAAACCCCAATATAAAAATAAATTACTTTTCAAAACCCGTGAAACAAAGACAGTGAAAGAGAGAGAAATTCTTACAAAATTCGTTCAGGGGCTGTGATGCAACCTGGATTGACCATATCTAGACCCACAGCTGATTGAGACATAAGGGTGGACACTCTTGGGGCTGAGAGGTTCGGTGAGGTTGGGTGAGCCAACGCAGACCCTTTCAAGTAATACTGCATGGTACCCATCCCATGGGTCCCAAATCTCCAGGTTCAAGGGCATCTTCCTACGTCGAAAACAGGCATGAGAAACCCAGAAGATGGTACACCGTGTGATCGGGAAAGGTTTCTAAAACGCACCTCATTTCTCATCTCCTTTGCTCGGGTTCGCCATTCCAGCCGATTTACTAGCCATCTCCCTCCTTGGAGAATCAGCACCTTTAACCTCCTGTTCCGTACAGGTTGCAATTTGTCCTGAGGATGAACGGGAAGAGGGGGAACCAATGAGAGACTAGCTCTAGGTGTTGGGACAGGCACAGGTCACTCTATTTTCCCATCAGGAAGAAGAATTAAGCACAAGCTCAGCCTGCCCCCCAGAACCAGAAGAGGGCCTGAAGCAATCCTGCGCTTTTGCGGCCAGCTCCCAAAAAAGCGAGTTGAAAAATGGAGCTCAGGGGCACTGCAATTCACAAACCTGCAGAGTTTTAAATGATACCTCTCGTCCACAAATATATTAAGGGAAGGCAACGAAGAGGCTTTGAAAGCAAGGCAGAATTGCAGGAAACAGATTTCAGGAGGTAGATTCGAATCGCCTTGAAAGCACATGAAAAGCGGCAAAACGTGGACAATGATGCCCTTGGCCAAAAAGGGCGTATGCGTTTTTTCCTGAATATATTCAGGAAAAAACGCATACGCCCTTTTTGGCCAACCAAGCAACCTGGAAAGGCCAATCAGTGCTCCAAAGAAGTCTCGCTTCCCAGCGGGCAAAAGGGCCATGCGGAAAAAAGTGTCCAAACCAGAAATGCAGGACCGGCCATGGAGAAATGGGAGCCTTGCTACGCTGATGGGTGGGATGTAAATTGCCAACAGCCACTCTGGAGAAGTGTACGGTGTGTTCTGAAACATCTAAAAAACACAGCTTGGAGAGCATAGGGCACTTCCACTCATGGGCGTATAAATTGGGAAAACTAAAAATCAGCAAGACACAGGCACCCCAAAGTTTAGGGCTGCTCTGTTGACAAGAACCCCCACTTCATTACACCTTAAATATCCTAGGAAAGCGAAAAATGGATAAAGAAGTTGTGGTCCTCATGTACAATGGAATATCACTCAGCCATGAAATCAACGTCATAAGGCTAGTAGCAGCACGATGAGTGGATTTAGGTACGACGATTCTAAGTGAAATAAGTCACACAGAAAAAGACACTTATCATAAGATATCACTTAGAGAGGGAATGTAAAAACCGCTACACTTGAACTGAATTACAAAACAGAACAGAGTCACACGTTTAGGAAACACACTATGGCTGCTGAACGGGAAAGGTGAGGTGGGGTGATGCATAAAACAAGGGTTTCAAATTAGCTCCGATACCGTTCCATAAACCCAATATGTAAGAGACAAGACCTATTCCTTTTTCAGTGAACTGGACTCAACACCCCCTATTCACCGCACAAGAATATATCTGACTAGTAAGAATCTTCAAACCTATGTATTGATATCTCTCCGTAAGTGAGTCAAGGGGGTGTAAAGCGGCATAAACACAGCCGTGAAAAGCAGCTAAACCCCAATATAAAAATAAATTACTTTTCAAAACCCGTGAAACAAAGACAGTGAAAGAGAGAGAAATTCTTACAAAATTCGTTCAGGGGCTGTGATGCAACCTGGATTGACCATATCTAGACCCACAGCTGATTGAGACATAAGGGTGGACACTCTTGGGGCTGAGAGGTTCGGTGAGGTTGGGTGAGCCAACGCAGACCCTTTCAAGTAATACTGCATGGTACCCATCCCATGGGTCCCAAATCTCCAGGTTCAAGGGCATCTTCCTACGTCGAAAACAGGCATGAGAAACCCAGAAGATGGTACACCGTGTGATCGGGAAAGGTTTCTAAAACGCACCTCATTTCTCATCTCCTTTGCTCGGGTTCGCCATTCCAGCCGATTTACTAGCCATCTCCCTCCTTGGAGAATCAGCACCTTTAACCTCCTGTTCCGTACAGGTTGCAATTTGTCCTGAGGATGAACGGGAAGAGGGGGAACCAATGAGAGACTAGCTCTAGGTGTTGGGACAGGCACAGGTCACTCTATTTTCCCATCAGGAAGAAGAATTAAGCACAAGCTCAGCCTGCCCCCCAGAACCAGAAGAGGGCCTGAAGCAATCCTGCGCTTTTGCGGCCAGCTCCCAAAAAAGCGAGTTGAAAAATGGAGCTCAGGGGCACTGCAATTCACAAACCTGCAGAGTTTTAAATGATACCTCTCGTCCACAAATATACTAAGGGAAGGCAACGAAGAGGCTTTGAAAGCAAGGCAGAATTGCAGGAAACAGATTTCAGGAGGTAGATTCGAATCGCCTTGAAAGCACATGAAAAGCGGCAAAACGTGGACAATGATGCCCTTGGCCAAAAAGGGCGTATGCGGTTTTTCCTGAATATATTCAGGAAAAAACGCATACGCCCTTTTTGGCCAACCAAGCAACCTGGAAAGGCCAATCAGTGCTCCAAAGAAGTCTCGCTTCCCAGCGGGCAAAAGGGCCATGCGGAAGAAAGTGTCCAAACCAGAAATGCAGGACCGGCCATGGAGAAATGGGAGCCTTGCTACGCTGATGGGTGGGATGTAAATTGCCAACAGCCACTCTGGAGAAGTGTACGGTGTGTTCTGAAACATCTAAAAAACACAGCTTGGAGAGCATAGGGCACTTCCACTCATGGGCGTATAAATTGGGAAAACTAAAAATCAGCAAGACACAGGCACCCCAAAGTTTAGGGCTGCTCTGTTGACAAGAACCCCCACTTCATTACACCTTAAATATCCTAGGAAAGCGAAAAATGGATAAAGAAGTTGTGGTCCTCATGTACAATGGAATATCACTCAGCCATGAAATCAACGTCATAAGGCTAGTAGCAGCACGATGAGTGGATTTAGGTACGACGATTCTAAGTGAAATAAGTCACACAGAAAAAGACACTTATCATAACATATCACTTAGAGAGGGAATGTAAAAACCGCTACACTTGAACTGAATTACAAAACAGAACAGAGTCACACGTTTAGAAAACACACTATGGCTGCTGAACGGGAAAGGTGAGGTGGGGTGATGCATAAAACAAGGGTTTCAAATTAGCTCAGATACCGTTCCATAAACCCAATATGTAATAGACAAGACCTACTCCTTGCTCAGTGAACTGGACTCAACACCCCCTATTCACCGCAAAAGAATATATCTGACTAGTAAGAATCTTCAAACCTATGTATTGATATCTCTCCGTAAGTGAGTCAAGGGTGTGTAAAGCGGCATAAACACAGCCGTGAAAAGCAGCTAAACCCCATTATAAAAATAAATTACTTTTCAAAACCCGTGAAACAAAGACAGTGAAAGAGAGAGAAATTCTTACAAAATTCGTTCAGGGGCTGTGATGCAACCTGGATTGACCATATCTAGACCCACAGCTGATTGAGACATAAGGGTGGACACTCTTGGGGCTGAGAGGTTCGGTGAGGTTGGGTGAGCCAACGCAGACCCTTTCAAGTAATACTGCATGGTACCCATCCCATGGGTCCCAAATCTCCAGGTTCAAGGGCATCTTCCTACGTCGAAAACAGGCATGAGAAACCCAGAAGATGGTACACCGTGTGATCGGGAAAGGTTTCTAAAACGCACCTCATTTCTCATCTCCTTTGCTCGGGTTCGCCATTCCAGCCGATTTACTAGCCATCTCCCTCCTTGGAGAATCAGCACCTTTAACCTCCTGTTCCGTACAGGTTGCAATTTGTCCTGAGGATGAACGGGAAGAGGGGGAACCAATGAGAGACTAGCTCTAGGTGTTGGGACAGGCACAGGTCACTCTATTTTCCCATCAGGAAGAAGAATTAAGCACAAGCTCAGCCTGCCCCCCAGAACCAGAAGAGGGCCTGAAGCAATCCTGCGCTTTTGCGGCCAGCTCCCAAAAAAGCGAGTTGAAAAATGGAGCTCAGGGGCACTGCAATTCACAAACCTGCAGAGTTTTAAATGATACCTCTCGTCCACAAATATACTAAGGGAAGGCAACGAAGAGGCTTTGAAAGCAAGGCAGAATTGCAGGAAACAGATTTCAGGAGGTAGATTCGAATCGCCTTGAAAGCACATGAAAAGCGGCAAAACGTGGACAATGATGCCCTTGGCCAAAAAGGGCGTATGCGTTTTTTCCTGAATATATTCAGGAAAAAACGCATACGCCCTTTTTGGCCAACCAAGCAACCTGGAAAGGCCAATCAGTGCTCCAAAGAAGTCTCGCTTCCCAGCGGGCAAAAGGGCCATGCGGAAAAAAGTGTCCAAACCAGAAATGCAGGACCGGCCATGGAGAAATGGGAGCCTTGCTACGCTGATGGGTGGGATGTAAATTGCCAACAGCCACTCTGGAGAAGTGTACGGTGTGTTCTGAAACATCTAAAAAACACAGCTTGGAGAGCATAGGGCACTTCCACTCATGGGCGTATAAATTGGGAAAACTAAAAATCAGCAAGACACAGGCACCCCAAAGTTTAGGGCTGCTCTGTTGACAAGAACCCCCACTTCATTACACCTTAAATATCCTAGGAAAGTGAAAAATGGATAAAGAAGTTGTGGTCCTCATGTACAATGGAATATCACTCAGCCATGAAATCAACGTCATAAGGCTAGTAGCAGCACGATGAGTGGATTTAGGTACGACGATTCTAAGTGAAATAAGTCACACAGAAAAAGACACTTATCATAAGATATCACTTAGAGAGGGAATGTAAAAACCGCTACACTTGAACTGAATTACAAAACAGAACAGAGTCACACGTTTAGGAAACACACTATGGCTGCTGAACGGGAAAGGTGAGGTGGGGTGATGCATAAAACAAGGGTTTCAAATTAGCTCCGATACCGTTCCATAAACCCAATATGTAAGAGACAAGACCTATTCCTTTTTCAGTGAACTGGACTCAACACCCCCTATTCACCGCAAAAGAATATATCTGACTAGTAAGAATCTTCAAACCTATGTATTGATATCTCTCCGTAAGTGAGTCAAGGGGGTGTAAAGCGGCATAAACACAGCCGTGAAAAGCAGCTAAACCCCAATATAAAAATAAATTACTTTTCAAAACCCGTGAAACAAAGACAGTGAAAGAGAGAGAAATTCTTACAAAATTCGTTCAGGGGCTGTGATGCAACCTGGATTGACCATATCTAGACCCACAGCTGATTGAGACATAAGGGTGGACACTCTTGGGGCTGAGAGGTTCGGTGAGGTTGGGTGAGCCAACGCAGACCCTTTCAAGTAATACTGCATGGTACCCATCCCATGGGTCCCAAATCTCCAGGTTCAAGGGCATCTTCCTACGTCGAAAACAGGCATGAGAAACCCAGAAGATGGTACACCGTGTGATCGGGAAAGGTTTCTAAAACGCACCTCATTTCTCATCTCCTTTGCTCGGGTTCGCCATTCCAGCCGATTTACTAGCCATCTCCCTCCTTGGAGAATCAGCACCTTTAACCTCCTGTTCCGTACAGGTTGCAATTTGTCCTGAGGATGAACGGGAAGAGGGGGAACCAATGAGAGACTAGCTCTAGGTGTTGGGACAGGCACAGGTCACTCTATTTTCCCATCAGGAAGAAGAATTAAGCACAAGCTCAGCCTGCCCCCCAGAACCAGAAGAGGGCCTGAAGCAATCCTGCGCTTTTGCGGCCAGCTCCCAAAAAAGCGAGTGGAAAAATGGAGCTCAGGGGCACTGCAATTCACAAACCTGCAGAGTTTTAAATGATACCTCTCGTCCACAAATATATTAAGGGAAGGCAACGAAGAGGCTTTGAAAGCAAGGCAGAATTGCAGGAAACAGATTTCAGGAGGTAGATTCGAATCGCCTTGAAAGCACATGAAAAGCGGCAAAACGTGGACAATGATGCCCTTGGCCAAAAAGGGCGTATGCGTTTTTTCCTGAATATATTCAGGAAAAAACGCATACGCCCTTTTTGGCCAACCAAGCAACCTGGAAAGGCCAATCAGTGCTCCAAAGAAGTCTCGCTTCCCAGCGGGCAAAAGGGCCATGCGGAAAAAAGTGTCCAAACCAGAAATGCAGGACCGGCCATGGAGAAATGGGAGCCTTGCTACGCTGATGGGTGGGATGTAAATTGCCAACAGCCACTCTGGAGAAGTGTACGGTGTGTTCTGAAACATCTAAAAAACACAGCTTGGAGAGCATAGGGCACTTCCACTCATGGGCGTATAAATTGGGAAAACTAAAAATCAGCAAGACACAGGCACCCCAAAGTTTAGGGCTGCTCTGTTGACAAGAACCCCCACTTCATTACACCTTAAATATCCTAGGAAAGCGAAAAATGGATAAAGAAGTTGTGGTCCTCATGTACAATGGAATATCACTCAGCCATGAAATCAACGTCATAATGCTAGTAGCAGCACGATGAGTGGATTTAGGTACGACGATTCTAAGTGAAATAAGTCACACAGAAAAAGACACTTATCATAAGATATCACTTAGAGAGGGAATGTAAAAACCGCTACACTTGAACTGAATTACAAAACAGAACAGAGTCACACGTTTAGGAAACACACTATGGCTGCTGAACGGGAAAGGTGAGGTGGGGTGATGCATAAAACAAGGGTTTCAAATTAGCTCCGATACCGTTCCATAAACCCAATATGTAAGAGACAAGACCTATTCCTTTTTCAGTGAACTGGACTCAACACCCCCTATTCACCGCATAAGAATATATCTGACTAGTAAGAATCTTCAAACCTATGTATTGATATCTCTCCGTAAGTGAGTCAAGGGGGTGTAAAGCGGCATAAACACAGCCGTGAAAAGCAGCTAAACCCCAATATAAAAATAAATTACTTTTCAAAACCCGTGAAACAAAGACAGTGAAAGAGAGAGAAATTCTTACAAAATTCGTTCAGGGGCTGTGATGCAACCTGGATTGACCATATCTAGACCCACAGCTGATTGAGACATAAGGGTGGACACTCTTGGGGCTGAGAGGTTCGGTGAGGTTGGGTGAGCCAACGCAGACCCTTTCAAGTAATACTGCATGGTACCCATCCCATGGGTCCCAAATCTCCAGGTTCAAGGGCATCTTCCTACGTCGAAAACAGGCATGAGAAACCCAGAAGATGGTACACCGTGTGATCGGGAAAGGTTTCTAAAACGCACCTCATTTCTCATCTCCTTTGCTCGGGTTCGCCATTCCAGCCGATTTACTAGCCATCTCCCTCCTTGGAGAATCAGCACCTTTAACCTCCTGTTCCGTACAGGTTGCAATTTGTCCTGAGGATGAACGGGAAGAGGGGGAACCAATGAGAGACTAGCTCTAGGTGTTGGGACAGGCACAGGTCACTCTATTTTCCCATCAGGAAGAAGAATTAAGCACAAGCTCAGCCTGCCCCCCAGAACCAGAAGAGGGCCTGAAGCAATCCTGCGCTTTTGCGGCCAGCTCCCAAAAAAGCGAGTTGAAAAATGGAGCTCAGGGGCACTGCAATTCACAAACCTGCAGAGTTTTAAATGATACCTCTCGTCCACAAATATACTAAGGGAAGGCAACGAAGAGGCTTTGAAAGCAAGGCAGAATTGCAGGAAACAGATTTCAGGAGGTAGATTCGAATCGCCTTGAAAGCACATGAAAAGCGGCAAAACGTGGACAATGATGCCCTTGGCCAAAAAGGGCGTATGCGTTTTTTCCTGAATATATTCAGGAAAAAACGCATACGCCCTTTTTGGCCAACCAAGCAACCTGGAAAGGCCAATCAGCGCTCCAAAGAAGTCTCGCTTCCCAGCGGGCAAAAGGGCCATGCGGAAAAAAGTGTCCAAACCAGAAATGCAGGACCGGCCATGGAGAAATGGGAGCCTTGCTACGCTGATGGGTGGGATGTAAATTGCCAACAGCCACTCTGGAGAAGTGTACGGTGTGTTCTGAAACATCTAAAAAACACAGCTTGGAGAGCATAGGGCACTTCCACTCATGGGCGTATAAATTGGGAAAACTAAAAATCAGCAAGACACAGGCACCCCAAAGTTTAGGGCTGCTCTGTTGACAAGAACCCCCACTTCATTACACCTTAAATATCCTAGGAAAGCGAAAAATGGATAAAGAAGTTGTGGTCCTCATGTACAATGGAATATCACTCAGCCATGAAATCAACGTCATAAGGCTAGTAGCAGCACGATGAGTGGATTTAGGTACGACGATTCTAAGTGAAATAAGTCACACAGAAAAAGACACTTATCATAAGATATCACTTAGAGAGGGAATGTAAAAACCGCTACACTTGAACTGAATTACAAAACAGAACAGAGTCACACGTTTAGAAAACACACTATGGCTGCTGAACGGGAAAGGTGAGGTGGGGTGATGCATAAAACAAGGGTTTCAAATTAGCTCAGATACCGTTCCATAAACCCAATATGTAATAGACAAGACCTACTCCTTGCTCAGTGAACTGGACTCAACACCCCCTATTCACCGCAAAAGAATATATCTGACTAGTAAGAATCTTCAAACCTATGTATTGATATCTCTCCGTAAGTGAGTCAAGGGTGTGTAAAGCGGCATAAACACAGCCGTGAAAAGCAGCTAAACCCCATTATAAAAATAAATTACTTTTCAAAACCCGTGAAACAAAGACAGTGAAAGAGAGAGAAATTCTTACAAAATTCGTTCAGGGGCTGTGATGCAACCTGGATTGACCATATCTAGACCCACAGCTGATTGAGACATAAGGGTGGACACTCTTGGGGCTGAGAGGTTCGGTGAGGTTGGGTGAGCCAACGCAGACCCTTTCAAGTAATACTGCATGGTACCCATCCCATGGGTCCCAAATCTCCAGGTTCAAGGGCATCTTCCTACGTCGAAAACAGGCATGAGAAACCCAGAAGATGGTACACCGTGTGATCGGGAAAGGTTTCTAAAACGCACCTCATTTCTCATCTCCTTTGCTCGGGTTCGCCATTCCAGCCGATTTACTAGCCATCTCCCTCCTTGGAGAATCAGCACCTTTAACCTCCTGTTCCGTACAGGTTGCAATTTGTCCTGAGGATGAACGGGAAGAGGGGGAACCAATGAGAGACTAGCTCTAGGTGTTGGGACAGGCACAGGTCACTCTATTTTCCCATCAGGAAGAAGAATTAAGCACAAGCTCAGCCTGCCCCCCAGAACCAGAAGAGGGCCTGAAGCAATCCTGCGCTTTTGCGGCCAGCTCCCAAAAAAGCGAGTTGAAAAATGGAGCTCAGGGGCACTGCAATTCAAAAACCTGCAGAGTTTTAAATGATACCTCTCGTCCACAAATATACTAAGGGAAGGCAACGAAGAGGCTTTGAAAGCAGGGCAGAATTGCAGGAAACAGATTTCAGGAGGTAGATTCGAATCGCCTTGAAAGCACATGAAAAGCGGCAAAACGTGGACAATGATGCCCTTGGCCAAAAAGGGCGTATGCGTTTTTTCCTGAATATATTAAGGAAAAAACGCATACGCCCTTTTTGGCCAACCAAGCAACCTGGAAAGGCCAATCAGTGCTCCAAAGAAGTCTCGCTTCCCAGCGGGCAAAAGGGCCATGCGGAAAAAAGTGTCCAAACCAGAAATGCAGGACCGGCCATGGAGAAATGGGAGCCTTGCTACGCTGATGGGTGGGATGTAAATTGCCAACAGCCACTCTGGAGAAGTGTACGGTGTGTTCTGAAACATCTAAAAAACACAGCTTGGAGAGCATAGGGCACTTCCACTCATGGGCGTATAAATTGGGAAAACTAAAAATCAGCAAGACACAGGCACCCCAAAGTTTAGGGCTGCTCTGTTGACAAGAACCCCCACTTCATTACACCTTAAATATCCTAGGAAAGCGAAAAATGGATAAAGAAGTTGTGGTCCTCATGTACAATGGAATATCACTCAGCCATGAAATCAACGTCATAAGGCTAGTAGCAGCACGATGAGTGGATTTAGGTACGACGATTCTAAGTGAAATAAGTCACACAGAAAAAGACACTTATCATAAGATATCACTTAGAGAGGGAATGTAAAAACCGCTACACTTGAACTGAATTACAAAACAGAACAGAGTCACACGTTCAGAAAACACACTATGGCTGCTGAACGGGAAAGGTGAGGTGGGGTGATGCATAAAACAAGGGTTTCAAATTAGCTCCGATACCGTTCCATAAACCCAATATGTAAGAGACAAGACCTATTCCTTTTTCAGTGAACTGGACTCAACACCCCCTATTCACCGCACAAGAATATATCTGACTAGTAAGAATCTTCAAACCTATGTATTGATATCTCTCCGTAAGTGAGTCAAGGGGGTGTAAAGCGGCATAAACACAGCCGTGAAAAGCAGCTAAACCCCAATATAAAAATAAATTACTTTTCAAAACCCGTGAAACAAAGACAGTGAAAGAGAGAGAAATTCTTACAAAATTCGTTCAGGGGCTGTGATGCAACCTGGATTGACCATATCTAGACCCACAGCTGATTGAGACATAAGGGTGGACACTCTTGGGGCAGAGAGGTTCGGTGAGGTTGGGTGAGCCAACGCAGACCCTTTCAAGTAATACTGCATGGTACCCATCCCATGGGTCCCAAATCTCCAGGTTCAAGGGCATCTTCCTACGTCGAAAACAGGCATGAGAAACCCAGAAGATGGTACACCGTGTGATCGGGAAAGGTTTCTAAAACGCACCACATTTCTCATCTCCTTTGCTCGGGTTCGCCATTCCAGCCGATTTAATAGCCATCTCCCTCCTTGGAGAATCAGCACCTTTAACCTCCTGTTCCGTACAGGTTGCAATTTGTCCTGAGGATGAACGGGAAGAGGGGGAACCAATGAGAGACTAGCTCTAGGTGTTGGGACAGGCACAGGTCACTCTATTTTCCCATCAGGAAGAAGAATTAAGCACAAGCTCAGCCTGCCCCCCAGAACCAGAAGAGGGCCTGAAGCAATCCTGCGCTTTTGCGGCCAGCTCCCAAAAAAGCGAGTTGAAAAATGGAGCTCAGGGGCAGTGCAATTCAAAAACCTGCAGAGTTTTAAATGATACCTCTCGTCCACAAATATACTAAGGGAAGGCAACGAAGAGGCTTTGAAAGCAGGGCAGAATTGCAGGAAACAGATTTCAGGAGGTAGATTCGAATCGCCTTGAAAGCACATGAAAAGCGGCAAAACGTGGACAATGATGCCCTTGGCCAAAAAGGGCGTATGCGTTTTTTCCTGAATATATTAAGGAAAAAACGCATACGCCCTTTTTGGCCAACCAAGCAACCTGGAAAGGCCAATCAGTGCTCCAAAGAAGTCTCGCTTCCCAGCGGGCAAAAGGGCCATGCGGAAGAAAGTGTCCAAACCAGAAATGCAGGACCGGCCATGGAGAAATGGGAGCCTTGCTACGCTGATGGGTGGGATGTAAATTGCCAACAGCCACTCTGGAGAAGTGTACGGTGTGTTCTGAAACATCTAAAAAACACAGCTTGGAGAGCATAGGGCACTTCCACTCATGGGCGTATAAATTGGGAAAACTAAAAATCAGCAAGACACAGGCACCCCAAAGTTTAGGGCTGCTCTGTTGACAAGAACCCCCACTTCATTACACCTTAAATATCCTAGGAAAGCGAAAAATGGATAAAGAAGTTGTGGTCCTCATGTACAATGGAATATCACTCAGCCATGAAATCAACGTCATAAGGCTAGTAGCAGCACGATGAGTGGATTTAGGTACGACGATTCTAAGTGAAATAAGTCACACAGAAAAAGACACTTATCATAAGATATCACTTAGAGAGGGAATGTAAAAACCGCTACACTTGAACTGAATTACAAAACAGAACAGAGTCACACGTTTAGGAAACACACTATGGCTGCTGAACGGGAAAGGTGAGGTGGGGTGATGCATAAAACAAGGGTTTCAAATTAGCTCCGATACCGTTCCATAAACCCAATATGTAAGAGACAAGACCTATTCCTTTTTAAGTGAACTGGACTCAACACCCCCTATTCACCGCACAAGAATATATCTGACTAGTAAGAATCTTCAAACCTATGTATTGATATCTCTCCGTAAGTGAGTCAAGGGGGTGTAAAGCGGCATAAACACAGCCGTGAAAAGCAGCTAAACCCCAATAAAAATAAATTACTTTTCAAAACCCGTGAAACAAAGACAGTGAAAGAGAGAGAAATTCTTACAAAATTCGTTCAGGGGCTGTGATGCAACCTGGATTGACCATATCTAGACCCACAGCTGATTGAGACATAAGGGTGGACACTCTTGGGGCAGAGAGGTTCGGTGAGGTTGGGTGAGCCAACGCAGACCCTTTCAAGTAATACTGCATGGTACCCATCCCATGGGTCCCAAATCTCCAGGTTCAAGGGCATCTTCCTACGTCGAAAACAGGCATGAGAAACCCAGAAGATGGTACACCGTGTGATCGGGAAAGGTTTCTAAAACGCACCACATTTCTCATCTCCTTTGCTCGGGTTCGCCATTCCAGCCGATTTACTAGCCATCTCCCTCCTTGGAGAATCAGCACCTTTAACCTCCTGTTCCGTACAGGTTGCAATTTGTCCTGAGGATGAACGGGAAGAGGGGGAACCAATGAGAGACTAGCTCTAGGTGTTGGGACAGGCACAGGTCACTCTATTTTCCCATCAGGAAGAAGAATTAAGCACAAGCTCAGCCTGCCCCCCAGAACCAGAAGAGGGCCTGAAGCAATCCTGCGCTTTTGCGGCCAGCTCCCAAAAAAGCGAGTTGAAAAATGGAGCTCAGGGGCAGTGCAATTCACAAACCTGCAGAGTTTTAAATGATACCTCTCGTCCACAAATATACTAAGGGAAGGCAACGAAGAGGCTTGAAAGCAAGGCAGAATTGCAGGAAACAGATTTCAGGAGGTAGATTCGAATCGCCCTGAAAGCACATGAAAAGCGGCAAAACGTGGACAATGATGCCCCTTGGCCAAAAAGGGCGTATGCGTTTTTTCCTGAATATATTCAGGAAAAAACGCATACGCCCTTTTGGCCAACCAAGCAACCTGGAAAGGCCAATCAGTGCTCCAAAGAAGTCTCGCTTCCCAGCGGGCAAAAGGGCCATGCGGAAAAAAGTGTCCAAACCAGAAATGCAGGACCGGCCATGGAGAAATGGGAGCCTTGCTACGCTGATGGGTGGGATGTAAATTGCCAACAGCCACTCTGGAGAAGTGTACGGTGTGTTCTGAAACATCTAAAAAACACAGCTTGGAGAGCATAGGGCACTTCCACTCATGGGCGTATAAATTGGGAAAACTAAAAATCAGCAAGACATAGGCACCCCAAAGTTTAGGGCTGCTCTGTTGACAAGAACCCCCACTTCATTACACCTTAAATATCCTAGGAAAGCGAAAAATGGATAAAGAAGTTGTGGTCCTCATGTACAATGGAATATCACTCAGCCATGAAATCAACGTCATAAGGCTAGTAGCAGCACGATGAGTGGATTTAGGTACGACGATTCTAAGTGAAATAAGTCACACAGAAAAAGACACTTATCATAAGATATCACTTAGAGAGGGAATGTAAAAACCGCTACACTTGAACTGAATTACAAAACAGAACAGAGTCACACGTTTAGGAAACACACTATGGCTGCTGAACGGGAAAGGTGAGGTGGGGTGATGCATAAAACAAGGGTTTCAAATTAGCTCCGATACCGTTCCATAAACCCAATATGTAAGAGACAAGACCTATTCCTTTTTAAGTGAACTGGACTCAACACCCCCTATTCACCGCACAAGAATATATCTGACTAGGAAGAATCTTCAAACCTATGTATTGATATCTCTCCGTAAGTGAGTCAAGGGGGTGTAAAGCGGCATAAACACAGCCGTGAAAAGCAGCTAAACCCCATTATAAAAATAAATTACTTTTCAAAACCCGTGAAACAAAGACAGTGAAAGAGAGAGAAATTCTTACAAAATTCGTTCAGGGGCTGTGATGCAACCTGGATTGACCATATCTAGACCCACAGCTGATTGAGACATAAGGGTGGACACTCTTGGGGCTGAGAGGTTCGGTGAGGTTGGGTGAGCCAACGCAGACCCTTTCAAGTAATACTGCATGGTACCCATCCCATGGGTCCCAAATCTCCAGGTTCAAGGGCATCTTCCTACGTCGAAAACAGGCATGAGAAACCCAGAAGATGGTACACCGTGTGATCGGGAAAGGTTTCTAAAACGCACCTCATTTCTCATCTCCTTTGCTCGGGTTCGCCATTCCAGCCGATTTACTAGCCATCTCCCTCCTTGGAGAATCAGCACCTTTAACCTCCTGTTCCGTACAGGTTGCAATTTGTCCTGAGGATGAACGGGAAGAGGGGGAACCAATGAGAGACAAGCTCTAGGTGTTGGGACAGGCACAGGTCACTCTATTTTCCCATCAGGAAGAAGAATTAAGCACAAGCTCAGCCTGCCCCCCAGAACCAGAAGAGGGCCTGAAGGAATCCTGCGCTTTTGCGGCCAGCTCCCAAAAAAGCGAGTTGAAAAATGGAGCTCAGGGGCACTGCAATTCACAAACCTGCAGAGTTTTAAATGATACCTCTCGTCCACAAATATACTAAGGGAAGGCAACGAAGAGGCTTTGAAAGCAAGGCAGAATTGCAGGAAACAGATTTCAGGAGGTAGATTCGAATCGCCTTGAAAGCACATGAAAAGCGGCAAAACGTGGACAATGATGCCCTTGACCAAAAAGGGCGTATGCGTTTTTTCCTGAATATATTCAGGAAAAAACGCATACGCCCTTTTTGGCCAACCAAGCAACCTGGAAAGGCCAATCAGTGCTCCAAAGAAGTCTCGCTTCCCAGCGGGCAAAAGGGCCATGCGGAAAAAAGTGTCCAAACCAGAAATGCAGGACCGGCCATGGAGAAATGGGAGCCTTGCTACGCTGATGGGTGGGATGTAAATTTCCAACAGCCACTCTGGAGAAGTGTACGGTGTGTTCTGAAACATCTAAAAAACACAGCTTGGAGAGCATAGGGCACTTCCACTCATGGGCGTATAAATTGGGAAAACTAAAAATCAGCAAGACACAGGCACCCCAAAGTTTAGGGCTGCTCTGTTGACAAGAACCCCCACTTCATTACACCTTAAATATCCTAGGAAAGCGAAAAATGGATAAAGAAGTTGTGGTCCTGATGTACAATGGAATATCACTCAGCCATGAAATCAACGTCATAAGGCTAGTAGCAGCACGATGAGTGGATTTAGGTACGACGATTCTAAGTGAAATAAGTCACACAGAAAAAGACACTTATCATAAGATATCACTTAGAGAGGGAATGTAAAAACCGCTACACTTGAACTGAATTACAAAACAGAACAGAGTCACACGTTTAGGAAACACACTATGGCTGCTGAACGGGAAAGGTGAGGTGGGGTGATGCATAAAACAAGGGTTTCAAATTAGCTCAGATACCGTTCCATAAACCCAATATGTAATAGACAAGACCTACTCCTTGCTCAGTGAACTGGACTCAACACCCCCTATTCACCGCACAAGAATATATCTGACTAGAAAGAATCTCCAAACCTATGTATTGATATCTCTCCGTAAGTGAGTCAAGGGTGTGTAAAGCGGCATAAACACAGCCGTGAAAAGCCTCTAAACCCCATTATAAAAATAAATTACTTTTCAAAACCCGTGAAACAAAGACAGTGAAAGAGAGAGTAATTCTTACAAAATTCGTTCAGGGGCTGTGATGCAACCTGGATTGACCATATCTAGACCCACAGCTGATTGAGACATAAGGGTGGACACTCTTGGGGCTGAGAGGTTCGGTGAGGTTGGGTGAGCCAACGCAGACCCTTTCAAGTAATACTGCATGGTACCCATCCCATGGGTCCCAAATCTCCAGGTTCAAGGGCATCTTCCTACGTCGAAAACAGGCATGAGAAACCCAGAAGATGGTACACCGTGTGATCGGGAAAGGTTTCTAAAACGCACCACATTTCTCATCTCCTTTGCTCGGGTTCGCCATTCCAGCCGATTTACTAGCCATCTCCCTCCTTGGAGAATCAGCACCTTTAACCTCCTGTTCCGTACAGGTTGCAATTTGTCCTGAGGATGAACGGGAAGAGGGGGAACCAATGAGAGACTAGCTCTAGGTGTTGGGACAGGCACAGGTCACTCTATTTTCCCATCAGGAAGAAGAATTAAGCACAAGCTCAGCCTGCCCCCCAGAACCAGAAGAGGGCCTGAAGCAATCCTGCGCTTTTGCAGCCAGCTCCCAAAAAAGCGAGTTGAAAAATGGAGCTCAGGGGCACTGCAATTCACAAACCTGCAGAGTTTTAAATGATACCTCTCGTCCACAAATATACTAAGGGAAGGCAACGAAGAGGCTTTGAAAGCAAGGCAGAATTGCAGGAAACAGATTTCAGGAGGTAGATTCGAATCGCCTTGAAAGCACATGAAAAGCGGCAAAACGTGGACAATGATGCCCTTGGCCAAAAAGGGCGTATGCGTTTTTTCCTGAATATATTCAGGAAAAAACGCATACGCCCTTTTTGGCCAACCAAGCAACCTGGAAATGCCAATCAGTGCTCCAAAGAAGTCTCGCTTCCCAGCGGGCAAAAGGGCCATGCGGGAAAAAGTGTCCAAACCAGAAATGCAGGACCGGCCATGGAGAAATGGGAGCCTTGCTACGCTGATGGGCGGGATGTAAATTGCCAACAGCCACTCTGGAGAAGTGTACGGTGTGTTCTGAAACATCTAAAAAACACAGCTTGGAGAGCATAGGGCACTTCCACTCATGGGCGTATAAATTGGGAAAACTAAACATCAGCAAGACGCAGGCAACCCAAAGTTTAGGGCTGCTCTGTTGACAAGAACCCCCACTTCATTACACCTTAAATATCCTAGGAAAGAGAAAAATGGATAAAGAAGTTGGGGTCCTCATGTACAATGGAATATCACTCAGCCATGAAATCAACGTCATAAGGCTAGTAGCAGCACGATGAGTGGATTTAGGTACGACGATTCTAAGTGAAATAAGTCACACAGAAAAAGACACTTATCATAAGATATCACTTAGAGAGGGAATGTAAAAACCGCTACACTTGAACTGAATTACAAAACAGAACAGAGTCACACGTTTAGGAAACACACTATGGCTGCTGAACGGGAAAGGTGAGGTGGGGTGATGCATAAAACAAGGGTTTCAAATTAGCTCAGATACCGTTCCATAAACCCAATATGTAATAGACAATACCTACTCCTTTTTCAGTGAACTGGACTCAACACCCCCTATTCACCGCACAAGAATATATCTGACTAGTAAGAATCTTCAAACCTATGTATTGATATCTCTCCGTAAGTGAGTCAAGGGTGTGTAAAGCGGCATAAACACAGCCGTGAAAAGCCGCTAAACCCCATTATAAAAATAAATTACTTTTCAAAACCCGTGAAACAAAGACAGTGAAAGAGAGAGAAATTCTTACAAAATTCGTTCAGGGGCTGTGATGCAACCTGGATTGACCATATCTAGACCCACAGCTGATTGAGACATAAGGGTGGACACTCTTGGGGCTGAGAGGTTCGGTGAGGTTGGGTGAGCCAACGCAGACCCTTTCAAGTAATACTGCATGGTACCCATCCCATGGGTCCCAAATCTCCAGGTTCAAGGGCATCTTCCTACGTCGAAAACAGGCATGAGAAACCCAGAAGATGGTACACCGTGTGATCGGGAAAGGTTTCTAAAACGCACCTCATTTCTCATCTCCTTTGCTCGGGTTCGCCATTCCAGCCGATTTACTAGCCATCTCCCTCCTTGGAGAATCAGCACCTTTAACCTCCTGTTCCGTACAGGTTGCAATTTGTCCTGAGGATGAAGGGGAAGAGGGGGAACCAATGAGAGACTAGCTCTAGGTGTTGGGACAGGCACAGGTCACTCTATTTTCCCATCAGGAAGAAGAATTAAGCACAAGCTCAGCCTGCCCCCCAGAACCAGAAGAGGGCCTGAAGCAATCCTGCGCTTTTGCGGCCAGCTCCCAAAAAAGCGAGTTGAAAAATGGAGCTCAGGGGCACTGCAATTCACAAACCTGCAGAGTTTTAAATGATACCTCTCGTCCACAAATATATTAAGGGAAGGCAACGAAGAGGCTTTGAAAGCAAGGCAGAATTGCAGGAAACAGATTTCAGGAGGTAGATTCGAATCGCCTTGAAAGCACATGAAAAGCGGCAAAACGTGGACAATGATGCCCTTGGCCAAAAAGGGCGTATGCGTTTTTTCCTGAATATATTCAGGAAAAAACGCATACGCCCTTTTTGGCCAACCAAGCAACCTGGAAAGGCCAATCAGTGCTCCAAAGAAGTCTCGCTTCCCAGCGGGCAAAAGGGCCATGCGGAAAAAAGTGTCCAAACCAGAAATGCAAGACCGGCCATGGAGAAATGGGAGCCTTGCTACGCTGATGGGCGGGATGTAAATTGCCAACAGCCACTCTGGAGAAGTGTACGGTGTGTTCTGAAACATCTAAAAAACACAGCTTGGAGAGCATAGGGCACTTCCACTCATGGGCGTATAAATTGGGAAAACTAAAAATCAGCAAGACACAGGCACCCCAAAGTTTAGGGCTGCTCTGTTGACAAGAACCCCCACTTCATTACACCTTAAATATCCTAGGAAAGCGAAAAATGGATAAAGAAGTTGGGGTCCTCTTGTACAATGGAATATCACTCAGCCATGAAATCAACGTCATAAGGTTAGTAGCAGCACGATGAGTGGATTTAGGTACGACGATTCTACGTGAAATAAGTCACACAGAAAAAGACACTTATCATAAGATATCACTTAGAGAGGGAATGTAAAAACCGCTACACTTGAACTGAATTACAAAACAGAACAGAGTCACACGTTTAGGAAACACACTATGGCTGCTGAACGGGAAAGGTGAGGTGGGGTGATGCATAAAACAAGGGTTTCAAATTAGCTCAGATACCGTTCCATAAACCCAATATGTAAGAGACAAGACCTATTCCTTTTTCAGTGAACTGGACTCAACACCCCCTATTCACCGCACAAGAATATATCTGACTAGGAAGAATCTTCAAACCTATGTATTGATATCTCTCTGTAAGTGAGTCAAGGGGGTGTAAAGCAGCATAAACAAAGCCGTGAAAAGCAGCTAAACCCCATTATAAAAATAAATTACTTTTCAAAACCCGTGAAACAAAGACAGTGAAAGAGAGAGAAATTCTTACAAAATTCGTTCAGGGGCTGTGATGCAACCTGGATTGACCATATCTAGACCCACAGCTGATTGAGACATAAGGGTGGACACTCTTGGGGCTGAGAGGTTCGGTGAGGTTGGGTGAGCCAACGCAGACCCTTTCAAGTAATACTGCATGGTACCCATCCCATGGGTCCCAAATCTCCAGGTTCAAGGGCATCTTCCTACGTCGAAAACAGGCATGAGAAACCCAGAAGATGGTACACCGTGTGATCGGGAAAGGTTTCTAAAACGCACCTCATTTCTCATCTCCTTTGCTCGGGTTCGCCATTCCAGCCGATTTACTAGCCATCTCCCTCCTTGGAGAATCAGCACCTTTAACCTCCTGTTCCGTACAGGTTGCAATTTGTCCTGAGGATGAAGGGGAAGAGGGGGAACCAATGAGAGACTAGCTCTAGGTGTTGGGACAGGCACAGGTCACTCTATTTTCCCATCAGGAAGAAGAATTAAGCACAAGCTCAGCCTGCCCCCCAGAACCAGAAGAGGGCCTGAAGCAATCCTGCGCTTTTGCGGCCAGCTCCCAAAAAAGCGAGTTGAAAAATGGAGCTCAGGGGCACTGCAATTCACAAACCTGCAGAGTTTTAAATGATACCTCTCGTCCACAAATATATTAAGGGAAGGCAACGAAGAGGCTTTGAAAGCAAGGCAGAATTGCAGGAAACAGATTTCAGGAGGTAGATTCGAATCGCCTTGAAAGCACATGAAAAGCGGCAAAACGTGGACAATGATGCCCTTGGCCAAAAAGGGCGTATGCGTTTTTTCCTGAATATATTCAGGAAAAAACGCATACGCTCTATTTGGCCAACCAAGCCACCTGGAAAGGCCAATCAGCGCTCCAAAGAAGTCTCGCTTCCCAGCGGGCAAAAGGGCCATGCGGAAAAAAGTGTCCAAACCAGAAATGCAGGACCGGCCATGGAGAAATGGGAGCCTTGCTATGCTGATGGGCGGGATGTAAATTGCCAACAGCCACTCTGGAGAAGTGTACGGTGTGTTCTGAAACATCTAAAAAACACAGCTTGGAGAGCATAGGGCACTTCCACTCATGGGCGTATAAATTGGGAAAACTAAAAATCAGCAAGACACAGGCACCCCAAAGTTTAGGGCTGCTCTGTTGACAAGAACCCCCACTTCATTACACCTTAAATATCCTAGGAAAGCGAAAAATGGATAAAGAAGTTGTGGTCCTCATGTACAATGGAATATCACTCAGCCATGAAATCAACGTCATAAGGCTAGTAGCAGCACGATGAGTGGATTTAGGTACGACGATTCTAAGTGAAATAAGTCACACAGAAAAAGACACTTATCATAAGATATCACTTAGAGAGGGAATGTAAAAACCGCTACACTTGAACTGAATTACAAAACAGAACAGAGTCACACGTTTAGGAAACACACTATGGCTGCTGAACGGGAAAGGTGAGGTGGGGTGATGCATAAAACAAGGGTTTCAAATTAGCTCAGATACCGTTCCAAAAACCCAATATGTAAGAGACAAGACCTATTCCTTTTTCAATGAACTGGACTCAACACCCCCTATTCACCGCACAAGAATATATCTGACTAGGAAGAATCTTCAAACCTATGTATTGATATCTCTCTGTAAGTGAGTCAAGGGGGTGTAAAGCAGCATAAACAAAGCCGTGAAAAGCAGCTAAACCCCATTATAAAAATAAATTACTTTTCAAAACCCGTGAAACAAAGACAGTGAAAGAGACAGAAATTCTTACAAAATTCGTTCAGGGGCTGTGATGCAACCTGGATTGACCATATCTAGACCCACAGCTGATTGAGACATAAGGGTGGACACTCTTGGGGCTGAGAGGTTCGGTGAGGTTGGGTGAGCCAACGCAGACCCTTTCAAGTAATACTGCATGGTACCCATCCCATGGGTCCCAAATCTCCAGGTTCAAGGGCATCTTCCTACGTCGAAAACAGGCATGAGAAACCCAGAAGATGGTACACCGTGTGATCGGGAAAGGTTTCTAAAACGCACCTCATTTCTCATCTCCTTTGCTCGGGTTCGCCATTCCAGCCGATTTACTAGCCATCTCCCTCCTTGGAGAATCAGCACCTTTAACCTCCTGTTCCGTACAGGTTGCAATTTGTCCTGAGGATGAAGGGGAAGAGGGGGAACCAATGAGAGACTAGCTCTAGGTGTTGGGACAGGCACAGGTCACTCTATTTTCCCATCAGGAAGAAGAATTAAGCACAAGCTCAGCCTGCCCCCCAGAACCAGAAGAGGGCCTGAAGCAATCCTGCGCTTTTGCGGCCAGCTCCCAAAAAAGCGAGTTGAAAAATGGAGCTCAGGGGCACTGCAATTCACAAACCTGCAGAGTTTTAAATGATACCTCTCGTCCACAAATATATTAAGGGAAGGCAACGAAGAGGCTTTGAAAGCAAGGCAGAATTGCAGGAAACAGATTTCAGGAGGTAGATTCGAATCGCCTTGAAAGCACATGAAAAGCGGCAAAACGTGGACAATGATGCCCTTGGCCAAAAAGGGCGTATGCGTTTTTTCCTGAATATATTCAGGAAAAAACGCATACGCCCTTTTTGGCCAACCAAGCAACCTGGAAAGGCCAATCAGCGCTCCAAAGAAGTCTCGCTTCCCAGCGGGCAAAAGGGCCATGCGGAAAAAAGTGTCCAAACCAGAAATGCAGGACCGGCCATGGAGAAATGGGAGCCTTGCTACGCTGATGGGTGGGATGTAAATTGCCAACAGCCACTCTGGAAAAGTGTACGGTGTGTTCTGAAACATCTAAAAAACACAGCTTGGAGAGCATAGGGCACTTCCACTCATGGGCGTATAAATTGGGAAAACTAAACATCAGCAAGACACAGGCACCCCAAAGTTTAGGGCTGCTCTGTTGACAAGAACCCCCACTTCATTACACCTTAAATATCCTAGGAAAGCGAAAAATGGATAAAGAAGTTGGGGTCCTCATGTACAATGGAATATCACTCAGCCATGAAATCAACGTCATAAGGCTAGTAGCAGCACGATGAGTGGATTTAGGTACGACGATTCTAAGTGAAATAAGTCACACAGAAAAAGACACTTATCATAAGATATCACTTAGAGAGGGAATGTAAAAACCGCTACACTTGAACTGAATTACAAAACAGAACAGAGTCACACGTTTAGGAAACACACTATGGCTGCTGAACGGGAAAGGTGAGGTGGGGTGATGCATAAAACAAGGGTTTCAAATTAGCTCAGATACCGTTCCAAAAACCCAATATGTAAGAGACAAGACCTATTCCTTTTTCAATGAACTGGACTCAACACCCCCTATTCACCGCACAAGAATATATCTGACTAGGAAGAATCTTCAAACCTATGTATTGATATCTCTCTGTAAGTGAGTCAAGGGGGTGTAAAGCAGCATAAACAAAGCCGTGAAAAGCAGCTAAACCCCATTATAAAAATAAATTACTTTTCAAAACCCGTGAAACAAAGACAGTGAAAGAGACAGAAATTCTTACAAAATTCGTTCAGGGGCTGTGATGCAACCTGGATTGACCATATCTAGACCCACAGCTGATTGAGACATAAGGGTGGACACTCTTGGGGCTGAGAGGTTCGGTGAGGTTGGGTGAGCCAACGCAGACCCTTTCAAGTAATACTGCATGGTACCCATCCCATGGGTCCCAAATCTCCAGGTTCAAGGGCATCTTCCTACGTCGAAAACAGGCATGAGAAACCCAGAAGATGGTACACCGTGTGATCGGGAAAGGTTTCTAAAACGCACCTCATTTCTCATCTCCTTTGCTCGGGTTCGCCATTCCAGCCGATTTACTAGCCATCTCCCTCCTTGGAGAATCAGCACCTTTAACCTCCTGTTCCGTACAGGTTGCAATTTGTCCTGAGGATGAAGGGGAAGAGGGGGAACCAATGAGAGACTAGCTCTAGGTGTTGGGACAGGCACAGGTCACTCTATTTTCCCATCAGGAAGAAGAATTAAGCACAAGCTCAGCCTGCCCCCCAGAACCAGAAGAGGGCCTGAAGCAATCCTGCGCTTTTGCGGCCAGCTCCCAAAAAAGCGAGTTGAAAAATGGAGCTCAGGGGCACTGCAATTCACAAACCTGCAGAGTTTTAAATGATACCTCTCGTCCACAAATATATTAAGGGAAGGCAACGAAGAGGCTTTGAAAGCAAGGCAGAATTGCAGGAAACAGATTTCAGGAGGTAGATTCGAATCGCCTTGAAAGCACATGAAAAGCGGCAAAACGTGGACAATGATGCCCTTGGCCAAAAAGGGCGTATGCGTTTTTTCCTGAATATATTCAGGAAAAAACGCATACGCCCTTTTTGGCCAACCAAGCAACCTGGAAAGGCCAATCAGCGCTCCAAAGAAGTCTCGCTTCCCAGCGGGCAAAAGGGCCATGCGGAAAAAAGTGTCCAAACCAGAAATGCAGGACCGGCCATGGAGAAATGGGAGCCTTGCTACGCTGATGGGTGGGATGTAAATTGCCAACAGCCACTCTGGAAAAGTGTACGGTGTGTTCTGAAACATCTAAAAAACACAGCTTGGAGAGCATAGGGCACTTCCACTCATGGGCGTATAAATTGGGAAAACTAAACATCAGCAAGACACAGGCACCCCAAAGTTTAGGGCTGCTCTGTTGACAAGAACCCCCACTTCATTACACCTTAAATATCCTAGGAAAGCGAAAAATGGATAAAGAAGTTGGGGTCCTCATGTACAATGGAATATCACTCAGCCATGAAATCAACGTCATAAGGCTAGTAGCAGCACGATGAGTGGATTTAGGTACGACGATTCTAAGTGAAATAAGTCACACAGAAAAAGACACTTATCATAAGATATCACTTAGAGAGGGAATGTAAAAACCGCTACACTTGAACTGAATTACAAAACAGAACAGAGTCACACGTTTAGGAAACACACTATGGCTGCTGAACGGGAAAGGTGAGGTGGGGTGATGCATAAAACAAGGGTTTCAAATTAGCTCCGATACCGTTCCATAAACCCAATATGTAAGAGAGAAGACCTATTCCTTTTTCAGTGAACTGGACTCAACACCCCCTATTCACCGCACAAGAATATATCTGACTAGGAAGAATCTTCAAACCTATGTATTGATATCTCTCCGTAAGTGAGTCAAGGGGTTGTAAAGTGGCATAAACACAGCCGTGAAAAGCAGCTAAACCCCATTATAAAAATAAATTACTTTTCAAAACCCGTGAAACAAAGACAGTGAAAGAGAGAGAAATTCTTACAAAATTCGTCCAGGGGCTGTGATGCAACCTGGATTGACCATATCTAGACCCACAGCTGATTGAGACATAAGGCTGGACACTCTTGGGGCTGAGAGGTTCGGTGAGGTTGGGTGAGCCAACGCAGACCCTTTCAAGTAATACTGCATGGTACCCATCCCATGGGTCCCAAATCTCCAGGTTCAAGGGCATCTTCCTACGTCGAAAACAGGCATGAGAAACCCAGAAGATGGTACACCGTGTGATCGGGAAAGGTTTCTAAAACGCACCTCATTTCTCATCTCCTTTGCTCGGGTTCGCCATTCCAGCCGATTTACTAGCCATCTCCCTCCTTGGAGAATCAGCACCTTTAACCTCCTGTTCCGTACAGGTTGCAATTTGTCCTGAGGATGAACGGGAAGAGGGGGAACCAATGAGAGACTAGCTCTAGGTGTTGGGACAGGCACAGGTCACTCTATTTTCCCATCAGGAAGAAGAATTAAGCACAAGCTCAGCCTGCCCCCCAGAACCAGAAGAGGGCCTGAAGCAATCCTGCGCTTTTGCGGCCAGCTCCCAAAAAAGCGAGTTGAAAAATGGAGCTCAGGGGCACTGCAATTCAAAAACCTGCAGAGTTTTAAATGATACCTCTCGTCCACAAATATACTAAGGGAAGGCAACGAAGAGGCTTTGAAAGCAGGGCAGAATTGCAGGAAACAGATTTCAGGAGGTAGATTCGAATCGCCTTGAAAGCACATGAAAAGCGGCAAAACGTGGACAATGATGCCCTTGGCCAAAAAGGGCGTATGCGTTTTTTCCTGAATATATTAAGGAAAAAACGCATACGCCCTTTTTGGCCAACCAAGCAACCTGGAAAGGCCAATCAGTGCTCCAAAGAAGTCTCGCTTCCCAGCGGGCAAAAGGGCCATGCGGAAGAAAGTGTCCAAACCAGAAATGCAGGACCGGCCATGGAGAAATGGGAGCCTTGCTACGCTGATGGGTGGGATGTAAATTGCCAACAGCCACTCTGGAGAAGTGTACGGTGTGTTCTGAAACATCTAAAAAACACAGCTTGGAGAGCATAGGGCACTTCCACTCATGGGCGTATAAATTGGGAAAACTAAAAATCAGCAAGACACAGGCACCCCAAAGTTTAGGGCTGCTCTGTTGACAAGAACCCCCACTTCATTACACCTTAAATATCCTAGGAAAGCGAAAAATGGATAAAGAAGTTGTGGTCCTGATGTACAATGGAATATCACTCAGCCATGAAATCAACGTCATAAGGCTAGTAGCAGCACGATGAGTGGATTTAGGTACGACGATTCTAAGTGAAATAAGTCACACAGAAAAAGACACTTATCATAAGATATCACTTAGAGAGGGAATGTAAAAACCGCTACACTTGAACTGAATTACAAAACAGAACAGAGTCACACGTTTAGGAAACACACTATGGCTGCTGAACGGGAAAGGTGAGGTGGGGTGATGCATAAAACAAGGGTTTCAAATTAGCTCCGATACCGTTCCATAAACCCAATATGTAAGAGACAAGACCTATTCCTTTTTAAGTGAACTGGACTCAACACCCCCTATTCACCGCACAAGAATATATCTGACTAGTAAGAATCTTCAAACCTATGTATTGATATCTCTCCGTAAGTGAGTCAAGGGGGTGTAAAGCGGCATAAACACAGCCGTGAAAAGCAGCTAAACCCCAATAAAAATAAATTACTTTTCAAAACCCGTGAAACAAAGACAGTGAAAGAGAGAGAAATTCTTACAAAATTCGTTCAGGGGCTGTGATGCAACCTGGATTGACCATATCTAGACCCACAGCTGATTGAGACATAAGGGTGGACACTCTTGGGGCAGAGAGGTTCGGTGAGGTTGGGTGAGCCAACGCAGACCCTTTCAAGTAATACTGCATGGTACCCATCCCATGGGTCCCAAATCTCCAGGTTCAAGGGCATCTTCCTACGTCGAAAACAGGCATGAGAAACCCAGAAGATGGTACACCGTGTGATCGGGAAAGGTTTCTAAAACGCACCACATTTCTCATCTCCTTTGCTCGGGTTCGCCATTCCAGCCGATTTACTAGCCATCTCCCTCCTTGGAGAATCAGCACCTTTAACCTCCTGTTCCGTACAGGTTGCAATTTGTCCTGAGGATGAACGGGAAGAGGGGGAACCAATGAGAGACTAGCTCTAGGTGTTGGGACAGGCACAGGTCACTCTATTTTCCCATCAGGAAGAAGAATTAAGCACAAGCTCAGCCTGCCCCCCAGAACCAGAAGAGGGCCTGAAGCAATCCTGCGCTTTTGCGGCCAGCTCCCAAAAAAGCGAGTTGAAAAATGGAGCTCAGGGGCAGTGCAATTCACAAACCTGCAGAGTTTTAAATGATACCTCTCGTCCACAAATATACTAAGGGAAGGCAACGAAGAGGCTTTGAAAGCAAGGCAGAATTGCAGGAAACAGATTTCAGGAGGTAGATTCGAATCGCCCTGAAAGCACATGAAAAGCGGCAAAACGTGGACAATGATGCCCTTGGCCAAAAAGGGCGTATGCGTTTTTTCCTGAATATATTCAGGAAAAAACGCATACGCCCTTTTTGGCCAACCAAGCAACCTGGAAAGGCCAATCAGTGCTCCAAAGAAGTCTCGCTTCCCAGCGGGCAAAAGGGCCATGCGGAAAAAAGTGTCCAAACCAGAAATGCAGGACCGGCCATGGAGAAATGGGAGCCTTGCTACGCTGATGGGTGGGATGTAAATTGCCAACAGCCACTCTGGAGAAGTGTACGGTGTGTTCTGAAACATCTAAAAAACACAGCTTGGAGAGCATAGGGCACTTCCACTCATGGGCGTATAAATTGGGAAAACTAAAAATCAGCAAGACATAGGCACCCCAAAGTTTAGGGCTGCTCTGTTGACAAGAACCCCCACTTCATTACACCTTAAATATCCTAGGAAAGCGAAAAATGGATAAAGAAGTTGTGGTCCTCATGTACAATGGAATATCACTCAGCCATGAAATCAACGTCATAAGGCTAGTAGCAGCACGATGAGTGGATTTAGGTACGACGATTCTAAGTGAAATAAGTCACACAGAAAAAGACACTTATCATAAGATATCACTTAGAGAGGGAATGTAAAAACCGCTACACTTGAACTGAATTACAAAACAGAACAGAGTCACACGTTTAGGAAACACACTATGGCTGCTGAACGGGAAAGGTGAGGTGGGGTGATGCATAAAACAAGGGTTTCAAATTAGCTCCGATACCGTTCCATAAACCCAATATGTAAGAGACAAGACCTATTCCTTTTTAAGTGAACTGGACTCAACACCCCCTATTCACCGCACAAGAATATATCTGACTAGGAAGAATCTTCAAACCTATGTATTGATATCTCTCCGTAAGTGAGTCAAGGGGGTGTAAAGCGGCATAAACACAGCCGTGAAAAGCAGCTAAACCCCATTATAAAAATAAATTACTTTTCAAAACCCGTGAAACAAAGACAGTGAAAGAGAGAGAAATTCTTACAAAATTCGTTCAGGGGCTGTGATGCAACCTGGATTGACCATATCTAGACCCACAGCTGATTGAGACATAAGGGTGGACACTCTTGGGGCTGAGAGGTTCGGTGAGGTTGGGTGAGCCAACGCAGACCCTTTCAAGTAATACTGCATGGTACCCATCCCATGGGTCCCAAATCTCCAGGTTCAAGGGCATCTTCCTACGTCGAAAACAGGCATGAGAAACCCAGAAGATGGTACACCGTGTGATCGGGAAAGGTTTCTAAAACGCACCTCATTTCTCATCTCCTTTGCTCGGGTTCGCCATTCCAGCCGATTTACTAGCCATCTCCCTCCTTGGAGAATCAGCACCTTTAACCTCCTGTTCCGTACAGGTTGCAATTTGTCCTGAGGATGAACGGGAAGAGGGGGAACCAATGAGAGACAAGCTCTAGGTGTTGGGACAGGCACAGGTCACTCTATTTTCCCATCAGGAAGAAGAATTAAGCACAAGCTCAGCCTGCCCCCCAGAACCAGAAGAGGGCCTGAAGCAATCCTGCGCTTTTGCGGCCAGCTCCCAAAAAAGCGAGTTGAAAAATGGAGCTCAGGGGCACTGCAATTCACAAACCTGCAGAGTTTTAAATGATACCTCTCGTCCACAAATATACTAAGGGAAGGCAACGAAGAGGCTTTGAAAGCAAGGCAGAATTGCAGGAAACAGATTTCAGGAGGTAGATTCGAATCGCCTTGAAAGCACATGAAAAGCGGCAAAACGTGGACAATGATGCCCTTGACCAAAAAGGGCGTATGCGTTTTTTCCTGAATATATTCAGGAAAAAACGCATACGCCCTTTTTGGCCAACCAAGCAACCTGGAAAGGCCAATCAGTGCTCCAAAGAAGTCTCGCTTCCCAGCGGGCAAAAGGGCCATGCGGAAAAAAGTGTCCAAACCAGAAATGCAGGACCGGCCATGGAGAAATGGGAGCCTTGCTACGCTGATGGGTGGGATGTAAATTGCCAACAGCCACTCTGGAGAAGTGTACGGTGTGTTCTGAAACATCTAAAAAACACAGCTTGGAGAGCATAGGGCACTTCCACTCATGGGCGTATAAATTGGGAAAACTAAAAATCAGCAAGACACAGGCACCCCAAAGTTTAGGGCTGCTCTGTTGACAAGAACCCCCACTTCATTACACCTTAAATATCCTAGGAAAGCGAAAAATGGATAAAGAAGTTGTGGTCCTGATGTACAATGGAATATCACTCAGCCATGAAATCAACGTCATAAGGCTAGTAGCAGCACGATGAGTGGATTTAGGTACGACGATTCTAAGTGAAATAAGTCACACAGAAAAAGACACTTATCATAAGATATCACTTAGAGAGGGAATGTAAAAACCGCTACACTTGAACTGAATTACAAAACAGAACAGAGTCACACGTTTAGGAAACACACTATGGCTGCTGAACGGGAAAGGTGAGGTGGGGTGATGCATAAAACAAGGGTTTCAAATTAGCTCAGATACCGTTCCATAAACCCAATATGTAATAGACAAGACCTACTCCTTGCTCAGTGAACTGGACTCAACACCCCCTATTCACCGCACAAGAATATATCTGACTAGAAAGAATCTCCAAACCTATGTATTGATATCTCTCCGTAAGTGAGTCAAGGGTGTGTAAAGCGGCATAAACACAGCCGTGAAAAGCCTCTAAACCCCATTATAAAAATAAATTACTTTTCAAAACCCGTGAAACAAAGACAGTGAAAGAGAGAGTAATTCTTACAAAATTCGTTCAGGGGCTGTGATGCAACCTGGATTGACCATATCTAGACCCACAGCTGATTGAGACATAAGGGTGGACACTCTTGGGGCTGAGAGGTTCGGTGAGGTTGGGTGAGCCAACGCAGACCCTTTCAAGTAATACTGCATGGTACCCATCCCATGGGTCCCAAATCTCCAGGTTCAAGGGCATCTTCCTACGTCGAAAACAGGCATGAGAAACCCAGAAGATGGTACACCGTGTGATCGGGAAAGGTTTCTAAAACGCACCACATTTCTCATCTCCTTTGCTCGGGTTCGCCATTCCAGCCGATTTACTAGCCATCTCCCTCCTTGGAGACTCAGCACCTTTAACCTCCTGTTCCGTACAGGTTGCAATTTGTCCTGAGGATGAACGGGAAGAGGGGGAACCAATGAGAGACTAGCTCTAGGTGTTGGGACAGGCACAGGTCACTCTATTTTCCCATCAGGAAGAAGAATTAAGCACAAGCTCAGCCTGCCCCCCAGAACCAGAAGAGGGCCTGAAGCAATCCTGCGCTTTTGCAGCCAGCTCCCAAAAAAGCGAGTTGAAAAATGGAGCTCAGGGGCACTGCAATTCACAAACCTGCAGAGTTTTAAATGATACCTCTCGTCCACAAATATACTAAGGGAAGGCAACGAAGAGGCTTTGAAAGCAAGGCAGAATTGCAGGAAACAGATTTCAGGAGGTAGATTCGAATCGCCTTGAAAGCACATGAAAAGCGGCAAAACGTGGACAATGATGCCCTTGGCCAAAAAGGGCGTATGCGTTTTTTCCTGAATATATTCAGGAAAAAACGCATACGCCCTTTTTGGCCAACCAAGCAACCTGGAAATGCCAATCAGTGCTCCAAAGAAGTCTCGCTTCCCAGCGGGCAAAAGGGCCATGCGGGAAAAAGTGTCCAAACCAGAAATGCAGGACCGGCCATGGAGAAATGGGAGCCTTGCTACGCTGATGGGCGGGATGTAAATTGCCAACAGCCACTCTGGAGAAGTGTACGGTGTGTTCTGAAACATCTAAAAAACACAGCTTGGAGAGCATAGGGCACTTCCACTCATGGGCGTATAAATTGGGAAAACTAAACATCAGCAAGACACAGGCAACCCAAAGTTTAGGGCTGCTCTGTTGACAAGAACCCCCACTTCATTACACCTTAAATATCCTAGGAAAGAGAAAAATGGATAAAGAAGTTGGGGTCCTCATGTACAATGGAATATCACTCAGCCATGAAATCAACGTCATAAGGCTAGTAGCAGCACGATGAGTGGATTTAGGTACGACGATTCTAAGTGAAATAAGTCACACAGAAAAAGACACTTATCATAAGATATCACTTAGAGAGGGAATGTAAAAACCGCTACACTTGAACTGAATTACAAAACAGAACAGAGTCACACGTTTAGGAAACACACTATGGCTGCTGAACGGGAAAGGTGAGGTGGGGTGATGCATAAAACAAGGGTTTCAAATTAGCTCAGATACCGTTCCATAAACCCAATATGTAATAGACAATACCTACTCCTTTTTCAGTGAACTGGACTCAACACCCCCTATTCACCGCACAAGAATATATCTGACTAGTAAGAATCTTCAAACCTATGTATTGATATCTCTCCGTAAGTGAGTCAAGGGTGTGTAAAGCGGCATAAACACAGCCGTGAAAAGCCGCTAAACCCCATTATAAAAATAAATTACTTTTCAAAACCCGTGAAACAAAGACAGTGAAAGAGAGAGAAATTCTTACAAAATTCGTTCAGGGGCTGTGATGCAACCTGGATTGACCATATCTAGACCCACAGCTGATTGAGACATAAGGGTGGACACTCTTGGGGCTGAGAGGTTCGGTGAGGTTGGGTGAGCCAACGCAGACCCTTTCAAGTAATACTGCATGGTACCCATCCCATGGGTCCCAAATCTCCAGGTTCAAGGGCATCTTCCTACGTCGAAAACAGGCATGAGAAACCCAGAAGATGGTACACCGTGTGATCGGGAAAGGTTTCTAAAACGCACCTCATTTCTCATCTCCTTTGCTCGGGTTCGCCATTCCAGCCGATTTACTAGCCATCTCCCTCCTTGGAGAATCAGCACCTTTAACCTCCTGTTCCGTACAGGTTGCAATTTGTCCTGAGGATGAACGGGAAGAGGGGGAACCAATGAGAGACTAGCTCTAGGTGTTGGGACAGGCACAGGTCACTCTATTTTCCCATCAGGAAGAAGAATTAAGCACAAGCTCAGCCTGCCCCCCAGAACCAGAAGAGGGCCTGAAGCAATCCTGCGCTTTTGCGGCCAGCTCCCAAAAAAGCGAGTTGAAAAATGGAGCTCAGGGGCACTGCAATTCACAAACCTGCAGAGTTTTAAATGATACCTCTCGTCCACAAATATATTAAGGGAAGGCAACGAAGAGGCTTTGAAAGCAAGGCAGAATTGCAGGAAACAGATTTCAGGAGGTAGATTCGAATCGCCTTGAAAGCACATGAAAAGCGGCAAAACGTGGACAATGATGCCCTTGGCCAAAAAGGGCGTATGCGTTTTTTCCTGAATATATTCAGGAAAAAACGCATACGCCCTTTTTGGCCAACCAAGCAACCTGGAAAGGCCAATCAGCGCTCCAAAGAAGTCTCGCTTCCCAGCGGGCAAAAGGGCCATGCGGAAAAAAGTGTCCAAACCAGAAATGCAAGACCGGCCATGGAGAAATGGGAGCCTTGCTACGCTGATGGGCGGGATGTAAATTGCCAACAGCCACTCTGGAGAAGTGTACGGTGTGTTCTGAAACATCTAAAAAACACAGCTTGGAGAGCATAGGGCACTTCCACTCATGGGCGTATAAATTGGGAAAACTAAAAATCAGCAAGACACAGGCACCCCAAAGTTTAGGGCTGCTCTGTTGACAAGAACCCCCACTTCATTACACCTTAAATATCCTAGGAAAGCGAAAAATGGATAAAGAAGTTGGGGTCCTCTTGTACAATGGAATATCACTCAGCCATGAAATCAACGTCATAAGGTTAGTAGCAGCACGATGAGTGGATTTAGGTACGACGATTCTACGTGAAATAAGTCACACAGAAAAAGACACTTATCATAAGATATCACTTAGAGAGGGAATGTAAAAACCGCTACACTTGAACTGAATTACAAAACAGAACAGAGTCACACGTTTAGGAAACACACTATGGCTGCTGAACGGGAAAGGTGAGGTGGGGTGATGCATAAAACAAGGGTTTCAAATTAGCTCAGATACCGTTCCATAAACCCAATATGTAAGAGACAAGACCTATTCCTTTTTCAGTGAACTGGACTCAACACCCCCTATTCACCGCACAAGAATATATCTGACTAGGAAGAATCTTCAAACCTATGTATTGATATCTCTCTGTAAGTGAGTCAAGGGGGTGTAAAGCAGCATAAACAAAGCCGTGAAAAGCAGCTAAACCCCATTATAAAAATAAATTACTTTTCAAAACCCGTGAAACAAAGACAGTGAAAGAGAGAGAAATTCTTACAAAATTCGTTCAGGGGCTGTGATGCAACCTGGATTGACCATATCTAGACCCACAGCTGATTGAGACATAAGGGTGGACACTCTTGGGGCTGAGAGGTTCGGTGAGGTTGGGTGAGCCAACGCAGACCCTTTCAAGTAATACTGCATGGTACCCATCCCATGGGTCCCAAATCTCCAGGTTCAAGGGCATCTTCCTACGTCGAAAACAGGCATGAGAAACCCAGAAGATGGTACACCGTGTGATCGGGAAAGGTTTCTAAAACGCACCTCATTTCTCATCTCCTTTGCTCGGGTTCGCCATTCCAGCCGATTTACTAGCCATCTCCCTCCTTGGAGAATCAGCACCTTTAACCTCCTGTTCCGTACAGGTTGCAATTTGTCCTGAGGATGAAGGGGAAGAGGGGGAACCAATGAGAGACTAGCTCTAGGTGTTGGGACAGGCACAGGTCACTCTATTTTCCCATCAGGAAGAAGAATTAAGCACAAGCTCAGCCTGCCCCCCAGAACCAGAAGAGGGCCTGAAGCAATCCTGCGCTTTTGCGGCCAGCTCCCAAAAAAGCGAGTTGAAAAATGGAGCTCAGGGGCACTGCAATTCACAAACCTGCAGAGTTTTAAATGATACCTCTCGTCCACAAATATATTAAGGGAAGGCAACGAAGAGGCTTTGAAAGCAAGGCAGAATTGCAGGAAACAGATTTCAGGAGGTAGATTCGAATCGCCTTGAAAGCACATGAAAAGCGGCAAAACGTGGACAATGATGCCCTTGGCCAAAAAGGGCGTATGCGTTTTTTCCTGAATATATTCAGGAAAAAACGCATACGCTCTATTTGGCCAACCAAGCAACCTGGAAAGGCCAATCAGCGCTCCAAAGAAGTCTCGCTTCCCAGCGGGCAAAAGGGCCATGCGGAAAAAAGTGTCCAAACCAGAAATGCAGGACCGGCCATGGAGAAATGGGAGCCTTGCTATGCTGATGGGCGGGATGTAAATTGCCAACAGCCACTCTGGAGAAGTGTACGGTGTGTTCTGAAACATCTAAAAAACACAGCTTGGAGAGCATAGGGCACTTCCACTCATGGGCGTATAAATTGGGAAAACTAAAAATCAGCAAGACACAGGCACCCCAAAGTTTAGGGCTGCTCTGTTGACAAGAACCCCCACTTCATTACACCTTAAATATCCTAGGAAAGCGAAAAATGGATAAAGAAGTTGTGGTCCTCATGTACAATGGAATATCACTCAGCCATGAAATCAACGTCATAAGGCTAGTAGCAGCACGATGAGTGGATTTAGGTACGACGATTCTAAGTGAAATAAGTCACACAGAAAAAGACACTTATCATAAGATATCACTTAGAGAGGGAATGTAAAAACCGCTACACTTGAACTGAATTACAAAACAGAACAGAGTCACACGTTTAGGAAACACACTATGGCTGCTGAACGGGAAAGGTGAGGTGGGGTGATGCATAAAACAAGGGTTTCAAATTAGCTCAGATACCGTTCCAAAAACCCAATATGTAAGAGACAAGACCTATTCCTTTTTCAATGAACTGGACTCAACACCCCCTATTCACCGCACAAGAATATATCTGACTAGGAAGAATCTTCAAACCTATGTATTGATATCTCTCTGTAAGTGAGTCAAGGGGGTGTAAAGCAGCATAAACAAAGCCGTGAAAAGCAGCTAAACCCCATTATAAAAATAAATTACTTTTCAAAACCCGTGAAACAAAGACAGTGAAAGAGACAGAAATTCTTACAAAATTCGTTCAGGGGCTGTGATGCAACCTGGATTGACCATATCTAGACCCACAGCTGATTGAGACATAAGGGTGGACACTCTTGGGGCTGAGAGGTTCGGTGAGGTTGGGTGAGCCAACGCAGACCCTTTCAAGTAATACTGCATGGTACCCATCCCATGGGTCCCAAATCTCCAGGTTCAAGGGCATCTTCCTACGTCGAAAACAGGCATGAGAAACCCAGAAGATGGTACACCGTGTGATCGGGAAAGGTTTCTAAAACGCACCTCATTTCTCATCTCCTTTGCTCGGGTTCGCCATTCCAGCCGATTTACTAGCCATCTCCCTCCTTGGAGAATCAGCACCTTTAACCTCCTGTTCCGTACAGGTTGCAATTTGTCCTGAGGATGAAGGGGAAGAGGGGGAACCAATGAGAGACTAGCTCTAGGTGTTGGGACAGGCACAGGTCACTCTATTTTCCCATCAGGAAGAAGAATTAAGCACAAGCTCAGCCTGCCCCCCAGAACCAGAAGAGGGCCTGAAGCAATCCTGCGCTTTTGCGGCCAGCTCCCAAAAAAGCGAGTTGAAAAATGGAGCTCAGGGGCACTGCAATTCACAAACCTGCAGAGTTTTAAATGATACCTCTCGTCCACAAATATATTAAGGGAAGGCAACGAAGAGGCTTTGAAAGCAAGGCAGAATTGCAGGAAACAGATTTCAGGAGATAGATTCGAATCGCCTTGAAAGCACATGAAAAGCGGCAAAACGTGGACAATGATGCCCTTGGCCAAAAAGGGCGTATGCGTTTTTTCCTGAATATATTCAGGAAAAAACGCATACGCCCTTTTTGGCCAACCAAGCAACCTGGAAAGGCCAATCAGCGCTCCAAAGAAGTCTCGCTTCCCAGCGGGCAAAAGGGCCATGCGGAAAAAAGTGTCCAAACCAGAAATGCAGGACCGGCCATGGAGAAATGGGAGCCTTGCTACGCTGATGGGTGGGATGTAAATTGCCAACAGCCACTCTGGAAAAGTGTACGGTGTGTTCTGAAACATCTAAAAAACACAGCTTGGAGAGCATAGGGCACTTCCACTCATGGGCGTATAAATTGGGAAAACTAAACATCAGCAAGACACAGGCACCCCAAAGTTTAGGGCTGCTCTGTTGACAAGAACCCCCACTTCATTACACCTTAAATATCCTAGGAAAGCGAAAAATGGATAAAGAAGTTGGGGTCCTCATGTACAATGGAATATCACTCAGCCATGAAATCAACGTCATAAGGCTAGTAGCAGCACGATGAGTGGATTTAGGTACGACGATTCTAAGTGAAATAAGTCACACAGAAAAAGACACTTATCATAAGATATCACTTAGAGAGGGAATGTAAAAACCGCTACACTTGAACTGAATTACAAAACAGAACAGAGTCACACGTTTAGGAAACACACTATGGCTGCTGAACGGGAAAGGTGAGGTGGGGTGATGCATAAAACAAGGGTTTCAAATTAGCTCCGATACCGTTCCATAAACCCAATATGTAAGAGAGAAGACCTATTCCTTTTTCAGTGAACTGGACTCAACACCCCCTATTCACCGCACAAGAATATATCTGACTAGGAAGAATCTTCAAACCTATGTATTGATATCTCTCCGTAAGTGAGTCAAGGGGTTGTAAAGTGGCATAAACACAGCCGTGAAAAGCAGCTAAACCCCATTATAAAAATAAATTACTTTTCAAAACCCGTGAAACAAAGACAGTGAAAGAGAGAGAAATTCTTACAAAATTCGTCCAGGGGCTGTGATGCAACCTGGATTGACCATATCTAGACCCACAGCTGATTGAGACATAAGGCTGGACACTCTTGGGGCTGAGAGGTTCGGTGAGGTTGGGTGAGCCAACGCAGACCCTTTCAAGTAATACTGCATGGTACCCATCCCATGGGTCCCAAATCTCCAGGTTCAAGGGCATCTTCCTACGTCGAAAACAGGCATGAGAAACCCAGAAGATGGTACACCGTGTGATCGGGAAAGGTTTCTAAAACGCACCTCATTTCTCATCTCCTTTGCTCGGGTTCGCCATTCCAGCCGATTTACTAGCCATCTCCCTCCTTGGAGAATCAGCACCTTTAACCTCCTGTTCCGTACAGGTTGCAATTTGTCCTGAGGATGAACGGGAAGAGGGGGAACCAATGAGAGACTAGCTCTAGGTGTTGGGACAGGCACAGGTCACTCTATTTTCCCATCAGGAAGAAGAATTAAGCACAAGCTCAGCCTGCCCCCCAGAACCAGAAGAGGGCCTGAAGCAATCCTGCGCTTTTGCGGCCAGCTCCCTAAAAAGCGAGTTGAAAAATGGAGCTCAGGGGCACTGCAATTCACAAACCTGCAGAGTTTTAAATGATACCTCTCGTCCACAAATATACTAAGGGAAGGCCACGAAGAGGCTTTGAAAGCAAGGCAGAATTGCAGGAAACAGATTTCAGGAGGTAGATTCGAATCGCCTTGAAAGCACATGAAAAGCGGCAAAACGTGGACAATGATGCCCTTGGCCAAAAAGGGCATATGCGTGTTTTCCTGAATATATTCAGGAAAACACGCATACGCCCTTTTGGGCCAACCAGGCAACCTGGAAAGGCAAATCAGCGCTCCAAAGAAGTCTCGCTTCCCAGCGGGCAAAAGGATCGTGCGGAAAAAAGTGTCCAAACCAGAAATGCAGGACCGGCCATGGAGAAATGGGAGCCTTGCTACGCTGATGGGTGGGATGTAAATTGCCAACAGCCACTCTGGAGAAGTGTACGGTGTGTTCTGAAACATCTAAAAAACACAGCTTGGAGAGCATAGGGCACTTCCACTCATGGGCGTATAAATTGGGAAAACTAAACATCAGCAAGACACAGGCACCCCAAAGTTTAGGGCTGCTCTGTTGACAAGAACCCCCACTTCATTACACCTTAAATATCCTAGGAAAGCGAAAAATGGATAAAGAAGTTGGGGTCCTCATGTACAATGGAATATCACTCAGCCATGAAATCAACGTCATAAGGCTAGTAGCAGCACGATGAGTGGATTTAGGTACGACGATTCTAAGTGAAATAAGTCACACAGAAAAAGACACTTATCATAAGATATCACTTAGAGAGGGAATGTAAAAACCGCTACACTTGAACTGAATTACAAAACAGAACAGAGTCACACGTTTAGGAAACACACTATGGCTGCTGAACGGGAAAGGTGAGGTGGGGTGATGCATAAAACAAGGGTTTCAAATTAGCTCCGATACCGTTCCATAAACCCAATATGTAAGAGAGAAGACCTATTCCTTTTTCAGTGAACTGGACTCAACACCCCCTATTCACCGCACAAGAATATATCTGACTAGGAAGAATCTTCAAACCTATGTATTGATATCTCTCCGTAAGTGAGTCAAGGGGTTGTAAAGTGGCATAAACACAGCCGTGAAAAGCAGCTAAACCCCATTATAAAAATAAATTACTTTTCAAAACCCGTGAAACAAAGACAGTGAAAGAGAGAGAAATTCTTACAAAATTCGTCCAGGGGCTGTGATGCAACCTGGATTGACCATATCTAGACCCACAGCTGATTGAGACATAAGGCTGGACACTCTTGGGGCTGAGAGGTTCGGTGAGGTTGGGTGAGCCAACGCAGACCCTTTCAAGTAATACTGCATGGTACCCATCCCATGGGTCCCAAATCTCCAGGTTCAAGGGCATCTTCCTACGTCGAAAACAGGCATGAGAAACCCAGAAGATGGTACACCGTGTGATCGGGAAAGGTTTCTAAAACGCACCTCATTTCTCATCTCCTTTGCTCGGGTTCGCCATTCCAGCCGATTTACTAGCCATCTCCCTCCTTGGAGAATCAGCACCTTTAACCTCCTGTTCCGTACAGGTTGCAATTTGTCCTGAGGATGAACGGGAAGAGGGGGAACCAATGAGAGACTAGCTCTAGGTGTTGGGACAGGCACAGGTCACTCTATTTTCCCATCAGGAAGAAGAATTAAGCACAAGCTCAGCCTGCCCCCCAGAACCAGAAGAGGGCCTGAAGCAATCCTGCGCTTTTGCGGCCAGCTCCCTAAAAAGCGAGTTGAAAAATGGAGCTCAGGGGCACTGCAATTCACAAACCTGCAGAGTTTTAAATGATACCTCTCGTCCACAAATATACTAAGGGAAGGCCACGAAGAGGCTTTGAAAGCAAGGCAGAATTGCAGGAAACAGATTTCAGGAGGTAGATTCGAATCGCCTTGAAAGCACATGAAAAGCGGCAAAACGTGGACAATGATGCCCTTGGCCAAAAAGGGCATATGCGTGTTTTCCTGAATATATTCAGGAAAACACGCATACGCCCTTTTGGGCCAACCAGGCAACCTGGAAAGGCAAATCAGCGCTCCAAAGAAGTCTCGCTTCCCAGCGGGCAAAAGGGCCATGCGGAAAAAAGTGTCCAAACCAGAAATGCAGGACCGGCCATGGAGAAATGGGAGCCTTGCTACGCTGATGGGTGGGATGTAAATTGCCAACAGCCACTCTGGAGAAGTGTACGGTGTGTTCTGAAACATCTAAAAAACACAGCTTGGAGAGCATAGGGCACTTCCACTCATGGGCGTATAAATTGGGAAAACTAAACATCAGCAAGACACAGGCACCCCAAAGTTTAGGGCTGCTCTGTTGACAAGAACCCCCACTTCATTACACCTTAAATATCCTAGGAAAGCGAAAAATGGATAAAGAAGTTGGGGTCCTCATGTACTATGGAATATCACTCAGCCATGAAATCCACGTCATAAGGCTAGTAGCAGCACGATGAGTGGATTTAGGTACGACGATTCTAAGTGAAATAAGTCACACAGAAAAAGACACTTATCATAAGATATCACTTAGAGAGGGAATGTAAAAACCGCTACACTTGAACTGAATTACAAAACAGAACAGAGTCACACGTTTAGGAAACACACTATGGCTGCTGAACGGGAAAGGTGAGGTGGGGTGATGCATAAAACAAGGGTTTCAAATTAGCTCAGATACCGTTCCATAAACCCAATATGTAAGAGACAAGACCTATTCCTTTTTCAGTGAACTGGACTCAACACCCCCTATTCACCGCACAAGAATATATCTGACTAGGAAGAATCTTCAAACCTATGTATTGATATCTCTCCGTAAGTGAGTCAAGGGGGTGTAAAGCGGCATAAACACAGCCGTGAAAAGCAGCTAAACCCCATTATAAAAATAAATTACTTTTCAAAACCCGTGAAACAAAGACAGTGAAAGAGAGAGAAATTCTTACAAAATTCGTTCAGGGGCTGTGATGCAACCTGGATTGACCATATCTAGACCCACAGCTGATTGAGACATAAGGGTGGACACTCTTGGGGCTGAGAGGTTCGGTGAGGTTGGGTGAGCCAACGCAGACCCTTTCAAGTAATACTGCATGGTACCCATCCCATGGGTCCCAAATCTCCAGGTTCAAGGGCATCTTCCTACGTCGAAAACAGGCATGAGAAACCCAGAAGATGGTACACCGTGTGATCGGGAAAGGTTTCTAAAACGCACCACATTTCTCATCTCCTTTGCTCGGGTTCGCCATTCCAGCCGATTTACTAGCCATCTCCCTCCTTGGAGAATCAGCACCTTTAACCTCCTGTTCCGTACAGGTTGCAATTTGTCCTGAGGATGAACGGGAAGAGGGGGAACCAATGAGAGACTAGCTCTAGGTGTTGGGACAGGCACAGGTCACTCTATTTTCCCATCAGGAAGAAGAATTAAGCACAAGCTCAGCCTGCCCCCCAGAACCAGAAGAGGGCCTGAAGCAATCCTGCGCTTTTGCGGCCAGCTCCCAAAAAAGCGAGTTGAAAAATGGAGCTCAGGGGCACTGCAATTCACAAACCTGCAGAGTTTTAAATGATACCTCTCGTCCACAAATATACTAAGGGAAGGCCACGAAGAGGCTTTGAAAGCAAGGCAGAATTGCAGGAAACAGATTTCAGGAGGTAGATTCGAATCGCCTTGAAAGCACATGAAAAGCGGCAAAACGTGGACAATGATGCCCTTGGCCAAAAAGGGCGTATGCGTTTTTTCCTGAATATATTCAGGAAAAAACGCATACGCCCTTTTGGGCCAACCAAGCAACCTGGAAAGGCCAATCAGTGCTCCAAAGAAGTCTCGCTTCCAAGCGGGCAAAAGGGCCATGCGGAAAAAAGTGTCCAAACCAGAAATGCAGGACCGGCCATGGAGAAATGGGAGCCTTGCTACGCTGATGGGTGGGATGTAAATTGCCAACAGCCACTCTGGAGAAGTGTACGGTGTGTTCTGAAACATCTAAAAAACACAGCTTGGAGAGCATAGGGCACTTCCACTCATGGGCGTAT
Organism: Balaenoptera acutorostrata; assembly: GCF_949987535.1. Taxonomy (NCBI): domain Eukaryota; kingdom Metazoa; phylum Chordata; class Mammalia; order Artiodactyla; family Balaenopteridae; genus Balaenoptera; species Balaenoptera acutorostrata. Next base: position 240,658 of record NW_026646097.1, on the reverse strand, counting down.
AAATTGGGAAAACTAAAAATCAGCAAGACACAGGCACCCCAAAGTTTAGGGCTGCTCTGTTGACAAGAACCCCCACTTCATTACACCTTAAATATCCTAGGAAAGCGAAAAATGGATAAAGAAGTTGGGGTCCTCATGTACAATGGAATATCACTCAGCCATGAAATCAACGTCATAAGGCTAGTAGCAGCACGATGAGTGGATTTAGGTACGACGATTCTAAGTGAAATAAGTCACACAGAAAAAGACACTTATCATAAGATATCACTTAGAGAGGGAATGTAAAAACCGCTACACTTGAACTGAATTACAAAACAGAACAGAGTCACACGTTTAGGAAACACACTATGGCTGCTGAACGGGAAAGGTGAGGTGGGGTGATGCATAAAACAAGGGTTTCAAATTAGCTCCGATACCGTTCCATAAACCCAATATGTAAGAGACAAGACCTATTCCTTTTTCAGTGAACTGGACTCAACACCCCCTATTCACCGCACAAGAATATATCTGACTAGTAAGAATCTTCAAACCTATGTATTGATATCTCTCCGTAAGTGAGTCAAGGGGGTGTAAAGCGGCATAAACACAGCCGTGAAAAGCAGCTAAACCCCAATATAAAAATAAATTACTTTTCAAAACCCGTGAAACAAAGACAGTGAAAGAGAGAGAAATTCTTACAAAATTCGTTCAGGGGCTGTGATGCAACCTGGATTGACCATATCTAGACCCACAGCTGATTGAGACATAAGGGTGGACACTCTTGGGGCTGAGAGGTTCGGTGAGGTTGGGTGAGCCAACGCAGACCCTTTCAAGTAATACTGCATGGTACCCATCCCATGGGTCCCAAATCTCCAGGTTCAAGGGCATCTTCCTACGTCGAAAACAGGCATGAGAAACCCAGAAGATGGTACACCGTGTGATCGGGAAAGGTTTCTAAAACGCACCTCATTTCTCATCTCCTTTGCTCGGGTTCGCCATTCCAGCCGATTTACTAGCCATCTCCCTCCTTGGAGAATCAGCACCTTTAACCTCCTGTTCCGTACAGGTTGCAATTTGTCCTGAGGATGAACGGGAAGAGGGGGAACCAATGAGAGACTAGCTCTAGGTGTTGGGACAGGCACAGGTCACTCTATTTTCCCATCAGGAAGAAGAATTAAGCACAAGCTCAGCCTGCCCCCCAGAACCAGAAGAGGGCCTGAAGCAATCCTGCGCTTTTGCGGCCAGCTCCCAAAAAAGCGAGTTGAAAAATGGAGCTCAGGGGCACTGCAATTCACAAACCTGCAGAGTTTTAAATGTTACCTCTCGTCCACAAATATATTAAGGGAAGGCAACGAAGAGGCTTTGAAAGCAAGGCAGAATTGCAGGAAACAGATTTCAGGAGGTAGATTCGAATCGCCTTGAAAGCACATGAAAAGCGGCAAAACGTGGACAATGATGCCCTTGGCCAAAAAGGGCGTATGCGTTTTTTCCTGAATATATTCAGGAAAAAACGCATACGCCCTTTTTGGCCAACCAAGCAACCTGGAAAGGCCAATCAGCGCTCCAAAGAAGTCTCGCTTCCCAGCGGGCAAAAGGGCCATGCGGAAAAAAGTGTCCAAACCAGAAATGCAAGACCGGCCATGGAGAAATGGGAGCCTTGCTACGCTGATGGGCGGGATGTAAATTGCCAACAGCCACTCTGGAGAAGTGTACGGTGTGTTCTGAAACATCTAAAAAACACAGCTTGGAGAGCATAGGGCACTTCCACTCATGGGCGTATAAATTGGGAAAACTAAAAATCAGCAAGACACAGGCACCCCAAAGTTTAGGGCTGCTCTGTTGACAAGAACCCCCACTTCATTACACCTTAAATATCCTAGGAAAGCGAAAAATGGATAAAGAAGTTGGGGTCCTCATGTACAATGGAATATCACTCAGCCATGAAATCAACGTCATAAGGCTAGTAGCAGCACGATGAGTGGATTTAGGTACGACGATTCTAAGTGAAATAAGTCACACAGAAAAAGACACTTATCATAAGATATCACTTAGAGAGGGAATGTAAAAACCGCTACACTTGAACTGAATTACAAAACAGAACAGAGTCACACGTTTAGGAAACACACTATGGCTGCTGAACGGGAAAGGTGAGGTGGGGTGATGCATAAAACAAGGGTTTCAAATTAGCTCAGATACCGTTCCATAAACCCAATATGTAAGAGACAAGACCTATTCCTTTTTCAGTGAACTGGACTCAACACCCCCTATTCACCGCACAAGAATATATCTGACTAGGAAGAATCTTCAAACCTATGTATTGATATCTCTCTGTAAGTGAGTCAAGGGGGTGTAAAGCAGCATAAACAAAGCCGTGAAAAGCAGCTAAACCCCATTATAAAAATAAATTACTTTTCAAAACCCGTGAAACAAAGACAGTGAAAGAGAGAGAAATTCTTACAAAATTCGTTCAGGGGCTGTGATGCAACCTGGATTGACCATATCTAGACCCACAGCTGATTGAGACATAAGGGTGGACACTCTTGGGGCTGAGAGGTTCGGTGAGGTTGGGTGAGCCAACGCAGACCCTTTCAAGTAATACTGCATGGTACCCATCCCATGGGTCCCAAATCTCCAGGTTCAAGGGCATCTTCCTACGTCGAAAACAGGCATGAGAAACCCAGAAGATGGTACACCGTGTGATCGGGAAAGGTTTCTAAAACGCACCTCATTTCTCATCTCCTTTGCTCGGGTTCGCCATTCCAGCCGATTTACTAGCCATCTCCCTCCTTGGAGAATCAGCACCTTTAACCTCCTGTTCCGTACAGGTTGCAATTTGTCCTGAGGATGAACGGGAAGAGGGGGAACCAATGAGAGACTAGCTCTAGGTGTTGGGACAGGCACAGGTCACTCTATTTTCCCATCAGGAAGAAGAATTAAGCACAAGCTCAGCCTGCCCCCCAGAACCAGAAGAGGGCCTGAAGCAATCCTGCGCTTTTGCGGCCAGCTCCCAAAAAAGCGAGTTGAAAAATGGAGCTCAGGGGCACTGCAATTCACAAACCTGCAGAGTTTTAAATGATACCTCTCGTCCACAAATATATTAAGGGAAGGCAACGAAGAGGCTTTGAAAGCAAGGCAGAATTGCAGGAAACAGATTTCAGGAGGTAGATTCGAATCGCCTTGAAAGCACATGAAAAGCGGCAAAACGTGGACAATGATGCCCTTGGCCAAAAAGGGCGTATGCGTTTTTTCCTGAATATATTCAGGAAAAAACGCATACGCCCTTTTTGGCCAACCAAGCAACCTGGAAAGGCCAATCAGCGCTCCAAAGAAGTCTCGCTTCCCAGCGGGCAAAAGGGCCATGCGGAAAAAAGTGTCCAAACCAGAAATGCAAGACCGGCCATGGAGAAATGGGAGCCTTGCTACGCTGATGGGCGGGATGTAAATTGCCAACAGCCACTCTGGAGAAGTGTACGGTGTGTTCTCAAACATCTAAAAAACACAGCTTGGAGAGCATAGGGCACTTCCACTCATGGGCGTATAAATTGGGAAAACTAAAAATCAGCAAGACACAGGCACCCCAAAGTTTAGGGCTGCTCTGTTGACAAGAACCCCCACTTCATTACACCTTAAATATCCTAGGAAAGCGAAAAATGGATAAAGAAGTTGGGGTCCTCATGTACAATGGAATATCACTCAGCCATGAAATCAACGTCATAAGGCTAGTAGCAGCACGATGAGTGGATTTAGGTACGACGATTCTAAGTGAAATAAGTCACACAGAAAAAGACACTTATCATAAGATATCACTTAGAGAGGGAATGTAAAAACCGCTACACTTGAACTGAATTACAAAACAGAACAGAGTCACACGTTTAGGAAACACACTATGGCTGCTGAACGGGAAAGGTGAGGTGGGGTGATGCATAAAACAAGGGTTTCAAATTAGCTCAGATACCGTTCCATAAACCCAATATGTAAGAGACAAGACCTATTCCTTTTTCAGTGAACTGGACTCAACACCCCCTATTCACCGCACAAGAATATATCTGACTAGGAAGAATCTTCAAACCTATGTATTGATATCTCTCTGTAAGTGAGTCAAGGGGGTGTAAAGCAGCATAAACAAAGCCGTGAAAAGCAGCTAAACCCCATTATAAAAATAAATTACTTTTCAAAACCCGTGAAACAAAGACAGTGAAAGAGAGAGAAATTCTTACAAAATTCGTTCAGGGGCTGTGATGCAACCTGGATTGACCATATCTAGACCCACAGCTGATTGAGACATAAGGGTGGACACTCTTGGGGCTGAGAGGTTCGGTGAGGTTGGGTGAGCCAACGCAGACCCTTTCAAGTAATACTGCATGGTACCCATCCCATGGGTCCCAAATCTCCAGGTTCAAGGGCATCTTCCTACGTCGAAAACAGGCATGAGAAACCCAGAAGATGGTACACCGTGTGATCGGGAAAGGTTTCTAAAACGCACCTCATTTCTCATCTCCTTTGCTCGGGTTCGCCATTCCAGCCGATTTACTAGCCATCTCCCTCCTTGGAGAATCAGCACCTTTAACCTCCTGTTCCGTACAGGTTGCAATTTGTCCTGAGGATGAAGGGGAAGAGGGGGAACCAATGAGAGACTAGCTCTAGGTGTTGGGACAGGCACAGGTCACTCTATTTTCCCATCAGGAAGAAGAATTAAGCACAAGCTCAGCCTGACCCCCAGAACCAGAAGAGGGCCTGAAGCAATCCTGCGCTTTTGCGGCCAGCTCCCAAAAAAGCGAGTTGAAAAATGGAGCTCAGGGGCACTGCAATTCACAAACCTGCAGAGTTTTAAATGATACCTCTCGTCCACAAATATATTAAGGGAAGGCAACGAAGAGGCTTTGAAAGCAAGGCAGAATTGCAGGAAACAGATTTCAGGAGGTAGATTCGAATCGCCTTGAAAGCACATGAAAAGCGGCAAAACGTGGACAATGATGCCCTTGGCCAAAAAGGGCGTATGCGTTTTTTCCTGAATATATTCAGGAAAAAACGCATACGCCCTTTTTGGCCAACCAAGCAACCTGGAAAGGCCAATCAGCGCTCCAAAGAAGTCTCGCTTCCCAGCGGGCAAAAGGGCCATGCGGAAAAAAGTGTCCAAACCAGAAATGCAGGACCGGCCATGGAGAAATGGGAGCCTTGCTATGCTGATGGGCGGGATGTAAATTGCCAACAGCCACTCTGGAGAAGTGTACGGTGTGTTCTGAAACATCTAAAAAACACAGCTTGGAGAGCATAGGGCACTTCCACTCATGGGCGTATAAATTGGGAAAACTAAAAATCAGCAAGACACAGGCACCCCAAAGTTTAGGGCTGCTCTGTTGACAAGAACCCCCACTTCATTACACCTTAAATATCCTAGGAAAGCGAAAAATGGATAAAGAAGTTGGGGTCCTCATGTACAATGGAATATCACTCAGCCATGAAATCAACGTCATAAGGCTAGTAGCAGCACGATGAGTGGATTTAGGTACGACGATTCTAAGTGAAATAAGTCACACAGAAAAAGACACTTATCATAAGATATCACTTAGAGAGGGAATGTAAAAACCGCTACACTTGAACTGAATTACAAAACAGAACAGAGTCACACGTTTAGGAAACACACTATGGCTGCTGAACGGGAAAGGTGAGGTGGGGTGATGCATAAAACAAGGGTTTCAAATTAGCTCAGATACCGTTCCAAAAACCCAATATGTAAGAGACAAGACCTATTCCTTTTTCAGTGAACTGGACTCAACACCCCCTATTCACCGCACAAGAATATATCTGACTAGGAAGAATCTTCAAACCTATGTATTGATATCTCTCTGTAAGTGAGTCAAGGGGGTGTAAAGCAGCATAAACAAAGCCGTGAAAAGCAGCTAAACCCCATTATAAAAATAAATTACTTTTCAAACCCGCGAAACAAAGACAGTGAAAGAGAGAGAAATTCTTACAAAATTCGTTCAGGGGCTGTGATGCAACCTGGATTGACCATATCTAGACCCACAGCTGATTGAGACATAAGGGTGGACACTCTTGGGGCTGAGAGGTTCGGTGAGGTTGGGTGAGCCAACGCAGACCCTTTCAAGTAATACTGCATGGTACCCATCCCATGGGTCCCAAATCTCCAGGTTCAAGGGCATCTTCCTACGTCGAAAACAGGCATGAGAAACCCAGAAGATGGTACACCGTGTGATCGGGAAAGGTTTCTAAAACGCACCTCATTTCTCATCTCCTTTGCTCGGGTTCGCCATTCCAGCCGATTTACTAGCCATCTCCCTCCTTGGAGAATCAGCACCTTTAACCTCCTGTTCCGTACAGGTTGCAATTTGTCCTGAGGATGAAGGGGAAGAGGGGGAACCAATGAGAGACTAGCTCTAGGTGTTGGGACAGGCACAGGTCACTCTATTTTCCCATCAGGAAGAAGAATTAAGCACAAGCTCAGCCTGCCCCCCAGAACCAGAAGAGGGCCTGAAGCAATCCTGCGCTTTTGCGGCCAGCTCCCAAAAAAGCGACTGGAAAAATGGAGCTCAGGGGCACTGCAATTCACAAACCTGCAGAGTTTTAAATGATACCTTTCGTCCACAAATATATTAAGGGAAGGCAACGAAGAGGCTTTGAAAGCAAGGCAGAATTGCAGGAAACAGATTTCAGGAGATAGATTCGAATCGCCTTGAAAGCACATGAAAAGCGGCAAAACGTGGACAATGATGCCCTTGGCCAAAAAGGGCGTATGCGTTTTTTCCTGAATATATTCAGGAAAAAACGCATACGCCCTTTTTGGCCAACCAAGCAACCTGGAAAGGCCAATCAGCGCTCCAAAGAAGTCTCGCTTCCCAGCGGGCAAAAGGGCCATGCGGAAAAAAGTGTCCAAACCAGAAATGCAGGACCGGCCATGGAGAAATGGGAGCCTTGCTACGCTGATGGGCGGGATGTAAATTGCCAACAGCCACTCTGGAGAAGTGTACGGTGTGTTCTGAAACATCTAAAAAACACAGCTTGGAGAGCATAGGGCACTTCCACTCATGGGCGTATAAATTGGGAAAACTAAACATCAGCAAGACACAGGCACCCCAAAGTTTAGGGCTGCTCTGTTGACAAGAACCCCCACTTCATTACACCTTAAATATCCTAGGAAAGCGAAAAATGGATAAAGAAGTTGGGGTCCTCATGTACTATGGAATATCACTCAGCCATGAAATCCACGTCATAAGGCTAGTAGCAGCACGATGAGTGGATTTAGGTACGACGATTCTAAGTGAAATAAGTCACACAGAAAAAGACACTTATAAGATATCACTTAGAGAGGGAATGTAAAAACCGCTACACTTGAACTGAATTACAAAACAGAACAGAGTCACACGTTTAGGAAACACACTATGGCTGCTGAACGGGAAAGGTGAGGTGGGGTGATGCATAAAACAAGGGTTTCAAATTAGCTCAGATACCGTTCCATAAACCCAATATGTAAGAGACAAAACCTATTCCTTTTTCAGTGAACTGGACTCAACACCCCCTATTCACCGCACAAGAATATATCTGACTAGGAAGAATCTTCAAACCTATGTATTGATATCTCTCCGTAAGTGAGTCAAGGGGGTGTAAAGCGGCATAAACACAACCGTGAAAAGCAGCTAAACCCCATTATAAAAATAAATTACTTTTCAAAACCCGTGAAACAAAGACAGTGAAAGAGAGAGAAATTCTTACAAAATTCGTTCAGGGGCTGTGATGCAACCTGGATTGACCATATCTAGACCCACAGCTGATTGAGACATAAGGGTGGACACTCTTGGGGCTGAGAGGTTCGGTGAGGTTGGGTGAGCCAACGCAGACCCTTTCAAGTAATACTGCATGGTACCCATCCCATGGGTCCCAAATCTCCAGGTTCAAGGGCATCTTCCTACGCCGAAAACAGGCATGAGAAACCCAGAAGATGGTACACCGTGTGATCGGGAAAGGTTTCTAAAACGCACCTCATTTCTCATCTCCTTTGCTCGGGTTCGCCATTCCAGCCGATTTACTAGCCATCTCCCTCCTTGGAGAATCAGCACCTTTAACCTCCTGTTCCGTACAGGTTGCAATTTGTCCTGAGGATGAAGGGGAAGAGGGGGAACCAATGAGAGACTAGCTCTAGGTGTTGGGACAGGCACAGGTCACTCTATTTTCCCATCAGGAAGAAGAATTAAGCACAAGCTCAGCCTGACCCCCAGAACCAGAAGAGGGCCTGAAGCAATCCTGCGCTTTTGCGGCCAGCTCCCAAAAAAGCGAGTTGAAAAATGGAGCTCAGGGGCACTGCAATTCACAAACCTGCAGAGTTTTAAATGATACCTCTCGTCCACAAATATATTAAGGGAAGGCAACGAAGAGGCTTTGAAAGCAAGGCAGAATTGCAGGAAACAGATTTCAGGAGGTAGATTCGAATCGCCTTGAAAGCACATGAAAAGCGGCAAAACGTGGACAATGATGCCCTTGGCCAAAAAGGGCGTATGCGTTTTTTCCTGAATATATTCAGGAAAAAACGCATACGCCCTTTTTGGCCAACCAAGCAACCTGGAAAGGCCAATCAGCGCTCCAAAGAAGTCTCGCTTCCCAGCGGGCAAAAGGGCCATGCGGAAAAAAGTGTCCAAACCAGAAATGCAGGACCGGCCATGGAGAAATGGGAGCCTTGCTATGCTGATGGGCGGGATGTAAATTGCCAACAGCCACTCTGGAGAAGTGTACGGTGTGTTCTGAAACATCTAAAAAACACAGCTTGGAGAGCATAGGGCACTTCCACTCATGGGCGTATAAATTGGGAAAACTAAAAATCAGCAAGACACAGGCACCCCAAAGTTTAGGGCTGCTCTGTTGACAAGAACCCCCACTTCATTACACCTTAAATATCCTAGGAAAGCGAAAAATGGATAAAGAAGTTGGGGTCCTCATGTACAATGGAATATCACTCAGCCATGAAATCAACGTCATAAGGCTAGTAGCAGCACGATGAGTGGATTTAGGTACGATGATTCTAAGTGAAATAAGTCACACAGAAAAAGACACTTATCATAAGATATCACTTAGAGAGGGAATGTAAAAACCGCTACACTTGAACTGAATTACAAAACAGAACAGAGTCACACGTTTAGGAAACACACTATGGCTGCTGAACGGGAAAGGTGAGGTGGGGTGATGCATAAAACAAGGGTTTCAAATTAGCTCAGATACTGTTCCAAAAACCCAATATGTAAGAGACAAGACCTATTCCTTTTTCAGTGAACTGGACTCAACACCCCCTATTCACCGCACAAGAATATATCTGACTAGGAAGAATCTTCAAACCTATGTATTGATATCTCTCTGTAAGTGAGTCAAGGGGGTGTAAAGCAGCATAAACAAAGCCGTGAAAAGCAGCTAAACCCCATTATAAAAATAAATTACTTTTCAAACCCGCGAAACAAAGACAGTGAAAGAGAGAGAAATTCTTACAAAATTCGTTCAGGGGCTGTGATGCAACCTGGATTGACCATATCTAGACCCACAGCTGATTGAGACATAAGGGTGGACACTCTTGGGGCTGAGAGGTTCGGTGAGGTTGGGTGAGCCAACGCAGACCCTTTCAAGTAATACTGCATGGTACCCATCCCATGGGTCCCAAATCTCCAGGTTCAAGGGCATCTTCCTACGTCGAAAACAGGCATGAGAAACCCAGAAGATGGTACACCGTGTGATCGGGAAAGGTTTCTAAAACGCACCTCATTTCTCATCTCCTTTGCTCGGGTTCGCCATTCCAGCCGATTTACTAGCCATCTCCCTCCTTGGAGAATCAGCACCTTTAACCTCCTGTTGCGTACAGGTTGCAATTTGTCCTGAGGATGAACGGGAAGAGGGGGAACCAATGAGAGACTAGCTCTAGGTGTTGGGACAGGCACAGGTCACTCTATTTTCCCATCAGGAAGAAGAATTAAGCACAAGCTCAGCCTGCCCCCCAGAACCAGAAGAGGGCCTGAAGCAATCCTGCGCTTTTGCGGCCAGCTCCCAAAAAAGCGAGTTGAAAAATGGAGCTCAGGGGCACTGCAATTCACAAACCTGCAGAGTTTTAAATGATACCTTTCGTCCACAAATATATTAAGGGAAGGCAACGAAGAGGCTTTGAAAGCAAGGCAGAATTGCAGGAAACAGATTTCAGGAGATAGATTCGAATCGCCTTGAAAGCACATGAAAAGCGGCAAAACGTGGACAATGATGCCCTTGGCCAAAAAGGGCGTATGCGTTTTTTCCTGAATATATTCAGGAAAAAACGCATACGCCCTTTTTGGCCAACCAAGCAACCTGGAAAGGCCAATCAGCGCTCCAAAGAAGTCTCGCTTCCCAGCGGGCAAAAGGGCCATGCGGAAAAAAGTGTCCAAACCAGAAATGCAGGACCGGCCATGGAGAAATGGGAGCCTTGCTACGCTGATGGGTGGGATGTAAATTGCCAACAGCCACTCTGGAAAAGTGTACGGTGTGTTCTGAAACATCTAAAAAACACAGCTTGGAGAGCATAGGGCACTTCCACTCATGGGCGTATAAATTGGGAAAACTAAACATCAGCAAGACACAGGCACCCCAAAGTTTAGGGCTGCTCTGTTGACAAGAACCCCCACTTCATTACACCTTAAATATCCTAGGAAAGCGAAAAATGGATAAAGAAGTTGTGGTCCTGATGTACAATGGAATATCACTCAGCCATGAAATCAACGTCATAAGGCTAGTAGCAGCACGATGAGTGGATTTAGGTACGACGATTCTAAGTGAAATAAGTCACACAGAAAAAGACACTTATCATAAGATATCACTTAGAGAGGGAATGTAAAAACCGCTACACTTGAACTGAATTACAAAACAGAACAGAGTCACACGTTTAGGAAACACACTATGGCTGCTGAACGGGAAAGGTGAGGTGGGGTGATGCATAAAACAAGGGTTTCAAATTAGCTCCGATACCGTTCCATAAACCCAATATGTAAGAGAGAAGACCTATTCCTTTTTCAGTGAACTGGACACAACACCCCCTATTCACCGCACAAGAATATATCTGACTAGGAAGAATCTTCAAACCTATGTATTGATATCTCTCCGTAAGTGAGTCAAGGGGTTGTAAAGTGGCATAAACACAGCCGTGAAAAGCAGCTAAACCCCATTATAAAAATAAATTACTTTTCAAAACCCGTGAAACAAAGACAGTGAAAGAGAGAGAAATTCTTACAAAATTCGTCCAGGGGCTGTGATGCAACCTGGATTGACCATATCTAGACCCACAGCTGATTGAGACATAAGGCTGGACACTCTTGGGGCTGAGAGGTTCGGTGAGGTTGGGTGAGCCAACGCAGACCCTTTCAAGTAATACTGCATGGTACCCATCCCATGGGTCCCAAATCTCCAGGTTCAAGGGCATCTTCCTACGTCGAAAACAGGCATGAGAAACCCAGAAGATGGTACACCGTGTGATCGGGAAAGGTTTCTAAAACGCACCTCATTTCTCATCTCCTGTGCTCGGGTTCGCCATTCCAGCCGATTTACTAGCCATCTCCCTCCTTGGAGAATCAGCACCTTTAACCTCCTGTTCCGTATAGGTTGCAATTTGTCCTGAGGATGAACGGGAAGAGGGGGAACCAATGAGAGACTAGCTCTAGGTGTTGGGACAGGCACAGGTCACTCTATTTTCCCATCAGGAAGAAGAATTAAGCACAAGCTCAGCCTGCCCCCCAGAACCAGAAGAGGGCCTGAAGCAATCCTGCGCTTTTGCGGCCAGCTCCCAAAAAAGCGACTGGAAAAATGGAGCTCAGGGGCACTGCAATTCACAAACCTGCAGAGTTTTAAATGATACCTCTCGTCCACAAATATATTAAGGGAAGGCAACGAAGAGGCTTTGAAAGCAAGGCAGAATTGCAGGAAACAGATTTCAGGAGGTAGATTCGAATCGCCTTGAAAGCACATGAAAAGCGGCAGAACGTGGACAATGATGCCCTTGGCCAAAAAGGGCGTATACGTTTTTTCCTGAATATATTCAGGAAAAAACGCATACGCCCTTTTTGGCCAACCAAGCAACCTGGAAAGGCCAATCAGCGCTCCAAAGAAGTCTCGCTTCCCAGCGGGCAAAAGGGCCATGCGGAAAAAAGTGTCCAAACCAGAAATGCAGGACCGGCCATGGAGAAATCGGAGCCTTGCTACGCTGATGGGCGGGATGTAAATTGCCAACAGCCACTCTGGAGAAGTGTACGGTGTGTTCTGAAACATCTAAAAAACACAGCTTGGAGAGCATAGGGCACTTCCACTCATGGGCGTATAAATTGGGAAAACTAAACATCAGCAAGACACAGGCACCCCAAAGTTTAGGGCTGCTCTGTTGACAAGAACCCCCACTTCATTACACCTTAAATATCCTAGGTAAGCGAAAAATGGATAAAGAAGTTGGGGTCCTCATGTACTATGGAATATCACTCAGCCATGAAATCCACGTCATAAGGCTAGTAGCAGCACGATGAGTGGATTTAGGTACGACGATTCTAAGTGAAATAAGTCACACAGAAAAAGACACTTATAAGATATCACTTAGAGAGGGAATGTAAAAACCGCTACACTTGAACTGAATTACAAAACAGAACAGAGTCACACGTTTAGGAAACACACTATGGCTGCTGAACGGGAAAGGTGAGGTGGGGTGATGCATAAAACAAGGGTTTCATATTAGCTCAGATACCGTTCCATAAACCCAATATGTAAGAGACAAGACCTATTCCTTTTTCAGTGAACTGGACTCAACACCCCCTATTCACCGCACAAGAATATATCTAACTAGGAAGAATCTTCAAACCTATGTATTGATATCTCTCCGTAAGTGAGTCAAGGGGGTGTAAAGCGGCATAAACACAGCCGTGAAAAGCAGCTAAACCCCATTATAAAAATAAATTACTTTTCAAAACCCGTGAAACAAAGGCAGTGAAAGAGAGAGAAATTCTTACAAAATTTGTTCAGGGGCTGTGATGCAACCTGGATTGACCATATCTAGACCCACAGCTGATTGAGACATAAGGGTGGACACTCTTGGGGCTGAGAGGTTCGGTGAGGTTGGGTGAGCCAACGCAGACCCTTTCAAGTAATACTGCATGGTACCCATCCCATGGGTCCCAAATCTCCAGGTTCAAGGGCATCTTCCTACGTCGAAAACAGGCATGAGAAACCCAGAAGATGGTACACCGTGTGATCGGGAAAGGTTTCTAAAACGCACCTCATTTCTCATCTCCTTTGCTCGGGTTCGCCATTCCAGCCGATTTACTAGCCATCTCCCTCCTTGGAGAATCAGCACCTTTAACCTCCTGTTCCGTACAGGTTGCAATTTGTCCTGAGGATGAAGGGGAAGAGGGGGAACCAATGAGAGACTAGCTCTAGGTGTTGGGACAGGCACAGGTCACTCTATTTTCCCATCAGGAAGAAGAATTAAGCACAAGCTCAGCCTGCCCCCCAGAACCAGAAGAGGGCCTGAAGCAATCCTGCGCTTTTGCGGCCAGCTCCCAAAAAAGCGACTGGAAAAATGGAGCTCAGGGGCACTGCAATTCACAAACCTGCAGAGTTTTAAATGATACCTCTCGTCCACAAATATATTAAGGGAAGGCAACGAAGAGGCTTTGAAAGCAAGGCAGAATTGCAGGAAACAGATTTCAGGAGGTAGATTCGAATCGCCTTGAAAGCACATGAAAAGCGGCAGAACGTGGACAATGATGCCCTTGGCCAAAAAGGGCGTATGCGTTTTTTCCTGAATATATTCAGGAAAAAACGCATACGCCCTTTTTGGCCAACCAAGCAACCTGGAAAGGCCAATCAGCGCTCCAAAGAAGTCTCGCTTCCCAGCGGGCAAAAGGGCCATGCGGAAAAAAGTGTCCAAACCAGAAATGCAGGACCGGCCATGGAGAAATGGGAGCCTTGCTACGCTGATGGGCGGGATGTAAATTGCCAACAGCCACTCTGGAGAAGTGTACGGTGTGTTCTGAAACATCTAAAAAACACAGCTTGGAGAGCATAGGGCACTTCCACTCATGGGCGTATAAATTGGGAAAACTAAACATCAGCAAGACACAGGCACCCCAAAGTTTAGGGCTGCTCTGTTGACAAGAACCCCCACTTCATTACACCTTAAATATCCTAGGTAAGCGAAAAATGGATAAAGAAGTTGGGGTCCTCATGTACTATGGAATATCACTCAGCCATGAAATCCACGTCATAAGGCTAGTAGCAGCACGATGAGTGGATTTAGGTACGACGATTCTAAGTGAAATAAGTCACACAGAAAAAGACACTTATAAGATATCACTTAGAGAGGGAATGTAAAAACCGCTACACTTGAACTGAATTACAAAACAGAACAGAGTCACACGTTTAGGAAACACACTATGGCTGCTGAACGGGAAAGGTGAGGTGGGGTGATGCATAAAACAAGGGTTTCAAATTAGCTCAGATACCGTTCCATAAACCCAATATGTAAGAGACAAGACCTATTCCTTTTTCAGTGAACTGGACTCAACACCCCCTATTCACCGCACAAGAATATATCTGACTAGGAAGAATCTTCAAACCTATGTATTGATATCTCCCCGTAAGTGAGTCAAGGGGGTGTAAAGCGGCATAAACACAACCGTGAAAAGCAGCTAAACCCCATTATAAAAATAAATTACTTTTCAAAACCCGTGAAACAAAGACAGTGAAAGAGAGAGAAATTCTTACAAAATTCGTTCAGGGGCTGTGATGCAACCTGGATTGACCATATCTAGACCCACAGCTGATTGAGACATAAGGGTGGACACTCTTGGGGCTGAGAGGTTCGGTGAGGTTGGGTGAGCCAACGCAGACCCTTTCAAGTAATACTGCATGGTACCCATCCCATGGGTCCCAAATCTCCAGGTTCAAGGGCATCTTCCTACGTCGAAAACAGGCATGAGAAACCCAGAAGATGGTACACCGTGTGATCGGGAAAGGTTTCTAAAACGCACCACATTTCTCATCTCCTTTGCTCGGGTTCGCCATTCCAGCCGATTTACTAGCCATCTCCCTCCTTGGAGAATCAGCACCTTTAACCTCCTGTTCCGTACAGGTTGCAATTTGTCCTGAGGATGAACGGGAAGAGGGGGAACCAATGAGAGACTAGCTCTAGGTGTTGGGACAGGCACAGGTCACTCTATTTTCCCATCAGGAAGAAGAATTAAGCACAAGCTCAGCCTGCCCCCCAGAACCAGAAGAGGGCCTGAAGCAATCCTGCGCTTTTGCGGCCAGCTCCCTAAAAAGCGAGTTGAAAAATGGAGCTCAGGGGCACTGCAATTCACAAACCTGCAGAGTTTTAAATGATACCTCTCGTCCACAAATATACTAAGGGAAGGCCACGAAGAGGCTTTGAAAGCAAGGCAGAATTGCAGGAAACAGATTTCAGGAGGTAGATTCGAATCGCCTTGAAAGCACATGAAAAGCGGCAAAACGTGGACAATGATGCCCTTGGCCAAAAAGGGCGTATGCGTTTTTTCCTGAATATATTCAGGAAAAAACGCATACGCCCTTTTTGGCCAACCAAGCAACCTGGAAAGGCCAATCAGTGCTCCAAAGAAGTCTCGCTTCCCAGCGGGCAAAAGGGCCATGCGGAAAAAAGTGTCCAAACCAGAAATGCAGGACCGGCCATGGAGAAATGGGAGCCTTGCTACGCTGATGGGTGGGATGTAAATTGCCAACAGCCACTCTGGAGAAGTGTACGGTGTGTTCTGAAACATCTAAAAAACACAGCTTGGAGAGCATAGGGCACTTCCACCCATGGGCGTATAAATTGGGAAAACTAAAAATCAGCAAGACACAGGCACCCCAAAGTTTAGGGCTGCTCTGTTGACAAGAACCCCCACTTCATTACACCTTAAATATCCTAGGAAAGCGAAAAATGGATAAAGAAGTTGTGGTCCTCATGTACAATGGAATATCACTCAGCCATGAAATCAACGTCATAAGGCTAGTAGCAGCACGATGAGTGGATTTAGGTACGACGATTCTAAGTGAAATAAGTCACACAGAAAAAGACACTTATCATAAGATATCACTTAGAGAGGGAATGTAAAAACCGCTACACTTGAACTGAATTACAAAACAGAACAGAGTCACACGTTTAGGAAACACACTATGGCTGCTGAACGGGAAAGGTGAGGTGGGGTGATGCATAAAACAAGGGTTTCAAATTAGCTCTGATACCGTTCCATAAACCCAATATGTAAGAGACAAGACCTATTCCTTTTTCAGTGAACTGGACTCAACACCCCCTATTCACCGCACAAGAATATATCTGACTAGTAAGAATCTTCAAACCTATGTATTGATATCTCTCCGTAAGTGAGTCAAGGGGGTGTAAAGCGGCATAAACACAGCCGTGAAAAGCAGCTAAACCCCAATATAAAAATAAATTACTTTTCAAAACCCGTGAAACAAAGACAGTGAAAGAGAGAGAAATTCTTACAAAATTCGTTCAGGGGCTGTGATGCAACTGGATTGACCATATCTAGACCCACAGCTGATTGAGACATAAGGGTGGACACTCTTGGGGCTGAGAGGTTCGGTGAGGTTGGGTGAGCCAACGCAGACCCTTTCAAGTAATACTGCATGGTACCCATCACATGGGTCCCAAATCTCCAGGTTCAAGGGCATCTTCCTACGTCGAAAACAGGCATGAGAAACCCAGAAGATGGTACACCGTGTGATCGGGAAAGGTTTCTAAAACGCACCACATTTCTCATCTCCTTTGCTCGGGTTCGCCATTCCAGCCAATTTACTAGCCATCTCCCTCCTTGGAGAATCAGCACCTTTAACCTCCTGTTCCGTACAGGTTGCAATTTGTCCTGAGGATGAACGGGAAGAGGGGGAACCAATGAGAGACTAGCTCTAGATGTAGGGACAGGCACAGGTCACTCTATTTTCCCATCAGGAAGAAGAATTAAGCACAAGCTAAGCCTGCCCCCCAGAACCAGAAGAGGGCCTGAAGCAATCCTGCGCTTTTGCGGCCAGCTCCCAAAAAAGCGAGTTGAAAAATGGAGCTCAGGGGCACTGCAATTCACAAACCTGCAGAGTTTTAAATGATACCTCTCGTCCACAAATATACTAAGGGAAGGCCACGAAGAGGCTTTGAAAGCAAGGCAGAATTGCAGGAAACAGATTTCAGGAGGTAGATTCGAATCGCCTTGAAAGCACATGAAAAGCGGCAAAACGTGGACAATGATGCCCTTGGCCAAAAAGGGCGTATGCGTTTTTTCCTGAATATATTCAGGAAAAAACGCATACGCCCTTTTTGGCCAACCAAGCAACCTGGAAAGGCCAATCAGCGCTCCAAAGAAGTCTCGCTTCCCAGCGGGCAAAAGGGCCATGCGGAAAAAAGTGTCCAAACCAGAAATGCAGGACCGGCCATGGAGAAATGGGAGCCTTGCTACGCTGATGGGTGGGATGTAAATTGCCAACAGCCACTCTGGAGAAGTGTACGGTGTGTTCTGAAACATCTAAAAAACACAGCTTGGAGAGCATAGGGCACTTCCACTCATGGGCGTATAAATTGGGAAAACTAAAAATCAGCAAGACACAGGCACCCCAAAGTTTAGGGCTGCTCTGTTGACAAGAACCCCCACTTCATTACACCTTAAATATCCTAGGAAAGAGAAAAATGGATAAAGAAGTGGTGGTCCTCATGTACAATGGAATATCACTCAGCCAGGAAATCCACGTCATAAGGCTAGTAGCAGCACGATGAGTGGATTTAGGTACGACAATTCTAAGTGAAATAAGTCACACAGAGAAAGACACTTATCATAAGATATCACTTAGAGAGGGAATGTAAAAACCGCTACACTTGAACTGAATTACAAAACAGAACAGAGTCACACGTTCAGAAAACACACTATGGCTGCTGAACGGGAAAGGTGAGGTGGGGTGATGCATAAAACAAGGGTTTCAAATTAGCTCAGATACCGTTCCATAAACCCAATATGTAAGAGACAAGACCTATTCCTTTTTCAGTGAACTGGACTCAACACCCCCTATTCACCGCACAAGAATATATCTGACTAGTAAGAATCTTCAAACCTATGTATTGATATCTCTCTGTAAGTGAGTCAAGGGGGTGTAAAGCGGCATAAACACAGCCGTGAAAAGCAGCTAAACCCCATTATAAAAATAAATTACTTTTCAAAACCCGTGACACAAAGGCAGTGAAAGAGAGAGAAATTCTTACAAAATTCGTTCAGGGGCTGTGATGCAACCTGGATTGACCATATCTAGACCCACAGCTGATTGAGACATAAGGGTGGACACTCTTGGGGCTGAGAGGTTCGGTGAGGTTGGGTGAGCCAACGCAGACCCTTTCAAGTAATACTGCATGGTACCCATCCCATGGGTCCCAAATCTCCAGGTTCAAGGGCATCTTCCTACGTCGAAAACAGGCATGAGAAACCCAGAAGATGGTACACCGTGTGATCGGGAAAGGTTTCTATAACGCACCTCATTTCTCATCTCCTTTGCTCGGGTTCGCCATTCCAGCCGATTTACTAGCCATCTCCCTCCTTGGAGAATCAGCACCTTTAACCTCCTGTTCCGTACAGGTTGCAATTTGTCCTGAGGATGAACGGGAAGAGGGGGAACCAATGAGAGACTAGCTCTAGGTGTTGGGACAGGCACAGGTCACTCTATTTTCCCATCAGGAAGAAGAATTAAGCACAAGCTCAGCCTGCCCCCCAGAACCAGAAGAGGGCCTGAAGCAATCCTGCGCTTTTGCGGCCAGCTCCCAAAAAAGCGAGTTGAAAAATGGAGCTCAGGGGCACTGCAATTCACAAACCTGCAGAGTTTTAAATGATACCTCTCGTCCACAAATATACTAAGGGAAGGCAACGAAGAGGCTTTGAAAGCAAGGCAGAATTGCAGGAAACAGATTTCAGGAGGTAGATTCGAATCGCCTTGAAAGCACATGAAAAGCGGCAAAACGTGGACAATGATGCCCTTGGCCAAAAAGGGCGTATGCGTTTTTTCCTGAATATATTCAGGAAAAAACGCATACGCCCTTTTTGGCCAACCAAGCAACCTGGAAAGGCCAATCAGCGCTCCAAAGAAGTCTCGCTTCCCAGCGGGCAAAAGGGCCATGCGGAAAAAAGTGTCCAAACCAGAAATGCAGGACCGGCCATGGAGAAATGGGAGCCTTGCTACGCTGATGGGTGGGATGTAAATTGCCAACAGCCACTCTGGAGAAGTGTACGGTGTGTTCTGAAACATCTAAAAAACACAGCTTGGAGAGCATAGGGCACTTCCACTCATGGGCGTATAAATTGGGAAAACTAAAAATCAGCAAGACACAGGCACCCCAAAGTTTAGGGCTGCTCTGTTGACAAGAACCCCCACTTCATTACACCTTAAATATCCTAGGAAAGCGAAAAATGGATAAAGAAGTTGTGGTCCTCATGTACAATGGAATATCACTCAGCCAGGAAATCCACGTCATAAGGCTAGTAGCAGCACGATGAGTGGATTTAGGTACGATGATTCTAAGTGAAATAAGTCACACAGAGAAAGACACTTATCATAAGATATCACTTAGAGAGGGAATGTAAAAACCGCTACACTTGAACTGAATTACAAAACAGAACAGAGTCACACGTTCAGAAAACACACTATGGCTGCTGAACGGGAAAGGTGAGGTGGGGTGATGCATAAAACAAGGGTTTCAAATTAGCTCAGATACCGTTCCATAAACCCAATATGTAAGAGACAAGACCTATTCCTTTTTCAGTGAACTGGACTCAACACCCCCTATTCACCGCACAAGAATATATCTGACTAGTAAGAATCTTCAAACCTATGTATTGATATCTCTCTGTAAGTGAGTCAAGGGGGTGTAAAGCGGCATAAACACAGCCGTGAAAAGCAGCTAAACCCCATTATAAAAATAAATTACTTTTCAAAACCCGTGAAACAAAGACAGTGAAAGAGAGAGAAATTCTTACAAAATTCGTTCAGGGGCTGTGATGCAACCTGGATTGACCATATCTAGACCCACAGCTGATTGAGACATAAGGGTGGACACTCTTGGGGCTGAGAGGTTCGGTGAGGTTGGGTGAGCCAACGCAGACCCTTTCAAGTAATACTGCATGGTACCCATCCCATGGGTCCCAAATCTCCAGGTTCAAGGGCATCTTCCTACGTCGAAAACAGGCATGAGAAACCCAGAAGATGGTACACCGTGTGATCGGGAAAGGTTTCTAAAACGCACCTCATTTCTCATCTCCTTTGCTCGGGTTCGCCATGCCAACCGATTTACTAGCCATCTCCCTCCTTGGAGAATCAGCACCTTTAACCTACTGTTCCGTACAGGTTGCAATTTGTCCTGAGGATGAACGGGAAGAGGGGGAACCAATGAGAGACTAGCTCTAGGTGTTGGGACAGGCACAGGTCACTCTATTTTCCCATCAGGAAGAAGAATTAAGCACAAGCTCAGCCTGCCCCCCAGAACCAGAAGAGGGCCTGAAGCAATCCTGCGCTTTTGCGGCCAGCTCCCAAAAAAGCGAGTTGAAAAATGGAGCTCAGGGGCACTGCAATTCACAAACCTGCAGAGTTTTAAATGATACCTCTCATCCACAAATATATTAAGGGAAGGCAACGAAGAGGCTTTGAAAGCAAGGCAGAATTGCAGGAAACAGATTTCAGGAGGTAGATTCGAATCGCCTTGAAAGCACATGAAAAGCGGCAAAACGTGGACAATGATGCCCTTGGCCAAAAAGGGCGTATGCGTTTTTTCCTGAATATATTCAGGAAAAAACGCATACGCCCTTTTTGGCCAACCAAGCAACCTGGAAAGGCCAATCAGCGCTCCAAAGAAGTCTCGCTTCCCAGCGGGCAAAAGGGCCATGCGGAAAAAAGTGTCCAAACCAGAAATGCAGGACCGGCCATGGAGAAATGGGAGCCTTGCTACGCTGATGGGTGGGATGTAAATTGCCAACAGCCACTCTGGAGAAGTGTACGGTGTGTTCTGAAACATCTAAAAAACACAGCTTGGAGAGCATAGGGCACTTCCACTCATGGGCGTATAAATTGGGAAAACTAAAAATCAGCAAGACACAGGCACCCCAAAGTTTAGGGCTGCTCTGTTGACAAGAACCCCCACTTCATTACACCTTAAATATCCTAGGAAAGCGAAAAATGAATAAAGAAGTTGTGGTCCTCATGTACAATGGAATATCACTCAGCCAGGAAATCCACGTCATAAGGCTAGTAGCAGCACGATGAGTGGATTTAGGTACGACGATTCTAAGTGAAATAAGTCACACAGAGAAAGACACTTATCATAAGATATCACTTAGAGAGGGAATGTAAAAACCGCTACACTTGAACTGAATTACAAAACAGAACAGAGTCACACGTTCAGAAAACACACTATGGCTGCTGAACGGGAAAGGTGAGGTGGGGTGATGCATAAAACAAGGGTTTCAAATTAGCTCCGATACCGTTCCATAAACCCAATATGTAAGAGACAAGACCTATTCCTTTTTCAGTGAACTGGACTCAACACCCCCTATTCACCGCACAAGAATATATCTGACTAGTAAGAATCTTCAAACCTATGTATTGATATCTCTCTGTAAGTGAGTCAAGGGGGTGTAAAGCGGCATAAACACAGCCGTGAAAAGCAGCTAAACCCCATTATAAAAATAAATTACTTTTCAAAACCCGTGACACAAAGGCAGTGAAAGAGAGAGAAATTCTTACAAAATTCGTTCAGGGGCTGTGATGCAACCTGGATTGACCATATCTAGACCCACAGCTGATTGAGACATAAGGGTGGACACTCTTGGGGCTGAGAGGTTCGGTGAGGTTGGGTGAGCCAACGTAGACCCTTTCAAGTAATACTGCATGGTACCCATCCCATGGGTCCCAAATCTCCAGGTTCAAGGGCATCTTCCTACGTCGAAAACAGGCATGAGAAACCCAGAAGATGGTACACCGTGTGATCGGGAAAGTTTTCTAAAACGCACCTCATTTCTCATCTCCTTTGCTCGGGTTCGCCATTCCAACCGATTTACTAGCCATCTCCCTCCTTGGAGAATCAGCACCTTTAACCTACTGTTCCGTAGAGGTTGCAATTTGTCCTGAGGATGAACGGGAAGAGGGGGAACCAATGAGAGACTAGCTCTAGGTGTTGGGACAGGCACAGGTCACTCTATTTTCCCATCAGGAAGAAGAATTAAGCACAAGCTCAGCCTGCCCCCCAGAACCAGAAGAGGGCCTGAAGCAATCCTGCGCTTTTGCGGCCAGCTCCCAAAAAAGCGAGTTGAAAAATGGAGCTCAGGGGCACTGCAATTCACAAACCTGCAGAGTTTTAAATGATACCTCTCGTCCACAAATATACTAAGGGAAGGCAACGAAGAGGCTTTGAAAGCAAGGCAGAATTGCAGGAAACAGATTTCAGGAGGTAGATTCGAATCGCCTTGAAAGCACATGAAAAGCGGCAAAACGTGGACAATGATGCCCTTGGCCAAAAAGGGCGTATGCGTTTTTTCCTGAATATATTCAGGAAAAAACGCATACGCCCTTTTTGGCCAACCAAGCAACCTGGAAAGGCCAATCAGCGCTCCAAAGAAGTCTCGCTTCCCAGCGGGCAAAAGGGCCATGCGGAAAAAAGTGTCCAAACCAGAAATGCAGGACCGGCCATGGAGAAATGGGAGCCTTGCTACGCTGATGGGTGGGATGTAAATTGCCAACAGCCACTCTGGAGAAGTGTACGGTGTGTTCTGAAACATCTAAAAAACACAGCTTGGAGAGCATAGGGCACTTCCACTCATGGGCGTATAAATTGGGAAAACTAAAAATCAGCAAGACACAGGCACCCCAAAGTTTAGGGCTGCTCTGTTGACAAGAACCCCCACTTCATTACACCTTAAATATCCTAGGAAAGCGAAAAATGGATAAAGAAGTTGTGGTCCTCATGTACAATGGAATATCACTCAGCCAGGAAATCCACGTCATAAGGCTAGTAGCAGCACGATGAGTGGATTTAGGTACGATGATTCTAAGTGAAATAAGTCACACAGAGAAAGACACTTATCATAAGATATCACTTAGAGAGGGAATGTAAAAACCGCTACACTTGAACTGAATTACAAAACAGAACAGAGTCACACGTTCAGAAAACACACTATGGCTGCTGAACGGGAAAGGTGAGGTGGGGTGATGCATAAAACAAGGGTTTCAAATTAGCTCAGATACCGTTCCATAAACCCAATATGTAAGAGACAAGACCTATTCCTTTTTCAGTGAACTGGACTCAACACCCCCTATTCACCGCACAAGAATATATCTGACTAGTAAGAATCTTCAAACCTATGTATTGATATCTCTCTGTAAGTGAGTCAAGGGGGTGTAAAGCGGCATAAACACAGCCGTGAAAAGCAGCTAAACCCCATTATAAAAATAAATTACTTTTCAAAACCCGTGACACAAAGGCAGTGAAAGAGAGAGAAATTCTTACAAAATTCGTTCAGGGGCTGTGATGCAACCTGGATTGACCATATCTAGACCCACAGCTGATTGAGACATAAGGGTGGACACTCTTGGGGCTGAGAGGTTCGGTGAGGTTGGGTGAGCCAACGCAGACCCTTTCAAGTAATACTGCATGGTACCCATCCCATGGGTCCCAAATCTCCAGGTTCAAGGGCATCTTCCTACGTCGAAAACAGGCATGAGAAACCCAGAAGATGGTACACCGTGTGATCGGGAAAGGTTTCTAAAACGCACCTCATTTCTCATCTCCTTTGCTCGGGTTCGCCATTCCAACCGATTTACTAGCCATCTCCCTCCTTGGAGAATCAGCACCTTTAACCTACTGTTCCGTACAGGTTGCAATTTGTCCTGAGGATGAACGGGAAGAGGGGGAACCAATGAGAGACTAGCTCTAGGTGTTGGGACAGGCACAGGTCACTCTATTTTCCCATCAGGAAGAAGAATTAAGCACAAGCTCAGCCTGCCCCCCAGAACCAGAAGAGGGCCTGAAGCAATCCTGCGCTTTTGCGGCCAGCTCCCAAAAAAGCGAGTTGAAAAATGGAGCTCAGGGGCACTGCAATTCACAAACCTGCAGAGTTTTAAATGATACCTCTCGTCCACAAATATATTAAGGGAAGGCAACGAAGAGGCTTTGAAAGCAAGGCAGAATTGCAGGAAACAGATTTCAGGAGGTAGATTCGAATCGCCTTGAAAGCACATGAAAAGCGGCAAAACGTGGACAATGATGCCCTTGGCCAAAAAGGGCGTATGCGTTTTTTCCTGAATATATTCAGGAAAAAACGCATACGCCCTTTTTGGCCAACCAAGCAACCTGGAAAGGCCAATCAGCGCTCCAAAGAAGTCTCGCTTCCCAGCGGGCAAAAGGGCCATGCGGAAAAAAGTGTCCAAACCAGAAATGCAGGACCGGCCATGGAGAAATGGGAGCCTTGCTACGCTGATGGGTGGGATGTAAATTGCCAACAGCCACTCTGGAGAAGTGTACGGTGTGTTCTGAAACATCTAAAAAACACAGCTTGGAGAGCATAGGGCACTTCCACTCATGGGCGTATAAATTGGGAAAACTAAAAATCAGCAAGACACAGGCACCCCAAAGTTTAGGGCTGCTCTGTTGACAAGAACCCCCACTTCATTACACCTTAAATATCCTAGGAAAGCGAAAAATGAATAAAGAAGTTGTGGTCCTCATGTACAATGGAATATCACTCAGCCAGGAAATCCACGTCATAAGGCTAGTAGCAGCACGATGAGTGGATTTAGGTACGACTATTCTAAGTGAAATAAGTCACACAGAGAAAGACACTTATCATAAGATATCACTTAGAGAGGGAATGTAAAAACCGCTACACTTGAACTGAATTACAAAACAGAACAGAGTCACACGTTCAGAAAACACACTATGGCTGCTGAACGGGAAAGGTGAGGTGGGGTGATGCATAAAACAAGGGTTTCAAATTAGCTCAGATACCGTTCCATAAACCCAATATGTAAGAGACAAGACCTATTCCTTTTTCAGTGAACTGGACTCAACACCCCCTATTCACCGCACAAGAATATATCTGACTAGTAAGAATCTTCAAACCTATGTATTGATATCTCTCTGTAAGTGAGTCAAGGGGGTGTAAAGCGGCATAAACACAGCCGTGAAAAGCAGCTAAACCCCATTATAAAAATAAATTACTTTTCAAAACCCGTGACACAAAGGCAGTGAAAGAGAGAGAAATTCTTACAAAATTCGTTCAGGGGCTGTGATGCAACCTGGATTGACCATATCTAGACCCACAGCTGATTGAGACATAAGGGTGGACACTCTTGGGGCTGAGAGGTTCGGTGAGGTTGGGTGAGCCAACGTAGACCCTTTCAAGTAATACTGCATGGTACCCATCCCATGGGTCCCAAATCTCCAGGTTCAAGGGCATCTTCCTACGTCGAAAACAGGCATGAGAAACCCAGAAGATGGTACACCGTGTGATCGGGAAAGTTTTCTAAAACGCACCTCATTTCTCATCTCCTTTGCTCGGGTTCGCCATTCCAACCGATTTACTAGCCATCTCCCTCCTTGGAGAATCAGCACCTTTAACCTACTGTTCCGTAGAGGTTGCAATTTGTCCTGAGGATGAACGGGAAGAGGGGGAACCAATGAGAGACTAGCTCTAGGTGTTGGGACAGGCACAGGTCACTCTATTTTCCCATCAGGAAGAAGAATTAAGCACAAGCTCAGCCTGCCCCCCAGAACCAGAAGAGGGCCTGAAGCAATCCTGCGCTTTTGCGGCCAGCTCCCAAAAAAGCGAGTTGAAAAATGGAGCTCAGGGGCACTGCAATTCACAAACCTGCAGAGTTTTAAATGATACCTCTCGTCCACAAATATATTAAGGGAAGGCAACGAAGAGGCTTTGAAAGCAAGGCAGAATTGCAGGAAACAGATTTCAGGAGGTAGATTCGAATCGCCTTGAAAACACATGAAAAGGGGCAAAACGTGGACAATGATGCCCTTGGCCAAAAAGGGCGTATGCGTTTTTTCCTGAATATATTCAGGAAAAAACGCATACGCCCTTTTTGGCCAACCAAGCAACCTGGAAAGGCCAATCAGCGCTCCAAAGAAGTCTCGCTTCCCAGCGGGCAAAAGGGCCATGCGGAAAAAAGTGTCCAAACCAGAAATGCAGGACCGGCCATGGAGAAATGGGAGCCTTGCTACGCTGATGGGTGGGATGTAAATTGCCAACAGCCACTCTGGAGAAGTGTACGGTGTGTTCTGAAACATCTAAAAAACACAGCTTGGAGAGCATAGGGCACTTCCACTCATGGGCGTATAAATTGGGAAAACTAAAAATCAGCAAGACACAGGCACCCCAAAGTTTAGGGCTGCTCTGTTGACAAGAACCCCCACTTCATTACACCTTAAATATCCTAGGAAAGAGAAAAATGGATAAAGAAGTGGTGGTCCTCATGTACAATGGAATATCACTCAGCCATGAAATCCACGTCATAAGGCTAGTAGCAGCACGATGAGTGGATTTAGGTACGACGATTCTAAGTGAAATAAGTCACACAGAAAAAGACACTTATCATAAGATATCACTTAGAGAGGGAATGTAAAAACCGCTACACTTGAACTGAATTACAAAACAGAACAGAGTCACACGTTCAGAAAACACACTATGGCTGCTGAACGGGAAAGGTGAGGTGGGGTGATGCATAAAACAAGGGTTTCAAATTAGCTCAGATACCGTTCCATAAACCCAATATGTAAGAGACAAGACCTATTCCTTTTTCAGTGAACTGGACTCAACACCCCCTATTCACCGCACAAGAATATATCTGACTAGTAAGAATCTTCAAACCTATGTATTGATATCTCTCTGTAAGTGAGTCAAGGGGGTGTAAAGCGGCATAAACACAGCCGTGAAAAGCAGCTAAACCCCATTATAAAAATAAATTACTTTTCAAAACCCGTGACACAAAGGCAGTGAAAGAGAGAGAAATTCTTACAAAATTCGTTCAGGGGCTGTGATGCAACCTGGATTGACCATATCTAGACCCACAGCTGATTGAGACATAAGGGTGGACACTCTTGGGGCTGAGAGGTTCGGTGAGGTTGGGTGAGCCAACGCAGACCCTTTCAAGTAATACTGCATGGTACCCATCCCATGGGTCCCAAATCTCCAGGTTCAAGGGCATCTTCCTACGTCGAAAACAGGCATGAGAAGCCCAGAAGATGGTACACCGTGTGATCGGGAAAGGTTTCTAAAACGCACCTCATTTCTCATCTCCTTTGCTCGGGTTCGCCATTCCAACCGATTTACTAGCCATCTCCCTCCTTGGAGAATCAGCACCTTTAACGTACTGTTCCGTACAGGTTGCAATTTGTCCTGAGGATGAACGGGAAGAGGGGGAACCAATGAGAGACTAGCTCTAGGTGTTGGGACAGGCACAGGTCACTCTATTTTCCCATCAGGAAGAAGAATTAAGCACAAGCTCAGCCTGCCCCCCAGAACCAGAAGAGGGCCTGAAGCAATCCTGCGCTTTTGCGGCCAGCTCCCAAAAAAGCGAGTTGAAAAATGGAGCTCAGGGGCACTGCAATTCACAAACCTGCAGAGTTTTAAATGATACCTCTCGTCCACAAATATATTAAGGGAAGGCAACGAAGAGGCTTTGAAAGCAAGGCAGAATTGCAGGAAACAGATTTCAGGAGGTAGATTCGAATCGCCTTGAAAGCACATGAAAAGCGGCAAAACGTGGACAATGATGCCCTTGGCCAAAAAGGGCGTATGCGTTTTTTCCTGAATATATTCAGGAAAAAACGCATACGCCCTTTTTGGCCAACCAAGCAACCTGGAAAGGCCAATCAGCGCTCCAAAGAAGTCTCGCTTCCCAGCGGGCAAAAGGGCCATGCGGAAAAAAGTGTCCAAACCAGAAATGCAGGACCGGCCATGGAGAAATGGGAGCCTTGCTACGCTGATGGGTGGGATGTAAATTGCCAACAGCCACTCTGGAGAAGTGTACGGTGTGTTCTGAAACATCTAAAAAACACAGCTTGGAGAGCATAGGGCACTTCCACTCATGGGCGTATAAATTGGGAAAACTAAAAATCAGCAAGACACAGGCACCCCAAAGTTTAGGGCTGCTCTGTTGACAAGAACCCCCACTTCATTACACCTTAAATATCCTAGGAAAGCGAAAAATGGATAAAGAAGTTGTGGTCCTCATGTACAATGGAATATCACTCAGCCAGGAAATCCACGTCATAAGGCTAGTAGCAGCACGATGAGTGGATTTAGGTACGACGATTCTAAGTGAAATAAGTCACACAGAGAAAGACACTTATCATAAGATATCACTTAGAGAGGGAATGTAAAAACCGCTACACTTGAACTGAATTACAAAACAGAACAGAGTCACACGTTCAGAAAACACACTATGGCTGCTGAACGGGAAAGGTGAGGTGGGGTGATGCATAAAACAAGGGTTTCAAATTAGCTCAGATACCGTTCCATAAACCCAATATGTAAGAGACAAGACCTATTCCTTTTTCAGTGAACTGGACTCAACACCCCCTATTCACCGCACAAGAATATATCTGACTAGTAAGAATCTTCAAACCTATATATTGATATCTCTCTGTAAGTGAGTCAAGGGGGTGTAAAGCGGCATAAACACAGCCGTGAAAAGCAGCTAAACCCCATTATAAAAATAAATTACTTTTCAAAACCCGTGACACAAAGGCAGTGAAAGAGAGAGAAATTCTTACAAAATTCGTTCAGGGGCTGTGATGCAACCTGGATTGACCATATCTAGACCCACAGCTGATTGAGACATAAGGGTGGACACTCTTGGGGCTGAGAGGTTCGGTGAGATTGGGTGAGCCAACGCAGACCCTTTCAAGTAATACTGCATGGTACCCATCCCATGGGTCCCAAATCTCCAGGTTCAAGGGCATCTTCCTACGTCGAAAACAGGCATGAGAAACCCAGAAGATGGTACACCGTGTGATCGGGAAAGGTTTCTAAAACGCACCTCATTTCTCATCTCCTTTGCTCGGGTTCGCCATTCCAACCGATTTACTAGCCATCTCCCTCCTTGGAGAATCAGCACCTTTAACGTACTGTTCCGTACAGGTTGCAATTTGTCCTGAGGATGAACGGGAAGAGGGGGAACCAATGAGAGACTAGCTCTAGGTGTTGGGACAGGCACAGGTCACTCTATTTTCCCATCAGGAAGAAGAATTAAGCACAAGCTCAGCCTGCCCCCCAGAACCAGAAGAGGGCCTGAAGCAATCCTGCGCTTTTGCGGCCAGCTCCCAAAAAAGCGAGTTGAAAAATGGAGCTCAGGGGCACTGCAATTCACAAACCTGCAGAGTTTTAAATGATACCTCTCGTCCACAAATATATTAAGGGAAGGCAACGAAGAGGCTTTGAAAGCAAGGCAGAATTGCAGGAAACAGATTTCAGGAGGTAGATTCGAATCGCCTTGAAAGCACATGAAAAGCGGCAAAACGTGGACAATGATGCCCTTGGCCAAAAAGGGCGTATGCGTTTTTTCCTGAATATATTCAGGAAAAAACGCATACGCCCTTTTTGGCCAACCAAGCAACCTGGAAAGGCCAATCAGCGCTCCAAAGAAGTCTCGCTTCCCAGCGGGCAAAAGGGCCATGCGGAAAAAAGTGTCCAAACCAGAAATGCAGGACCGGCCATGGAGAAATGGGAGCCTTGCTACGCTGATGGGTGGGATGTAAATTGCCAACAGCCACTCTGGAGAAGTGTACGGTGTGTTCTGAAACATCTAAAAAACACAGCTTGGAGAGCATAGGGCACTTCCACTCATGGGCGTATAAATTGGGAAAACTAAAAATCAGCAAGACACAGGCACCCCAAAGTTTAGGGCTGCTCTGTTGACAAGAACCCCCACTTCATTACACCTTAAATATCCTAGGAAAGCGAAAAATGAATAAAGAAGTTGTGGTCCTCATGTACAATGGAATATCACTCAGCCAGGAAATCCACGTCATAAGGCTAGTAGCAGCACGATGAGTGGATTTAGGTACGACGATTCTAAGTGAAATAAGTCACACAGAGAAAGACACTTATCATAAGATATCACTTAGAGAGGGAATGTAAAAACCGCTACACTTGAACTGAATTACAAAACAGAACAGAGTCACACGTTCAGAAAACACACTATGGCTGCTGAACGGGAAAGGTGAGGTGGGGTGATGCATAAAACAAGGGTTTCAAATTAGCTCCGATACCGTTCCATAAACCCAATATGTAAGAGACAAGACCTATTCCTTTTTCAGTGAACTGGACTCAACACCCCCTATTCACCGCACAAGAATATATCTGACTAGTAAGAATCTTCAAACCTATGTATTGATATCTCTCTGTAAGTGAGTCAAGGGGGTGTAAAGCGGCATAAACACAGCCGTGAAAAGCAGCTAAACCCCATTATAAAAATAAATTACTTTTCAAAACCCGTGACACAAAGGCAGTGAAAGAGAGAGAAATTCTTACAAAATTCGTTCAGGGGCTGTGATGCAACCTGGATTGACCATATCTAGACCCACAGCTGATTGAGACATAAGGGTGGACACTCTTGGGGCTGAGAGGTTCGGTGAGGTTGGGTGAGCCAACGCAGACCCTTTCAAGTAATACTGCATGGTACCCATCCCATGGGTCCCAAATCTCCAGCTTCAAGGGCATCTTCCTACGTCGAAAACAGGCATGAGAAACCCAGAAGATGGTACACCGTGTGATCGGGAAAGGTTTCTAAAACGCACCTCATTTCTCATCTCCTTTGCTCGGGTTCGCCATTCCAACCGATTTACTAGCCATCTCCCTCCTTGGAGAATCAGCACCTTTAACCTACTGTTCCGTACAGGTTGCAATTTGTCCTGAGGATGAACGGGAAGAGGGGGAACCAATGAGAGACTAGCTCTAGGTGTTGGGACAGGCACAGGTCACTCTATTTTCCCATCAGGAAGAAGAATTAAGCACAAGCTCAGCCTGCCCCCCAGAACCAGAAGAGGGCCTGAAGCAATCCTGCGCTTTTGCGGCCAGCTCCCAAAAAAGCGAGTTGAAAAATGGAGCTCAGGGGCACTGCAATTCACAAACCTGCAGAGTTTTAAATGATACCTCTCGTCCACAAATATATTAAGGGAAGGCAACGAAGAGGCTTTGAAAGCAAGGCAGAATTGCAGGAAACAGATTTCAGGAGGTAGATTCGAATCGCCTTGAAAACACATGAAAAGGGGCAAAACGTGGACAATGATGCCCTTGGCCAAAAAGGGCGTATGCGTTTTTTCCTGAATATATTCAGGAAAAAACGCATACGCCCTTTTTGGCCAACCAAGCAACCTGGAAAGGCCAATCAGCGCTCCAAAGAAGTCTCGCTTCCCAGCGGGCAAAAGGGCCATGCGGAAAAAAGTGTCCAAACCAGAAATGCAGGACCGGCCATGGAGAAATGGGAGCCTTGCTACGCTGATGGGTGGGATGTAAATTGCCAACAGCCACTCTGGAGAAGTGTACGGTGTGTTCTGAAACATCTAAAAAACACAGCTTGGAGAGCATAGGGCACTTCCACTCATGGGCGTATAAATTGGGAAAACTAAAAATCAGCAAGACACAGGCACCCCAAAGTTTAGGGCTGCTCTGTTGACAAGAACCCCCACTTCATTACACCTTAAATATCCTAGGAAAGAGAAAAATGGATAAAGAAGTGGTGGTCCTCATGTACAATGGAATATCACTCAGCCATGAAATCCACGTCATAAGGCTAGTAGCAGCACGATGAGTGGATTTAGGTACGACGATTCTAAGTGAAATAAGTCACACAGAAAAAGACACTTATCATAAGATATCACTTAGAGAGGGAATGTAAAAACCGCTACACTTGAACTGAATTACAAAACAGAACAGAGTCACACGTTCAGAAAACACACTATGGCTGCTGAACGGGAAAGGTGAGGTGGGGTGATGCATAAAACAAGGGTTTCAAATTAGCTCAGATACCGTTCCATAAACCCAATATGTAAGAGACAAGACCTATTCCTTTTTCAGTGAACTGGACTCAACACCCCCTATTCACCGCACAAGAATATATCTGACTAGTAAGAATCTTCAAACCTATGTATTGATATCTCTCTGTAAGTGAGTCAAGGGGGTGTAAAGCGGCATAAACACAGCCGTGAAAAGCAGCTAAACCCCATTATAAAAATAAATTACTTTTCAAAACCCGTGACACAAAGGCAGTGAAAGAGAGAGAAATTCTTACAAAATTCGTTCAGGGGCTGTGATGCAACCTGGATTGACCATATCTAGACCCACAGCTGATTGAGACATAAGGGTGGACACTCTTGGGGCTGAGAGGTTCGGTGAGGTTGGGTGAGCCAACGCAGACCCTTTCAAGTAATACTGCATGGTACCCATCCCATGGGTCCCAAATCTCCAGGTTCAAGGGCATCTTCCTACGTCGAAAACAGGCATGAGAAGCCCAGAAGATGGTACACCGTGTGATCGGGAAAGGTTTCTAAAACGCACCTCATTTCTCATCTCCTTTGCTCGGGTTCGCCATTCCAACCGATTTACTAGCCATCTCCCTCCTTGGAGAATCAGCACCTTTAACGTACTGTTCCGTACAGGTTGCAATTTGTCCTGAGGATGAACGGGAAGAGGGGGAACCAATGAGAGACTAGCTCTAGGTGTTGGGACAGGCACAGGTCACTCTATTTTCCCATCAGGAAGAAGAATTAAGCACAAGCTCAGCCTGCCCCCCAGAACCAGAAGAGGGCCTGAAGCAATCCTGCGCTTTTGCGGCCAGCTCCCAAAAAAGCGAGTTGAAAAATGGAGCTCAGGGGCACTGCAATTCACAAACCTGCAGAGTTTTAAATGATACCTCTCGTCCACAAATATATTAAGGGAAGGCAACGAAGAGGCTTTGAAAGCAAGGCAGAATTGCAGGAAACAGATTTCAGGAGGTAGATTCGAATCGCCTTGAAAGCACATGAAAAGCGGCAAAACGTGGACAATGATGCCCTTGGCCAAAAAGGGCGTATGCGTTTTTTCCTGAATATATTCAGGAAAAAACGCATACGCCCTTTTTGGCCAACCAAGCAACCTGGAAAGGCCAATCAGCGCTCCAAAGAAGTCTCGCTTCCCAGCGGGCAAAAGGGCCATGCGGAAAAAAGTGTCCAAACCAGAAATGCAGGACCGGCCATGGAGAAATGGGAGCCTTGCTACGCTGATGGGTGGGATGTAAATTGCCAACAGCCACTCTGGAGAAGTGTACGGTGTGTTCTGAAACATCTAAAAAACACAGCTTGGAGAGCATAGGGCACTTCCACTCATGGGCGTATAAATTGGGAAAACTAAAAATCAGCAAGACACAGGCACCCCAAAGTTTAGGGCTGCTCTGTTGACAAGAACCCCCACTTCATTACACCTTAAATATCCTAGGAAAGCGAAAAATGGATAAAGAAGTTGTGGTCCTCATGTACAATGGAATATCACTCAGCCAGGAAATCCACGTCATAAGGCTAGTAGCAGCACGATGAGTGGATTTAGGTACGACGATTCTAAGTGAAATAAGTCACACAGAGAAAGACACTTATCATAAGATATCACTTAGAGAGGGAATGTAAAAACCGCTACACTTGAACTGAATTACAAAACAGAACAGAGTCACACGTTCAGAAAACACACTATGGCTGCTGAACGGGAAAGGTGAGGTGGGGTGATGCATAAAACAAGGGTTTCAAATTAGCTCAGATACCGTTCCATAAACCCAATATGTAAGAGACAAGACCTATTCCTTTTTCAGTGAACTGGACTCAACACCCCCTATTCACCGCACAAGAATATATCTGACTAGTAAGAATCTTCAAACCTATATATTGATATCTCTCTGTAAGTGAGTCAAGGGGGTGTAAAGCGGCATAAACACAGCCGTGAAAAGCAGCTAAACCCCATTATAAAAATAAATTACTTTTCAAAACCCGTGACACAAAGGCAGTGAAAGAGAGAGAAATTCTTACAAAATTCGTTCAGGGGCTGTGATGCAACCTGGATTGACCATATCTAGACCCACAGCTGATTGAGACATAAGGGTGGACACTCTTGGGGCTGAGAGGTTCGGTGAGATTGGGTGAGCCAACGCAGACCCTTTCAAGTAATACTGCATGGTACCCATCCCATGGGTCCCAAATCTCCAGGTTCAAGGGCATCTTCCTACGTCGAAAACAGGCATGAGAAACCCAGAAGATGGTACACCGTGTGATCGGGAAAGGTTTCTAAAACGCACCTCATTTCTCATCTCCTTTGCTCGGGTTCGCCATTCCAACCGATTTACTAGCCATCTCCCTCCTTGGAGAATCAGCACCTTTAACGTACTGTTCCGTACAGGTTGCAATTTGTCCTGAGGATGAACGGGAAGAGGGGGAACCAATGAGAGACTAGCTCTAGGTGTTGGGACAGGCACAGGTCACTCTATTTTCCCATCAGGAAGAAGAATTAAGCACAAGCTCAGCCTGCCCCCCAGAACCAGAAGAGGGCCTGAAGCAATCCTGCGCTTTTGCGGCCAGCTCCCAAAAAAGCGAGTTGAAAAATGGAGCTCAGGGGCACTGCAATTCACAAACCTGCAGAGTTTTAAATGATACCTCTCGTCCACAAATATATTAAGGGAAGGCAACGAAGAGGCTTTGAAAGCAAGGCAGAATTGCAGGAAACAGATTTCAGGAGGTAGATTCGAATCGCCTTGAAAGCACATGAAAAGCGGCAAAACGTGGACAATGATGCCCTTGGCCAAAAAGGGCGTATGCGTTTTTTCCTGAATATATTCAGGAAAAAACGCATACGCCCTTTTTGGCCAACCAAGCAACCTGGAAAGGCCAATCAGCGCTCCAAAGAAGTCTCGCTTCCCAGCGGGCAAAAGGGCCATGCGGAAAAAAGTGTCCAAACCAGAAATGCAGGACCGGCCATGGAGAAATGGGAGCCTTGCTACGCTGATGGGTGGGATGTAAATTGCCAACAGCCACTCTGGAGAAGTGTACGGTGTGTTCTGAAACATCTAAAAAACACAGCTTGGAGAGCATAGGGCACTTCCACTCATGGGCGTATAAATTGGGAAAACTAAAAATCAGCAAGACACAGGCACCCCAAAGTTTAGGGCTGCTCTGTTGACAAGAACCCCCACTTCATTACACCTTAAATATCCTAGGAAAGCGAAAAATGAATAAAGAAGTTGTGGTCCTCATGTACAATGGAATATCACTCAGCCAGGAAATCCACGTCATAAGGCTAGTAGCAGCACGATGAGTGGATTTAGGTACGACGATTCTAAGTGAAATAAGTCACACAGAGAAAGACACTTATCATAAGATATCACTTAGAGAGGGAATGTAAAAACCGCTACACTTGAACTGAATTACAAAACAGAACAGAGTCACACGTTCAGAAAACACACTATGGCTGCTGAACGGGAAAGGTGAGGTGGGGTGATGCATAAAACAAGGGTTTCAAATTAGCTCCGATACCGTTCCATAAACCCAATATGTAAGAGACAAGACCTATTCCTTTTTCAGTGAACTGGACTCAACACCCCCTATTCACCGCACAAGAATATATCTGACTAGTAAGAATCTTCAAACCTATGTATTGATATCTCTCTGTAAGTGAGTCAAGGGGGTGTAAAGCGGCATAAACACAGCCGTGAAAAGCAGCTAAACCCCATTATAAAAATAAATTACTTTTCAAAACCCGTGACACAAAGGCAGTGAAAGAGAGAGAAATTCTTACAAAATTCGTTCAGGGGCTGTGATGCAACCTGGATTGACCATATCTAGACCCACAGCTGATTGAGACA
The DNA here is from genome assembly GCF_949987535.1 of Balaenoptera acutorostrata. Taxonomy (NCBI): domain Eukaryota; kingdom Metazoa; phylum Chordata; class Mammalia; order Artiodactyla; family Balaenopteridae; genus Balaenoptera; species Balaenoptera acutorostrata. Next base: position 204,745 of record NW_026646097.1, on the reverse strand, counting down.
TAAGGGTGGACACTCTTGGGGCTGAGAGGTTCGGTGAGGTTGGGTGAGCCAACGCAGACCCTTTCAAGTAATACTGCATGGTACCCATCCCATGGGTCCCAAATCTCCAGGTTCAAGGGCATCTTCCTACGTCGAAAACAGGCATGAGAAACCCAGAAGATGGTACACCGTGTGATCGGGAAAGGTTTCTAAAACGCACCTCATTTCTCATCTCCTTTGCTCGGGTTCGCCATTCCAACCGATTTACTAGCCATCTCCCTCCTTGGAGAATCAGCACCTTTAACCTACTGTTCCGTAGAGGTTGCAATTTGTCCTGAGGATGAACGGGAAGAGGGGGAACCAATGAGAGACTAGCTCTAGGTGTTGGGACAGGCACAGGTCACTCTATTTTCCCATCAGGAAGAAGAATTAAGCACAAGCTCAGCCTGCCCCCCAGAACCAGAAGAGGGCCTGAAGCAATCCTGCGCTTTTGCGGCCAGCTCCCAAAAAAGCGAGTTGAAAAATGGAGCTCAGGGGCACTGCAATTCACAAACCTGCAGAGTTTTAAATGATACCTCTCGTCCACAAATATATTAAGGGAAGGCAACGAAGAGGCTTTGAAAGCAAGGCAGAATTGCAGGAAACAGATTTCAGGAGGTAGATTCGAATCGCCTTGAAAGCACATGAAAAGCGGCAAAACGTGGACAATGATGCCCTTGGCCAAAAAGGGCGTATGCGTTTTTTCCTGAATATATTCAGGAAAAAACGCATACGCCCTTTTTGGCCAACCAAGCAACCTGGAAAGGCCAATCAGCGCTCCAAAGAAGTCTCGCTTCCCAGCGGGCAAAAGGGCCATGCGGAAAAAAGTGTCCAAACCAGAAATGCAGGACCGGCCATGGAGAAATGGGAGCCTTGCTACGCTGATGGGTGGGATGTAAATTGCCAACAGCCACTCTGGAGAAGTGTACGGTGTGTTCTGAAACATCTAAAAAACACAGCTTGGAGAGCATAGGGCACTTCCACTCATGGGCGTATAAATTGGGAAAACTAAAAATCAGCAAGACACAGGCACCCCAAAGTTTAGGGCTGCTCTGTTGACAAGAACCCCCACTTCATTACACCTTAAATATCCTAGGAAAGAGAAAAATGGATAAAGAAGTGGTGGTCCTCATGTACAATGGAATATCACTCAGCCATGAAATCCACGTCATAAGGCTAGTAGCAGCACGATGAGTGGATTTAGGTACGACGATTCTAAGTGAAATAAGTCACACAGAAAAAGACACTTATCATAAGATATCACTTAGAGAGGGAATGTAAAAACCGCTACACTTGAACTGAATTACAAAACAGAACAGAGTCACACGTTCAGAAAACACACTATGGCTGCTGAACGGGAAAGGTGAGGTGGGGTGATGCATAAAACAAGGGTTTCAAATTAGCTCAGATACCGTTCCATAAACCCAATATGTAAGAGACAAGACCTATTCCTTTTTCAGTGAACTGGACTCAACACCCCCTATTCACCGCACAAGAATATATCTGACTAGTAAGAATCTTCAAACCTATGTATTGATATCTCTCTGTAAGTGAGTCAAGGGGGTGTAAAGCGGCATAAACACAGCCGTGAAAAGCAGCTAAACCCCATTATAAAAATAAATTACTTTTCAAAACCCGTGACACAAAGGCAGTGAAAGAGAGAGAAATTCTTACAAAATTCGTTCAGGGGCTGTGATGCAACCTGGATTGACCATATCTAGACCCACAGCTGATTGAGACATAAGGGTGGACACTCTTGGGGCTGAGAGGTTCGGTGAGGTTGGGTGAGCCAACGCAGACCCTTTCAAGTAATACTGCATGGTACCCATCCCATGGGTCCCAAATCTCCAGGTTCAAGGGCATCTTCCTACGTCGAAAACAGGCATGAGAAACCCAGAAGATGGTACACCGTGTGATCGGGAAAGGTTTCTAAAACGCACCTCATTTCTCATCTCCTTTGCTCGGGTTCGCCATTCCAACCGATTTACTAGCCATCTCCCTCCTTGGAGAATCAGCACCTTTAACCTCCTGTTCCGTACAGGTTGCAATTTGTCCTGAGGATGAACGGGAAGAGGGGGAACCAATGAGAGACTAGCTCTAGGTGTTGGGACAGGCACAGGTCACTCTATTTTCCCATCAGGAAGAAGAATTAAGCACAAGCTCAGCCTGCCCCCCAGAACCAGAAGAGGGCCTGAAGCAATCCTGCGCTTTTGCGGCCAGCTCCCAAAAAAGCGAGTTGAAAAATGGAGCTCAGGGGCACTGCAATTCACAAACCTGCAGAGTTTTAAATGATACCTCTCGTCCACAAATATATTAAGGGAAGGCAACGAAGAGGCTTTGAAAGCAAGGCAGAATTGCAGGAAACAGATTTCAGGAGGTAGATTCGAATCGCCTTGAAAGCACATGAAAAGCGGCAAAACGTGGACAATGATGCCCTTGGCCAAAAAGGGCGTATGCGTTTTTTCCTGAATATATTCAGGAAAAAACGCATACGCCCTTTTTGGCCAACCAAGCAACCTGGAAAGGCCAATCAGCGCTCCAAAGAAGTCTCGCTTCCCAGCGGGCAAAAGGGCCATGCGGAAAAAAGTGTCCAAACCAGAAATGCAGGACCGGCCATGGAGAAATGGGAGCCTTGCTACGCTGATGGGTGGGATGTAAATTGCCAACAGCCACTCTGGAGAAGTGTACGGTGTGTTCTGAAACATCTAAAAAACACAGCTTGGAGAGCATAGGGCACTTCCACTCATGGGCGTATAAATTGGGAAAACTAAAAATCAGCAAGACACAGGCACCCCAAAGTTTAGGGCTGCTCTGTTGACAAGAACCCCCACTTCATTACACCTTAAATATCCTAGGAAAGCGAAAAATGAATAAAGAAGTTGTGGTCCTCATGTACAATGGAATATCACTCAGCCAGGAAATCCACGTCATAAGGCTAGTAGCAGCACGATGAGTGGATTTAGGTACGACGATTCTAAGTGAAATAAGTCACACAGAGAAAGACACTTATCATAAGATATCACTTAGAGAGGGAATGTAAAAACCGCTACACTTGAACTGAATTACAAAACAGAACAGAGTCACACGTTCAGAAAACACACTATGGCTGCTGAACGGGAAAGGTGAGGTGGGGTGATGCATAAAACAAGGGTTTCAAATTAGCTCAGATACCGTTCCATAAACCCAATATGTAAGAGACAAGACCTATTCCTTTTTCAGTGAACTGGACTCAACACCCCCTATTCACCGCACAAGAATATATCTGACTAGTAAGAGTCTTCAAACCTATGTATTGATATCTCTCTGTAAGTGAGTCAAGGGGGTGTAAAGCGGCATAAACACAGCCGTGAAAAGCAGCTAAACCCCATTATAAAAATAAATTACTTTTCAAAACCCGTGACACAAAGGCAGTGAAAGAGAGAGAAATTCTTACAAAATTCGTTCAGGGGCTGTGATGCAACCTGGATTGACCATATCTAGACCCACAGCTGATTGAGACATAAGGGTGGACACTCTTGGGGCTGAGAGGTTCGGTGAGGTTGGGTGAGCCAACGCAGACCCTTTCAAGTAATACTGCATGGTACCCATCCCATGGGTCCCAAATCTCCAGGTTCAAGGGCATCTTCCTACGTCGAAAACAGGCATGAGAAACCCAGAAGATGGTACACCGTGTGATCGGGAAAGGTTTCTAAAACGCACCTCATTTCTCATCTCCTTTGCTCGGGTTCGACATTCCAACCGATTTACTAGCCATCTCCCTCCTTGGAGAATCAGCACCTTTAACCTACTGTTCCGTAGAGGTTGCAATTTGTCCTGAGGATGAACGGGAAGAGGGGGAACCAATGAGAGACTAGCTCTAGGTGTTGGGACAGGCACAGGTCACTCTATTTTCCCATCAGGAAGAAGAATTAAGCACAAGCTCAGCCTGCCCCCCAGAACCAGAAGAGGGCCTGAAGCAATCCTGCGCTTTTGCGGCCAGCTCCCAAAAAAGCGAGTTGAAAAATGGAGCTCAGGGGCACTGCAATTCACAAACCTGCAGAGTTTTAAATGATACCTCTCGTCCACAAATATATTAAGGGAAGGCAACGAAGAGGCTTTGAAAGCAAGGCAGAATTGCAGGAAACAGATTTCAGGAGGTAGATTCGAATCGCCTTGAAAGCACATGAAAAGCGGCAAAACGTGGACAATGATGCCCTTGGCCAAAAAGGGCGTATGCGTTTTTTCCTGAATATATTCAGGAAAAAACGCATACGCCCTTTTTGGCCAACCAAGCAACCTGGAAAGGCCAATCAGCGCTCCAAAGAAGTCTGGCTTCCCAGCGGGCAAAAGGGCCATGCGGACAAAAGTGTCCAAACCAGAAATGCAGGACCGGCCATGGAGAAATGGGAGCCTTGCTACGCTGATGGGTGGGATGTAAATTGCCAACAGCCACTCTGGAGAAGTGTACGGTGTGTTCTGAAACATCTAAAAAACACAGCTTGGAGAGCATAGGGCACTTCCACTCATGGGCGTATAAATTGGGAAAACTAAAAATCAGCAAGACACAGGCACCCCAAAGTTTAGGGCTGCTCTGTTGACAAGAACCCCCACTTCATTACACCTTAAATATCCTAGGAAAGCGAAAAATGAATAAAGAAGTTGTGGTCCTCATGTACAATGGAATATCACTCAGCCAGGAAATCCACGTCATAAGGCTAGTAGCAGCACGATGAGTGGATTTAGGTACGACGATTCTAAGTGAAATAAGTCACACAGAGAAAGACACTTATCATAAGATATCACTTAGAGAGGGAATGTAAAAACCGCTACACTTGAACTGAATTACAAAACAGAACAGAGTCACACGTTCAGAAAACACACTATGGCTGCTGAACGGGAAAGGTGAGGTGGGGTGATGCATAAAACAAGGGTTTCAAATTAGCTCAGATACCGTTCCATAAACCCAATATGTAAGAGACAAGACCTATTCCTTTTTCAGTGAACTGGACTCAACACCCCCTATTCACCGCACAAGAATATATCTGACTAGTAAGAATCTTCAAACCTATGTATTGATATCTCTCTGTAAGTGAGTCAAGGGGGTGTAAAGCGGCATAAACACAGCCGTGAAAAGCAGCTAAACCCCATTATAAAAATAAATTACTTTTCAAAACCCGTGAAACAAAGACAGTGAAAGAGAGAGAAATTCTTACAAAATTCGTTCAGGGGCTGTGATGCAACCTGGATTGACCATATCTAGACCCACAGCTGATTGAGACATAAGGGTGGACACTCTTGGGGCTGAGAGGTTCGGTGAGGTTGGGTGAGCCAACGCAGACCCTTTCAAGTAATACTGCATGGTACCCATCCCATGGGTCCCAAATCTCCAGGTTCAAGGGCATCTTCCTACGTCGAAAACAGGCATGAGAAACCCAGAAGATGGTACACCGTGTGATCGGGAAAGGTTTCTAAAACGCACCTCATTTCTCATCTCCTTTGCTCGGGTTCGACATTCCAACCGATTTACTAGCCATCTCCCTCCTTGGAGAATCAGCACCTTTAACCTACTGTTCCGTAGAGGTTGCAATTTGTCCTGAGGATGAACGGGAAGAGGGGGAACCAATGAGAGACTAGCTCTAGGTGTTGGGACAGGCACAGGTCACTCTATTTTCCCATCAGGAAGAAGAATTAAGCACAAGCTCAGCCTGCCCCCCAGAACCAGAAGAGGGCCTGAAGCAATCCTGCGCTTTTGCGGCCAGCTCCCAAAAAAGCGAGTTGAAAAATGGAGCTCAGGGGCACTGCAATTCACAAACCTGCAGAGTTTTAAATGATACCTCTCGTCCACAAATATATTAAGGGAAGGCAACGAAGAGGCTTTGAAAGCAAGGCAGAATTGCAGGAAACAGATTTCAGGAGGTAGATTCGAATCGCCTTGAAAGCACATGAAAAGCGGCAAAACGTGGACAATGATGCCCTTGGCCAAAAAGGGCGTATGCGTTTTTTCCTGAATATATTCAGGAAAAAACGCATACGCCCTTTTTGGCCAACCAAGCAACCTGGAAAGGCCAATCAGCGCTCCAAAGAAGTCTGGCTTCCCAGCGGGCAAAAGGGCCATGCGGACAAAAGTGTCCAAACCAGAAATGCAGGACCGGCCATGGAGAAATGGGAGCCTTGCTACGCTGATGGGTGGGATGTAAATTGCCAACAGCCACTCTGGAGAAGTGTACGGTGTGTTCTGAAACATCTAAAAAACACAGCTTGGAGAGCATAGGGCACTTCCACTCATGGGCGTATAAATTGGGAAAACTAAAAATCAGCAAGACACAGGCACCCCAAAGTTTAGGGCTGCTCTGTTGACAAGAACCCCCACTTCATTACACCTTAAATATCCTAGGAAAGCGAAAAATGAATAAAGAAGTTGTGGTCCTCATGTACAATGGAATATCACTCAGCCAGGAAATCCACGTCATAAGGCTAGTAGCAGCACGATGAGTGGATTTAGGTACGACGATTCTAAGTGAAATAAGTCACACAGAGAAAGACACTTATCATAAGATATCACTTAGAGAGGGAATGTAAAAACCGCTACACTTGAACTGAATTACAAAACAGAACAGAGTCACACGTTCAGAAAACACACTATGGCTGCTGAACGGGAAAGGTGAGGTGGGGTGATGCATAAAACAAGGGTTTCAAATTAGCTCAGATACCGTTCCATAAACCCAATATGTAAGAGACAAGACCTATTCCTTTTTCAGTGAACTGGACTCAACACCCCCTATTCACCGCACAAGAATATATCTGACTAGTAAGAATCTTCAAACCTATGTATTGATATCTCTCTGTAAGTGAGTCAAGGGGGTGTAAAGCGGCATAAACACAGCCGTGAAAAGCAGCTAAACCCCATTATAAAAATAAATTACTTTTCAAAACCCGTGACACAAAGGCAGTGAAAGAGAGAGAAATTCTTACAAAATTCGTTCAGGGGCTGTGATGCAACCTGGATTGACCATATCTAGACCCACAGCTGATTGAGACATAAGGGTGGACACTCTTGGGGCTGAGAGGTTCGGTGAGATTGGGTGAGCCAACGCAGACCCTTTCAAGTAATACTGCATGGTACCCATCCCATGGGTCCCAAATCTCCAGGTTCAAGGGCATCTTCCTACGTCGAAAACAGGCATGAGAAACCCAGAAGATGGTACACCGTGTGATCGGGAAAGGTTTCTAAAACGCACCTCATTTCTCATCTCCTTTGCTCGGGTTCGCCATTCCAACCGATTTACTAGCCATCTCCCTCCTTGGAGAATCAGCACCTTTAACGTACTGTTCCGTACAGGTTGCAATTTGTCCTGAGGATGAACGGGAAGAGGGGGAACCAATGAGAGACTAGCTCTAGGTGTTGGGACAGGCACAGGTCACTCTATTTTCCCATCAGGAAGAAGAATTAAGCACAAGCTCAGCCTGCCCCCCAGAACCAGAAGAGGGCCTGAAGCAATCCTGCGCTTTTGCGGCCAGCTCCCAAAAAAGCGAGTTGAAAAATGGAGCTCAGGGGCACTGCAATTCACAAACCTGCAGAGTTTTAAATGATACCTCTCGTCCACAAATATATTAAGGGAAGGCAACGAAGAGGCTTTGAAAGCAAGGCAGAATTGCAGGAAACAGATTTCAGGAGGTAGATTCGAATCGCCTTGAAAGCACATGAAAAGCGGCAAAACGTGGACAATGATGCCCTTGGCCAAAAAGGGCGTATGCGTTTTTTCCTGAATATATTCAGGAAAAAACGCATACGCCCTTTTTGGCCAACCAAGCAACCTGGAAAGGCCAATCAGCGCTCCAAAGAAGTCTCGCTTCCCAGCGGGCAAAAGGGCCATGCGGAAAAAAGTGTCCAAACCAGAAATGCAGGACCGGCCATGGAGAAATGGGAGCCTTGCTACGCTGATGGGTGGGATGTAAATTGCCAACAGCCACTCTGGAGAAGTGTACGGTGTGTTCTGAAACATCTAAAAAACACAGCTTGGAGAGCATAGGGCACTTCCACTCATGGGCGTATAAATTGGGAAAACTAAAAATCAGCAAGACACAGGCACCCCAAAGTTTAGGGCTGCTCTGTTGACAAGAACCCCCACTTCATTACACCTTAAATATCCTAGGAAAGCGAAGAATGAATAAAGAAGTTGTGGTCCTCATGTACAATGGAATATCACTCAGCCAGGAAATCCACGTCATAAGGCTAGTAGCAGCACGATGAGTGGATTTAGGTACGACGATTCTAAGTGAAATAAGTCACACAGAGAAAGACACTTATCATAAGATATCACTTAGAGAGGGAATGTAAAAACCGCTACACTTGAACTGAATTACAAAACAGAACAGAGTCACACGTTCAGAAAACACACTATGGCTGCTGAACGGGAAAGGTGAGGTGGGGTGATGCATAAAACAAGGGTTTCAAATTAGCTCCGATACCGTTCCATAAACCCAATATGTAAGAGACAAGACCTATTCCTTTTTCAGTGAACTGGACTCAACACCCCCTATTCACCGCACAAGAATATATCTGACTAGTAAGAATCTTCAAACCTATGTATTGATATCTCTCTGTAAGTGAGTCAAGGGGGTGTAAAGCGGCATAAACACAGCCGTGAAAAGCAGCTAAACCCCATTATAAAAATAAATTACTTTTCAAAACCCGTGACACAAAGGCAGTGAAAGAGAGAGAAATTCTTACAAAATTCGTTCAGGGGCTGTGATGCAACCTGGATTGACCATATCTAGACCCACAGCTGATTGAGACATAAGGGTGGACACTCTTGGGGCTGAGAGGTTCGGTGAGGTTGGGTGAGCCAACGCAGACCCTTTCAAGTAATACTGCATGGTACCCATCCCATGGGTCCCAAATCTCCAGGTTCAAGGGCATCTTCCTACGTCGAAAACAGGCATGAGAAACCCAGAAGATGGTACACCGTGTGATCGGGAAAGGTTTCTAAAACGCACCTCATTTCTCATCTCCTTTGCTCGGGTTCGCCATTCCAACCGATTTACTAGCCATCTCCCTCCTTGGAGAATCAGCACCTTTAACCTACTGTTCCGTACAGGTTGCAATTTGTCCTGAGGATGAACGGGAAGAGGGGGAACCAATGAGAGACTAGCTCTAGGTGTTGGGACAGGCACAGGTCACTCTATTTTCCCATCAGGAAGAAGAATTAAGCACAAGCTCAGCCTGCCCCCCAGAACCAGAAGAGGGCCTGAAGCAATCCTGCGCTTTTGCGGCCAGCTCCCAAAAAAGCGAGTTGAAAAATGGAGCTCAGGGGCACTGCAATTCACAAACCTGCAGAGTTTTAAATGATACCTCTCGTCCACAAATATATTAAGGGAAGGCAACGAAGAGGCTTTGAAAGCAAGGCAGAATTGCAGGAAACAGATTTCAGGAGGTAGATTCGAATCGCCTTGAAAGCACATGAAAAGCGGCAAAACGTGGACAATGATGCCCTTGGCCAAAAAGGGCGTATGCGTTTTTTCCTGAATATATTCAGGAAAAAACGCATACGCCCTTTTTGGCCAACCAAGCAACCTGGAAAGGCCAATCAGCGCTCCAAAGAAGTCTCGCTTCCCAGCGGGCAAAAGGGCCATGCGGAAAAAAGTGTCCAAACCAGAAATGCAGGACCGGCCATGGAGAAATGGGAGCCTTGCTACGCTGATGGGTGGGATGTAAATTGCCAACAGCCACTCTGGAGAAGTGTACGGTGTGTTCTGAAACATCTAAAAAACACAGCTTGGAGAGCATAGGGCACTTCCACTCATGGGCGTATAAATTGGGAAAACTAAAAATCAGCAAGACACAGGCACCCCAAAGTTTAGGGCTGCTCTGTTGACAAGAACCCCCACTTCATTACACCTTAAATATCCTAGGAAAGAGAAAAATGGATAAAGAAGTGGTGGTCCTCATGTACAATGGAATATCACTCAGCCATGAAATCCACGTCATAAGGCTAGTAGCAGCACGATGAGTGGATTTAGGTACGACGATTCTAAGTGAAATAAGTCACACAGAAAAAGACACTTATCATAAGATATCACTTAGAGAGGGAATGTAAAAACCGCTACACTTGAACTGAATTACAAAACAGAACAGAGTCACACGTTCAGAAAACACACTATGGCTGCTGAACGGGAAAGGTGAGGTGGGGTGATGCATAAAACAAGGGTTTCAAATTAGCTCAGATACCGTTCCATAAACCCAATATGTAAGAGACAAGACCTATTCCTTTTTCAGTGAACTGGACTCAACACCCCCTATTCACCGCACAAGAATATATCTGACTAGTAAGAATCTTCAAACCTATGTATTGATATCTCTCTGTAAGTGAGTCAAGGGGGTGTAAAGCGGCATAAACACAGCCGTGAAAAGCAGCTAAACCCCATTATAAAAATAAATTACTTTTCAAAACCCGTGACACAAAGGCAGTGAAAGAGAGAGAAATTCTTACAAAATTCGTTCAGGGGCTGTGATGCAACCTGGATTGACCATATCTAGACCCACAGCTGATTGAGACATAAGGGTGGACACTCTTGGGGCTGAGAGGTTCGGTGAGGTTGGGTGAGCCAACGCAGACCCTTTCAAGTAATACTGCATGGTACCCATCCCATGGGTCCCAAATCTCCAGGTTCAAGGGCATCTTCCTACGTCGAAAACAGGCATGAGAAACCCAGAAGATGGTACACCGTGTGATCGGGAAAGGTTTCTAAAACGCACCTCATTTCTCATCTCCTTTGCTCGGGTTCGCCATTCCAACCGATTTACTAGCCATCTCCCTCCTTGGAGAATCAGCACCTTTAACCTCCTGTTCCGTACAGGTTGCAATTTGTCCTGAGGATGAACGGGAAGAGGGGGAACCAATGAGAGACTAGCTCTAGGTGTTGGGACAGGCACAGGTCACTCTATTTTCCCATCAGGAAGAAGAATTAAGCACAAGCTCAGCCTGCCCCCCAGAACCAGAAGAGGGCCTGAAGCAATCCTGCGCTTTTGCGGCCAGCTCCCAAAAAAGCGAGTTGAAAAATGGAGCTCAGGGGCACTGCAATTCACAAACCTGCAGAGTTTTAAATGATACCTCTCGTCCACAAATATATTAAGGGAAGGCAACGAAGAGGCTTTGAAAGCAAGGCAGAATTGCAGGAAACAGATTTCAGGAGGTAGATTCGAATCGCCTTGAAAGCACATGAAAAGCGGCAAAACGTGGACAATGATGCCCTTGGCCAAAAAGGGCGTATGCGTTTTTTCCTGAATATATTCAGGAAAAAACGCATACGCCCTTTTTGGCCAACCAAGCAACCTGGAAAGGCCAATCAGCGCTCCAAAGAAGTCTCGCTTCCCAGCGGGCAAAAGGGCCATGCGGAAAAAAGTGTCCAAACCAGAAATGCAGGACCGGCCATGGAGAAATGGGAGCCTTGCTACGCTGATGGGTGGGATGTAAATTGCCAACAGCCACTCTGGAGAAGTGTACGGTGTGTTCTGAAACATCTAAAAAACACAGCTTGGAGAGCATAGGGCACTTCCACTCATGGGCGTATAAATTGGGAAAACTAAAAATCAGCAAGACACAGGCACCCCAAAGTTTAGGGCTGCTCTGTTGACAAGAACCCCCACTTCATTACACCTTAAATATCCTAGGAAAGCGAAAAATGAATAAAGAAGTTGTGGTCCTCATGTACAATGGAATATCACTCAGCCAGGAAATCCACGTCATAAGGCTAGTAGCAGCACGATGAGTGGATTTAGGTACGACGATTCTAAGTGAAATAAGTCACACAGAGAAAGACACTTATCATAAGATATCACTTAGAGAGGGAATGTAAAAACCGCTACACTTGAACTGAATTACAAAACAGAACAGAGTCACACGTTCAGAAAACACACTATGGCTGCTGAACGGGAAAGGTGAGGTGGGGTGATGCATAAAACAAGGGTTTCAAATTAGCTCAGATACCGTTCCATAAACCCAATATGTAAGAGACAAGACCTATTCCTTTTTCAGTGAACTGGACTCAACACCCCCTATTCACCGCACAAGAATATATCTGACTAGTAAGAGTCTTCAAACCTATGTATTGATATCTCTCTGTAAGTGAGTCAAGGGGGTGTAAAGCGGCATAAACACAGCCGTGAAAAGCAGCTAAACCCCATTATAAAAATAAATTACTTTTCAAAACCCGTGACACAAAGGCAGTGAAAGAGAGAGAAATTCTTACAAAATTCGTTCAGGGGCTGTGATGCAACCTGGATTGACCATATCTAGACCCACAGCTGATTGAGACATAAGGGTGGACACTCTTGGGGCTGAGAGGTTCGGTGAGGTTGGGTGAGCCAACGCAGACCCTTTCAAGTAATACTGCATGGTACCCATCCCATGGGTCCCAAATCTCCAGGTTCAAGGGCATCTTCCTACGTCGAAAACAGGCATGAGAAACCCAGAAGATGGTACACCGTGTGATCGGGAAAGGTTTCTAAAACGCACCTCATTTCTCATCTCCTTTGCTCGGGTTCGACATTCCAACCGATTTACTAGCCATCTCCCTCCTTGGAGAATCAGCACCTTTAACCTACTGTTCCGTAGAGGTTGCAATTTGTCCTGAGGATGAACGGGAAGAGGGGGAACCAATGAGAGACTAGCTCTAGGTGTTGGGACAGGCACAGGTCACTCTATTTTCCCATCAGGAAGAAGAATTAAGCACAAGCTCAGCCTGCCCCCCAGAACCAGAAGAGGGCCTGAAGCAATCCTGCGCTTTTGCGGCCAGCTCCCAAAAAAGCGAGTTGAAAAATGGAGCTCAGGGGCACTGCAATTCACAAACCTGCAGAGTTTTAAATGATACCTCTCGTCCACAAATATATTAAGGGAAGGCAACGAAGAGGCTTTGAAAGCAAGGCAGAATTGCAGGAAACAGATTTCAGGAGGTAGATTCGAATCGCCTTGAAAGCACATGAAAAGCGGCAAAACGTGGACAATGATGCCCTTGGCCAAAAAGGGCGTATGCGTTTTTTCCTGAATATATTCAGGAAAAAACGCATACGCCCTTTTTGGCCAACCAAGCAACCTGGAAAGGCCAATCAGCGCTCCAAAGAAGTCTGGCTTCCCAGCGGGCAAAAGGGCCATGCGGACAAAAGTGTCCAAACCAGAAATGCAGGACCGGCCATGGAGAAATGGGAGCCTTGCTACGCTGATGGGTGGGATGTAAATTGCCAACAGCCACTCTGGAGAAGTGTACGGTGTGTTCTGAAACATCTAAAAAACACAGCTTGGAGAGCATAGGGCACTTCCACTCATGGGCGTATAAATTGGGAAAACTAAAAATCAGCAAGACACAGGCACCCCAAAGTTTAGGGCTGCTCTGTTGACAAGAACCCCCACTTCATTACACCTTAAATATCCTAGGAAAGCGAAAAATGAATAAAGAAGTTGTGGTCCTCATGTACAATGGAATATCACTCAGCCAGGAAATCCACGTCATAAGGCTAGTAGCAGCACGATGAGTGGATTTAGGTACGACGATTCTAAGTGAAATAAGTCACACAGAGAAAGACACTTATCATAAGATATCACTTAGAGAGGGAATGTAAAAACCGCTACACTTGAACTGAATTACAAAACAGAACAGAGTCACACGTTCAGAAAACACACTATGGCTGCTGAACGGGAAAGGTGAGGTGGGGTGATGCATAAAACAAGGGTTTCAAATTAGCTCAGATACCGTTCCATAAACCCAATATGTAAGAGACAAGACCTATTCCTTTTTCAGTGAACTGGACTCAACACCCCCTATTCACCGCACAAGAATATATCTGACTAGTAAGAATCTTCAAACCTATGTATTGATATCTCTCTGTAAGTGAGTCAAGGGGGTGTAAAGCGGCATAAACACAGCCGTGAAAAGCAGCTAAACCCCATTATAAAAATAAATTACTTTTCAAAACCCGTGAAACAAAGACAGTGAAAGAGAGAGAAATTCTTACAAAATTCGTTCAGGGGCTGTGATGCAACCTGGATTGACCATATCTAGACCCACAGCTGATTGAGACATAAGGGTGGACACTCTTGGGGCTGAGAGGTTCGGTGAGGTTGGGTGAGCCAACGCAGACCCTTTCAAGTAATACTGCATGGTACCCATCCCATGGGTCCCAAATCTCCAGGTTCAAGGGCATCTTCCTACGTCGAAAACAGGCATGAGAAACCCAGAAGATGGTACACCGTGTGATCGGGAAAGGTTTCTAAAACGCACCTCATTTCTCATCTCCTTTGCTCGGGTTCGACATTCCAACCGATTTACTAGCCATCTCCCTCCTTGGAGAATCAGCACCTTTAACCTACTGTTCCGTAGAGGTTGCAATTTGTCCTGAGGATGAACGGGAAGAGGGGGAACCAATGAGAGACTAGCTCTAGGTGTTGGGACAGGCACAGGTCACTCTATTTTCCCATCAGGAAGAAGAATTAAGCACAAGCTCAGCCTGCCCCCCAGAACCAGAAGAGGGCCTGAAGCAATCCTGCGCTTTTGCGGCCAGCTCCCAAAAAAGCGAGTTGAAAAATGGAGCTCAGGGGCACTGCAATTCACAAACCTGCAGAGTTTTAAATGATACCTCTCGTCCACAAATATATTAAGGGAAGGCAACGAAGAGGCTTTGAAAGCAAGGCAGAATTGCAGGAAACAGATTTCAGGAGGTAGATTCGAATCGCCTTGAAAGCACATGAAAAGCGGCAAAACGTGGACAATGATGCCCTTGGCCAAAAAGGGCGTATGCGTTTTTTCCTGAATATATTCAGGAAAAAACGCATACGCCCTTTTTGGCCAACCAAGCAACCTGGAAAGGCCAATCAGCGCTCCAAAGAAGTCTGGCTTCCCAGCGGGCAAAAGGGCCATGCGGACAAAAGTGTCCAAACCAGAAATGCAGGACCGGCCATGGAGAAATGGGAGCCTTGCTACGCTGATGGGTGGGATGTAAATTGCCAACAGCCACTCTGGAGAAGTGTACGGTGTGTTCTGAAACATCTAAAAAACACAGCTTGGAGAGCATAGGGCACTTCCACTCATGGGCGTATAAATTGGGAAAACTAAAAATCAGCAAGACACAGGCACCCCAAAGTTTAGGGCTGCTCTGTTGACAAGAACCCCCACTTCATTACACCTTAAATATCCTAGGAAAGCGAAAAATGAATAAAGAAGTTGTGGTCCTCATGTACAATGGAATATCACTCAGCCAGGAAATCCACGTCATAAGGCTAGTAGCAGCACGATGAGTGGATTTAGGTACGACGATTCTAAGTGAAATAAGTCACACAGAGAAAGACACTTATCATAAGATATCACTTAGAGAGGGAATGTAAAAACCGCTACACTTGAACTGAATTACAAAACAGAACAGAGTCACACGTTCAGAAAACACACTATGGCTGCTGAACGGGAAAGGTGAGGTGGGGTGATGCATAAAACAAGGGTTTCAAATTAGCTCAGATACCGTTCCATAAACCCAATATGTAAGAGACAAGACCTATTCCTTTTTCAGTGAACTGGACTCAACACCCCCTATTCACCGCACAAGAATATATCTGACTAGTAAGAATCTTCAAACCTATGTATTGATATCTCTCTGTAAGTGAGTCAAGGGGGTGTAAAGCGGCATAAACACAGCCGTGAAAAGCAGCTAAACCCCATTATAAAAATAAATTACTTTTCAAAACCCGTGAAACAAAGACAGTGAAAGAGAGAGAAATTCTTACAAAATTCGTTCAGGGGCTGTGATGCAACCTGGATTGACCATATCTAGACCCACAGCTGATTGAGACATAAGGGTGGACACTCTTGGGGCTGAGAGGTTCGGTGAGGTTGGGTGAGCCAACGCAGACCCTTTCAAGTAATACTGCATGGTACCCATCCCATGGGTCCCAAATCTCCAGGTTCAAGGGCATCTTCCTACGTCGAAAACAGGCATGAGAAACCCAGAAGATGGTACACCGTGTGATCGGGAAAGGTTTCTAAAACGCACCTCATTTCTCATCTCCTTTGCTCGGGTTCGACATTCCAACCGATTTACTAGCCATCTCCCTCCTTGGAGAATCAGCACCTTTAACCTACTGTTCCGTAGAGGTTGCAATTTGTCCTGAGGATGAACGGGAAGAGGGGGAACCAATGAGAGACTAGCTCTAGGTGTTGGGACAGGCACAGGTCACTCTATTTTCCCATCAGGAAGAAGAATTAAGCACAAGCTCAGCCTGCCCCCCAGAACCAGAAGAGGGCCTGAAGCAATCCTGCGCTTTTGCGGCCAGCTCCCAAAAAAGCGAGTTGAAAAATGGAGCTCAGGGGCACTGCAATTCACAAACCTGCAGAGTTTTAAATGATACCTCTCGTCCACAAATATATTAAGGGAAGGCAACGAAGAGGCTTTGAAAGCAAGGCAGAATTGCAGGAAACAGATTTCAGGAGGTAGATTCGAATCGCCTTGAAAGCACATGAAAAGCGGCAAAACGTGGACAATGATGCCCTTGGCCAAAAAGGGCGTATGCGTTTTTTCCTGAATATATTCAGGAAAAAACGCATACGCCCTTTTTGGCCAACCAAGCAACCTGGAAAGGCCAATCAGCGCTCCAAAGAAGTCTGGCTTCCCAGCGGGCAAAAGGGCCATGCGGACAAAAGTGTCCAAACCAGAAATGCAGGACCGGCCATGGAGAAATGGGAGCCTTGCTACGCTGATGGGTGGGATGTAAATTGCCAACAGCCACTCTGGAGAAGTGTACGGTGTGTTCTGAAACATCTAAAAAACACAGCTTGGAGAGCATAGGGCACTTCCACTCATGGGCGTATAAATTGGGAAAACTAAAAATCAGCAAGACACAGGCACCCCAAAGTTTAGGGCTGCTCTGTTGACAAGAACCCCCACTTCATTACACCTTAAATATCCTAGGAAAGCGAAAAATGAATAAAGAAGTTGTGGTCCTCATGTACAATGGAATATCACTCAGCCAGGAAATCCACGTCATAAGGCTAGTAGCAGCACGATGAGTGGATTTAGGTACGACGATTCTAAGTGAAATAAGTCACACAGAGAAAGACACTTATCATAAGATATCACTTAGAGAGGGAATGTAAAAACCGCTACACTTGAACTGAATTACAAAACAGAACAGAGTCACACGTTCAGAAAACACACTATGGCTGCTGAACGGGAAAGGTGAGGTGGGGTGATGCATAAAACAAGGGTTTCAAATTAGCTCAGATACCGTTCCATAAACCCAATATGTAAGAGACAAGACCTATTCCTTTTTCAGTGAACTGGACTCAACACCCCCTATTCACCGCACAAGAATATATCTGACTAGTAAGAATCTTCAAACCTATGTATTGATATCTCTCTGTAAGTGAGTCAAGGGGGTGTAAAGCGGCATAAACACAGCCGTGAAAAGCAGCTAAACCCCATTATAAAAATAAATTACTTTTCAAAACCCGTGACACAAAGGCAGTGAAAGAGAGAGAAATTCTTACAAAATTCGTTCAGGGGCTGTGATGCAACCTGGATTGACCATATCTAGACCCACAGCTGATTGAGACATAAGGGTGGACACTCTTGGGGCTGAGAGGTTCGGTGAGGTTGGGTGAGCCAACGTAGACCCTTTCAAGTAATACTGCATGGTACCCATCCCATGGGTCCCAAATCTCCAGGTTCAAGGGCATCTTCCTACGTCGAAAACAGGCATGAGAAACCCAGAAGATGGTACACCGTGTGATCGGGAAAGGTTTCTAAAACGCACCTCATTTCTCATCTCCTTTGCTCGGGTTCGCCATTCCAACCGATTTACTAGCCATCTCCCTCCTTGGAGAATCAGCACCTTTAACCTCCTGTTCCGTACAGGTTGCAATTTGTCCTGAGGATGAACGGGAAGAGGGGGAACCAATGAGAGACTAGCTCTAGGTGTTGGGACAGGCACAGGTCACTCTATTTTCCCATCAGGAAGAAGAATTAAGCACAAGCTCAGCCTGCCCCCCAGAACCAGAAGAGGGCCTGAAGCAATCCTGCGCTTTTGCGGCCAGCTCCCAAAAAAGCGAGTTGAAAAATGGAGCTCAGGGGCACTGCAATTCACAAACCTGCAGAGTTTTAAATGATACCTCTCGTCCACAAATATATTAAGGGAAGGCAACGAAGAGGCTTTGAAAGCAAGGCAGAATTGCAGGAAACAGATTTCAGGAGGTAGATTCGAATCGCCTTGAAAGCACATGAAAAGCGGCAAAACGTGGACAATGATGCCCTTGGCCAAAAAGGGCGTATGCGTTTTTTCCTGAATATATTCAGGAAAAAACGCATACGCCCTTTTTGGCCAACCAAGCAACCTGGAAAGGCCAATCAGCGCTCCAAAGAAGTCTCGCTTCCCAGCGGGCAAAAGGGCCATGCGGAAAAAAGTGTCCAAACCAGAAATGCAGGACCGGCCATGGAGAAATGGGAGCCTTGCTACGCTGATGGGTGGGATGTAAATTGCCAACAGCCACTCTGGAGAAGTGTACGGTGTGTTCTGAAACATCTAAAAAACACAGCTTGGAGAGCATAGGGCACTTCCACTCATGGGCGTATAAATTGGGAAAACTAAAAATCAGCAAGACACAGGCACCCCAAAGTTTAGGGCTGCTCTGTTGACAAGAACCCCCACTTCATTACACCTTAAATATCCTAGGAAAGCGAAAAATGAATAAAGAAGTTGTGGTCCTCATGTACAATGGAATATCACTCAGCCAGGAAATCCACGTCATAAGGCTAGTAGCAGCACGATGAGTGGATTTAGGTACGACGATTCTAAGTGAAATAAGTCACACAGAGAAAGACACTTATCATAAGATATCACTTAGAGAGGGAATGTAAAAACCGCTACACTTGAACTGAATTACAAAACAGAACAGAGTCACACGTTCAGAAAACACACTATGGCTGCTGAACGGGAAAGGTGAGGTGGGGTGATGCATAAAACAAGGGTTTCAAATTAGCTCAGATACCGTTCCATAAACCCAATATGTAAGAGACAAGACCTATTCCTTTTTCAGTGAACTGGACTCAACACCCCCTATTCACCGCACAAGAATATATCTGACTAGTAAGAATCTTCAAACCTATGTATTGATATCTCTCTGTAAGTGAGTCAAGGGGGTGTAAAGCGGCATAAACACAGCCGTGAAAAGCAGCTAAACCCCATTATAAAAATAAATTACTTTTCAAAACCCGTGACACAAAGGCAGTGAAAGAGAGAGAAATTCTTACAAAATTCGTTCAGGGGCTGTGATGCAACCTGGATTGACCATATCTAGACCCACAGCTGATTGAGACATAAGGGTGGACACTCTTGGGGCTGAGAGGTTCGGTGAGGTTGGGTGAGCCAACGTAGACCCTTTCAAGTAATACTGCATGGTACCCATCCCATGGGTCCCAAATCTCCAGGTTCAAGGGCATCTTCCTACGTCGAAAACAGGCATGAGAAACCCAGAAGATGGTACACCGTGTGATCGGGAAAGGTTTCTAAAACGCACCTCATTTCTCATCTCCTTTGCTCGGGTTCGCCATTCCAGCCGATTTACTAGCCATCTCCCTCCTTGGAGAATCAGCACCTTTAACCTACTGTTCCGTACAGGTTGCAATTTGTCCTGAGGATGAACGGGAAGAGGGGGAACCAATGAGAGACTAGCTCTAGGTGTTGGGACAGGCACAGGTCACTCTATTTTCCCATCAGGAAGAAGAATTAAGCACAAGCTCAGCCTGCCCCCCAGAACGAGAAGAGGGCCTGAAGCAATCCTGCGCTTTTGCGGCCAGCTCCCAAAAAAGCGAGTTGAAAAATGGAGCTCAGGGGCACTGCAATTCACAAACCTGCAGAGTTTTAAATGATACCTCTCGTCCACAAATATATTAAGGGAAGGCAACGAAGAGGCTTTGAAAGCAAGGCAGAATTGCAGGAAACAGATTTCAGGAGGTAGATTCGAATCGCCTTGAAAGCACATGAAAAGCGGCAAAACGTGGACAATGATGCCCTTGGCCAAAAAGGGCGTATGCGTTTTTTCCTGAATATATTCAGGAAAAAACGCATACGCCCTTTTTGGCCAACCAAGCAACCTGGAAAGGCCAATCAGCGCTCCAAAGAAGTCTCGCTTCCCAGCGGGCAAAAGGGCCATGCGGAAAAAAGTGTCCAAACCAGAAATGCAGGACCGGCCATGGAGAAATGGGAGCCTTGCTACGCTGATGGGTGGGATGTAAATTGCCAACAGCCACTCTGGAGAAGTGTACAGTGTGTTCTGAAACATCTAAAAAACACAGCTTGGAGAGCATAGGGCACTTCCACTCATGGGCGTATAAATTGGGAAAACTAAAAATCAGCAAGACACAGGCACCCCAAAGTTTAGGGCTGCTCTGTTGACAAGAACCCCCACTTCATTACACCTTAAATATCCTAGGAAAGCGAAAAATGAATAAAGAAGTTGTGGTCCTCATGTACAATGGAATATCACTCAGCCAGGAAATCCACGTCATAAGGCTAGTAGCAGCACGATGAGTGGATTTAGGTACGACGATTCTAAGTGAAATAAGTCACACAGAGAAAGACACTTATCATAAGATATCACTTAGAGAGGGAATGTAAAAACCGCTACACTTGAACTGAATTACAAAACAGAACAGAGTCACACGTTCAGAAAACACACTATGGCTGCTGAACGGGAAAGGTGAGGTGGGGTGATGCATAAAACAAGGGTTTCAAATTAGCTCCGATACCGTTCCATAAACCCAATATGTAAGAGACAAGACCTATTCCTTTTTCAGTGAACTGGACTCAACACCCCCTATTCACCGCACAAGAATATATCTGACTAGTAAGAATCTTCAAACCTATGTATTGATATCTCTCTGTAAGTGAGTCAAGGGGGTGTAAAGCGGCATAAACACAGCCGTGAAAAGCAGCTAAACCCCATTATAAAAATAAATTACTTTTCAAAACCCGTGACACAAAGGCAGTGAAAGAGAGAGAAATTCTTACAAAATTCGTTCAGGGGCTGTGATGCAACCTGGATTGACCATATCTAGACCCACAGCTGATTGAGACATAAGGGTGGACACTCTTGGGGCTGAGAGGTTCGGTGAGGTTGGGTGAGCCAACGTAGACCCTTTCAAGTAATACTGCATGGTACCCATCCCATGGGTCCCAAATCTCCAGGTTCAAGGGCATCTTCCTACGTCGAAAACAGGCATGAGAAACCCAGAAGATGGTACACCGTGTGATCGGGAAAGGTTTCTAAAACGCACCTCATTTCTCATCTCCTTTGCTCGGGTTCGCCATTCCAACCGATTTACTAGCCATCTCCCTCCTTGGAGAATCAGCACCTTTAACCTACTGTTCCGTACAGGTTGCAATTTGTCCTGAGGATGAACGGGAAGAGGGGGAACCAATGAGAGACTAGCCCTAGGTGTTGGGACAGGCACAGGTCACTCTATTTTCCCATCAGGAAGAAGAATTAAGCACAAGCTCAGCCTGCCCCACAGAACCAGAAGAGGGCCTGAAGCAATCCTGCGCTTTTGCGGCCAGCTCCCAAAAAAGCGAGTTGAAAAATGGAGCTCAGGGGCACTGCAATTCACAAACCTGCAGAGTTTTAAATGATACCTCTCGTCCACAAATATATTAAGGGAAGGCAACGAAGAGGCTTTGAAAGCAAGGCAGAATTGCAGGAAACAGATTTCAGGAGGTAGATTCGAATCGCCTTGAAAGCACATGAAAAGCGGCAAAACGTGGACAATGATGCCCTTGGCCAAAAAGGGCGTATGCGTTTTTTCCTGAATATATTCAGGAAAAAACGCATACGCCCTTTTTGGCCAACCAAGCAACCTGGAAAGGCCAATCAGCGCTCCAAAGAAGTCTCGCTTCCCAGCGGGCAAAAGGGCCATGCGGAAAAAAGTGTCCAAACCAGAAATGCAGGACCGGCCATGGAGAAATGGGAGCCTTGCTACGCTGATGGGTGGGATGTAAATTGCCAACAGCCACTCTGGAGAAGTGTACGGTGTGTTCTGAAACATCTAAAAAACACAGCTTGGAGAGCATAGGGCACTTCCACTCATGGGCGTATAAATTGGGAAAACTAAAAATCAGCAAGACACAGGCACCCCAAAGTTTAGGGCTGCTCTGTTGACAAGAACCCCCACTTCATTACACCTTAAATATCCTAGGAAAGAGAAAAATGGATAAAGAAGTGGTGGTCCTCATGTACAATGGAATATCACTCAGCCATGAAATCCACGTCATAAGGCTAGTAGCAGCACGATGAGTGGATTTAGGTACGACGATTCTAAGTGAAATAAGTCACACAGAAAAAGACACTTATCATAAGATATCACTTAGAGAGGGAATGTAAAAACCGCTACACTTGAACTGAATTACAAAACAGAACAGAGTCACACGTTCAGAAAACACACTATGGCTGCTGAACGGGAAAGGTGAGGTGGGGTGATGCATAAAACAAGGGTTTCAAATTAGCTCAGATACCGTTCCATAAACCCAATATGTAAGAGACAAGACCTATTCCTTTTTCAGTGAACTGGACTCAACACCCCCTATTCACCGCACAAGAATATATCTGACTAGTAAGAATCTTCAAACCTATGTATTGATATCTCTCTGTAAGTGCGTCAAGGGGGTGTAAAGCGGCATAAACACAGCCGTGAAAAGCAGCTAAACCCCATTATAAAAATAAATTACTTTTCAAAACCCGTGAAACAAAGGCAGTGAAAGAGAGAGAAATTCTTACAAAATTCGTTCAGGGGCTGTGATGCAACCTGGATTGACCATATCTAGACCCACAGCTGATTGAGACATAAGGGTGGACACTATTGGGGCTGAGAGGTTCGGTGAGGTTGGGTGAGCCAACGCAGACCCTTTCAAGTAATACTGCATGGTACCCATCCCATGGGTCCCAAATCTCCAGGTTCAAGGGCATCTTCCTACGTCGAAAACAGGCATGAGAAACCCAGAAGATGGTACACCGTGTGATCGGGAAAGGTTTCTAAAACGCACCTCATTTCTCATCTCCTTTGCTCGGGTTCGCCATTCCAGCCGATTTACTAGCCATCTCCCTCCTTGGAGAATCAGCACCTTTAACCTCCTGTTCCGTACAGGTTGCAATTTGTCCTGAGGATGAACGGGAAGAGGGGGAACCAATGAGAGACTAGCTCTAGGTGTTGGGACAGGCACAGGTCACTCTATTTTCCCATCAGGAAGAAGAATTAAGCACAAGCTCAGCCTGCCCCCCAGAACCAGAAGAGGGCCTGAAGCAATCCTGCGCTTTTGCGGCCAGCTCCCAAAAAAGCGAGTTGAAAAATGGAGCTCAGGGGCACTGCAATTCACAAACCTGCAGAGTTTTAAATGATACCTCTCGTCCACAAATATATTAAGGGAAGGCAACGAAGAGGCTTTGAAAGCAAGGCAGAATTGCAGGAAACAGATTTCAGGAGGTAGATTCGAATCGCCTTGAAAGCACATGAAAAGCGGCAAAACGTGGACAATGATGCCCTTGGCCAAAAAGGGCGTATGCGTTTTTTCCTGAATATATTCAGGAAAAAACGCATACGCCCTTTTTGGCCAACCAAGCAACCTGGAAAGGCCAATCAGCGCTCCAAAGAAGTCTCGCTTCCCAGCGGGCAAAAGGGCCATGCGGAAAAAAGTGTCCAAACCAGAAATGCAGGACCGGCCATGGAGAAATGGGAGCCTTGCTACGCTGATGGGTGGGATGTAAATTGCCAACAGCCACTCTGGAGAAGTGTACGGTGTGTTCTGAAACATCTAAAAAACACAGCTTGGAGAGCATAGGGCACTTCCACTCATGGGCGTATAAATTGGGAAAACTAAAAATCAGCAAGACACAGGCACCCCAAAGTTTAGGGCTGCTCTGTTGACAAGAACCCCCACTTCATTACACCTTAAATATCCTAGGAAAGAGAAAAATGGATAAAGAAGTTGTGGTCCTCATGTACAATGGAATATCACTCAGCCATGAAATCCACGTCATAAGGCTAGTAGCAGCACGATGAGTGGATTTAGGTACGACGATTCTAAGTGAAATAAGTCACACAGAAAAAGACACTTATCATAAGATATCACTTAGAGAGGGAATGTAAAAACCGCTACACTTGAACTGAATTACAAAACAGAACAGAGTCACACGTTCAGAAAACACACTATGGCTGCTGAACGGGAAAGGTGAGGTGGGGTGATGCATAAAACAAGGGTTTCAAATTAGCTCAGATACCGTTCCATAAACCCAATATGTAAGAGACAAGACCTATTCCTTTTTCAGTGAACTGGACTCAACACCCCCTATTCACCGCACAAGAATATATCTGACTAGTAAGAATCTTCAAACCTATGTATTGATATCTCTCTGTAAGTGAGTCAAGGGGGTGTAAAGCGGCATAAACACAGCCGTGAAAAGCAGCTAAACCCCATTATAAAAATAAATTCCTTTTCAAAACCCGTGAAACAAAGGCAGTGAAAGAGAGAGAAATTCTTACAAAATTCGTTCAGGGGCTGTGATGCAACCTGGATTGACCATATCTAGACCCACAGCTGATTGAGACATAAGGGTGGACACTCTTGGGGCTGAGAGGTTCGGTGAGGTTGGGTGAGCCAACGCAGACCCTTTCAAGTAATACTGCATGGTACCCATCCCATGGGTCCCAAATCTCCAGGTTCAAGGGCATCTTCCTACGTCGAAAACAGGCATGAGAAACCCAGAAGATGGTACACCGTGTGATCGGGAAAGGTTTCTAAAACGCACCTCATTTCTCATCTCCTTTGCTCGGGTTCGCCATTCCAGCCGATTTACTAGCCATCTCCCTCCTTGGAGAATCAGCACCTTTAACCTCCTGTTCCGTACAGGTTGCAATTTGTCCTGAGGATGAACGGGAAGAGGGGGAACCAATGAGAGACTAGCTCTAGGTGTTGGGACAGGCACAGGTCACTCTATTTTCCCATCAGGAAGAAGAATTAAGCACAAGCTCAGCCTGCCCCCCAGAACCAGAAGAGGGCCTGAAGCAATCCTGCGCTTTTGCGGCCAGCTCCCAAAAAAGCGAGTTGAAAAATGGAGCTCAGGGGCACTGCAATTCACAAACATGCAGAGTTTTAAATGATACCTCTCGTCCACAAATATATTAAGGGAAGGCAACGAAGAGGCTTTGAAAGCAAGGCAGAATTGCAGGAAACAGATTTCAGGAGGTAGATTCGAATCGCCTTGAAAGCACATGAAAAGCGGCAAAACGTGGACAATGATGCCCTTGGCCAAAAAGGGCGTATGCGTTTTTTCCTGAATATATTCAGGAAAAAACGCATACGCCCTTTTTGGCCAACCAAGCAACCTGGAAAGGCCAATCAGCGCTCCAAAGAAGTCTCGCTTCCCAGCGGGCAAAAGGGCCATGCGGAAAAAAGTGTCCAAACCAGAAATGCAGGACCGGCCATGGAGAAATGGGAGCCTTGCTACGCTGATGGGTGGGATGTAAATTGCCAACAGCCACTCTGGAGAAGTGTACGGTGTGTTCTGAAACATCTAAAAAACACAGCTTGGAGAGCATAGGGCACTTCCACTCATGGGCGTATAAATTGGGAAAACTAAAAATCAGCAAGACACAGGCACCCCAAAGTTTAGGGCTGCTCTGTTGACAAGAACCCCCACTTCATTACACCTTAAATATCCTAGGAAAGAGAAAAATGGATAAAGAAGTGGTGGTCCTCATGTACAATGGAATATCACTCAGCCATGAAATCCACGTCATAAGGCTAGTAGCAGCACGATGAGTGGATTTAGGTACGACGATTCTAAGTGAAATAAGTCACACAGAAAAAGACACTTATCATAAGATATCACTTAGAGAGGGAATGTAAAAACCGCTACACTTGAACTGAATTACAAAACAGAACAGAGTCACACGTTCAGAAAACACACTATGGCTGCTGAACGGGAAAGGTGAGGTGGGGTGATGCATAAAACAAGGGTTTCAAATTAGCTCAGATACCGTTCCATAAACCCAATATGTAAGAGACAAGACCTATTCCTTTTTCAGTGAACTGGACTCAACACCCCCTATTCACCGCACAAGAATATATCTGACTAGTAAGAATCTTCAAACCTATGTATTGATATCTCTCTGTAAGTGCGTCAAGGGGGTGTAAAGCGGCATAAACACAGCCGTGAAAAGCAGCTAAACCCCATTATAAAAATAAATTACTTTTCAAAACCCGTGAAACAAAGGCAGTGAAAGAGAGAGAAATTCTTACAAAATTCGTTCAGGGGCTGTGATGCAACCTGGATTGACCATATCTAGACCCACAGCTGATTGAGACATAAGGGTGGACACTCTTGGGGCTGAGAGGTTCGGTGAGGTTGGGTGAGCCAACGCAGACCCTTTCAAGTAATACTGCATGGTACCCATCCCATGGGTCCCAAATCTCCAGGTTCAAGGGCATCTTCCTACGTCGAAAACAGGCATGAGAAACCCAGAAGATGGTACACCGTGTGATCGGGAAAGGTTTCTAAAACGCACCTCATTTCTCATCTCCTTTGCTCGGGTTCGCCATTCCAGCCGATTTACTAGCCATCTCCCTCCTTGGAGAATCAGCACCTTTAACCTCCTGTTCCGTACAGGTTGCAATTTGTCCTGAGGATGAACGGGAAGAGGGGGAACCAATGAGAGACTAGCTCTAGGTGTTGGGACAGGCACAGGTCACTCTATTTTCCCATCAGGAAGAAGAATTAAGCACAAGCTCAGCCTGCCCCCCAGAACCAGAAGAGGGCCTGAAGCAATCCTGCGCTTTTGCGGCCAGCTCCCAAAAAAGCGAGTTGAAAAATGGAGCTCAGGGGCACTGCAATTCACAAACCTGCAGAGTTTTAAATGATACCTCTCGTCCACAAATATATTAAGGGAAGGCAACGAAGAGGCTTTGAAAGCAAGGCAGAATTGCAGGAAACAGATTTCAGGAGGTAGATTCGAATCGCCTTGAAAGCACATGAAAAGCGGCAAAACGTGGACAATGATGCCCTTGGCCAAAAAGGGCGTATGCGTTTTTTCCTGAATATATTCAGGAAAAAACGCATACGCCCTTTTTGGCCAACCAAGCAACCTGGAAAGGCCAATCAGCGCTCCAAAGAAGTCTCGCTTCCCAGCGGGCAAAAGGGCCATGCGGAAAAAAGTGTCCAAACCAGAAATGCAGGACCGGCCATGGAGAAATGGGAGCCTTGCTACGCTGATGGGTGGGATGTAAATTGCCAACAGCCACTCTGGAGAAGTGTACGGTGTGTTCTGAAACATCTAAAAAACACAGCTTGGAGAGCATAGGGCACTTCCACTCATGGGCGTATAAATTGGGAAAACTAAAAATCAGCAAGACACAGGCACCCCAAAGTTTAGGGCTGCTCTGTTGACAAGAACCCCCACTTCATTACACCTTAAATATCCTAGGAAAGAGAAAAATGGATAAAGAAGTTGTGGTCCTCATGTACAATGGAATATCACTCAGCCATGAAATCCACGTCATAAGGCTAGTAGCAGCACGATGAGTGGATTTAGGTACGACGATTCTAAGTGAAATAAGTCACACAGAAAAAGACACTTATCATAAGATATCACTTAGAGAGGGAATGTAAAAACCGCTACACTTGAACTGAATTACAAAACAGAACAGAGTCACACGTTCAGAAAACACACTATGGCTGCTGAACGGGAAAGGTGAGGTGGGGTGATGCATAAAACAAGGGTTTCAAATTAGCTCCGATACCGTTCCATAAACCCAATATGTAAGAGACAAGACCTATTCCTTTTTCAGTGAACTGGACTCAACACCCCCTATTCACCGCACAAGAATATATCTGACTAGTAAGAATCTTCAAACCTATGTATTGATATCTCTCTGTAAGTGAGTCAAGGGGGTGTAAAGCGGCATAAACACAGCCGTGAAAAGCAGCTAAACCCCATTATAAAAATAAATTCCTTTTCAAAACCCGTGACACAAAGGCAGTGAAAGAGAGAGAAATTCTTACAAAATTCGTTCAGGGGCTGTGATGCAACCTGGATTGACCATATCTAGACCCACAGCTGATTGAGACATAAGGGTGGACACTCTTGGGGCTGAGAGGTTCGGTGAGGTTGGGTGAGCCAACGCAGACCCTTTCAAGTAATACTGCATGGTACCCATCCCATGGGTCCCAAATCTCCAGGTTCAAGGGCATCTTCCTACGTCGAAAACAGGCATGAGAAACCCAGAAGATGGTACACCGTGTGATCAGGAAAGGTTTCTAAAACGCACCTCATTTCTCATCTCCTTTGCTCGGGTTCGCCATTCCAGCCGATTTACTAGCCATCTCCCTCCTTGGAGAATCAGCACCTTTAACCTCCTGTTCCGTACAGGTTGCAATTTGTCCTGAGGATGAACGGGAAGAGGGGGAACCAATGAGAGACTAGCTCTAGGTGTTGGGACAGGCACAGGTCACTCTATTTTCCCATCAGGAAGAAGAATTAAGCACAAGCTCAGCCTGCCCCCCAGAACCAGAAGAGGGCCTGAAGCAATCCTGCGCTTTTGCGGCCAGCTCCCAAAAAAGCGAGTTGAAAAATGGAGCTCAGGGGCACTGCAATTCACAAACATGCAGAGTTTTAAATGATACCTCTCGTCCACAAATATATTAAGGGAAGGCAACGAAGAGGCTTTGAAAGCAAGGCAGAATTGCAGGAAACAGATTTCAGGAAGTAGATTCGAATCGCCTTGAAAGCACATGAAAAGCGGCAAAACGTGGACAATGATGCCCTTGGCCAAAAAGGGCGTATGCGTTTTTTCCTGAATATATTCAGGAAAAAACGCATACGCCCTTTTTGGCCAACCAAGCAACCTGGAAAGGCCAATCAGCGCTCCAAAGAAGTCTCGCTTCCCAGCGGGCAAAAGGGCCATGCGGAAAAAAGTGTCCAAACCAGAAATGCAGGACCGGCCATGGAGAAATGGGAGCCTTGCTACGCTGATGGGTGGGATGTAAATTGCCAACAGCCACTCTGGAGAAGTGTACGGTGTGTTCTGAAACATCTAAAAAACACAGCTTGGAGAGCATAGGGCACTTCCACTCATGGGCGTATAAATTGGGAAAACTAAAAATCAGCAAGACACAGGCACCCCAAAGTTTAGGGCTGCTCTGTTGACAAGAACCCCCACTTCATTACACCTTAAATATCCTAGGAAAGAGAAAAATGGATAAAGAAGTTGTGGTCCTCATGTACAATGGAATATCACTCAGCCAGGAAATCCACGTCATAAGGCTAGTAGCAGCACGATGAGTGGATTTAGGTACGACGATTCTAAGTGAAATAAGTCACACAGAAAAAGACACTTATCATAAGATATCACTTAGAGAGGGAATGTAAAAACCGCTACACTTGAACTGAATTACAAAACAGAACAGAGTCACACGTTCAGAAAACACACTATGGCTGCTGAACGGGAAAGGTGAGGTGGGGTGATGCATAAAACAAGGGTTTCAAATTAGCTCAGATACCGTTCCATAAACCCAATATGTAAGAGACAAGACCTATTCCTTTTTCAGTGAACTGGACTCAACACCCCCTATTCACCGCACAAGAATATATCTGACTAGTAAGAATCTTCAAACCTATGTATTGATATCTCTCTGTAAGTGAGTCAAGGGGGTGTAAAGCGGCATAAACACAGCAGTGAAAAGCAGCTAAACCCCATTATAAAAATAAATTCCTTTTCAAAACCCGTGAAACAAAGGCAGTGAAAGAGAGAGAAATTCTTACAAAATTCGTTCAGGGGCTGTGATGCAACCTGGATTGACCATATCTAGACCCACAGCTGATTGAGACATAAGGGTGGACACTCTTGGGGCTGAGAGGTTCGGTGAGGTTGGGTGAGCCAACGCAGACCCTTTCAAGTAATACTGCATGGTACCCATCCCATGGGTCCCAAATCTCCAGGTTCAAGGGCATCTTCCTACGTCGAAAACAGGCATGAGAAACCCAGAAGATGGTACACCGTGTGATCGGGAAAGGTTTCTAAAACGCACCTCATTTCTCATCTCCTTTGCTCGGGTTCGCCATTCCAGCCGATTTACTAGCCATCTCCCTCCTTGGAGAATCAGCACCTTTAACCTCCTGTTCCGTACAGGTTGCAATTTGTCCTGAGGATGAAGGGGAAGAGGGGGAACCAATGAGAGACTAGCTCTAGGTGTTGGGACAGGCACAGGTCACTCTATTTTCCCATCAGGAAGAAGAATTAAGCACAAGCTCAGCCTGCCCCCCAGAACCAGAAGAGGGCCTGAAGCAATCCTGCGCTTTTGCGGCCAGCTCCCAAAAAAGCGAGTTGAAAAATGGAGCTCAGGGGCACTGCAATTCACAAACATGCAGAGTTTTAAATGATACCTCTCGTCCACAAATATATTAAGGGAAGGCAACGAAGAGGCTTTGAAAGCAAGGCAGAATTGCAGGAAACAGATTTCAGGAAGTAGATTCGAATCGCCTTGAAAGCACATGAAAAGCGGCAAAACGTGGACAATGATGCCCTTGGCCAAAAAGGGCGTATGCGTTTTTTCCTGAATATATTCAGGAAAAAACGCATACGCCCTTTTTGGCCAACCAAGCAACCTGGAAAGGCCAATCAGCGCTCCAAAGAAGTCTCGCTTCCCAGCGGGCAAAAGGGCCATGCGGAAAAAAGTGTCCAAACCAGAAATGCAGGACCGGCCATGGAGAAATGGGAGCCTTGCTACGCTGATGGGTGGGATGTAAATTGCCAACAGCCACTCTGGAGAAGTGTACGGTGTGTTCTGAAACATCTAAAAAACACAGCTTGGAGAGCATAGGGAACTTCCACTCATGGGCGTATAAATTGGGAAAACTAAAAATCAGCAAGACACAGGCACCCCAAAGTTTAGGGCTGCTCTGTTGACAAGAACCCCCACTTCATTACACCTTAAATATCCTAGGAAAGAGAAAAATGGATAAAGAAGTTGTGGTCCTCATGTACAATGGAATATCACTCAGCCAGGAAATCCACGTCATAAGGCTAGTAGCAGCACGATGAGTGGATTTAGGTACGACGATTCTAAGTGAAATAAGTCACACAGAGAAAGACACTTATCATAAGATATCACTTAGAGAGGGAATGTAAAAACCGCTACACTTGAACTGAATTACAAAACAGAACAGAGTCACACGTTCAGAAAACACACTATGGCTGCTGAACGGGAAAGGTGAGGTGGGGTGATGCATAAAACAAGGGTTTCAAATTAGCTCAGATACCGTTCCATAAACCCAATATGTAAGAGACAAGACCTATTCCTTTTTCAGTGAACTGGACTCAACACCCCCTATTCACCGCACAAGAATATATCTGACTAGTAAGAATCTTCAAACCTATGTATTGATATCTCTCTGTAAGTGAGTCAAGGGGGTGTAAAGCGGCATAAACACAGCCGTGAAAAGCAGCTAAACCCCATTATAAAAATAAATTACTTTTCAAAACCCGTGAAACAAAGGCAGTGAAAGAGAGAGAAATTCTTACAAAATTCGTTCAGGGGCTGTGATGCAACCTGGATTGACCATATCTAGACCCACAGCTGATTGAGACATAAGGGTGGACACTCTTGGGGCTGAGAGGTTCGGTGAGGTTGGGTGAGCCAACGCAGACCCTTTCAAGTAATACTGCATGGTACCCATCCCATGGGTCCCAAATCTCCAGGTTCAAGGGCATCTTCCTACGTCGAAAACAGGCATGAGAAACCCAGAAGATGGTACACCGTGTGATCGGGAAAGGTTTCTAAAACGCACCTCATTTCTCATCTCCTTTGCTCGGGTTCGCCATTCCAACCGATTTACTAGCCATCTCCCTCCTTGGAGAATCAGCACCTTTAACCTCCTGTTCCGTACAGGTTGCAATTTGTCCTGAGGATGAACGGGAAGAGGGGGAACCAATGAGAGACTAGCTCTAGGTGTTGGGACAGGCACAGGTCACTCTATTTTCCCATCAGGAAGAAGAATTAAGCACAAGCTCAGCCTGCCCCCCAGAACCAGAAGAGGGCCTGAAGCAATCCTGCGCTTTTGCGGCCAGCTCCCAAAAAAGCGAGTTGAAAAATGGAGCTCAGGGGCACTGCAATTCACAAACCTGCAGAGTTTTAAATGATACCTCTCGTCCACAAATATATTAAGGGAAGGCAACGAAGAGGCTTTGAAAGCAAGGCAGAATTGCAGGAAACAGATTTCAGGAGGTAGATTCGAATCGCCTTGAAAGCACATGAAAAGCGGCAAAACGTGGACAATGATGCCCTTGGCCAAAAAGGGCGTATGCGTTTTTTCCTGAATATATTCAGGAAAAAACGCATACGCCCTTTTTGGCCAACCAAGCAACCTGGAAAGGCCAATCAGCGCTCCAAAGAAGTCTCGCTTCCCAGCGGGCAAAAGGGCCATGCGGAAAAAAGTGTCCAAACCAGAAATGCAGGACCGGCCATGGAGAAATGGGAGCCTTGCTACGCTGATGGGTGGGATGTAAATTGCCAACAGCCACTCTGGAGAAGTGTACGGTGTGTTCTGAAACATCTAAAAAACACAGCTTGGAGAGCATAGGGCACTTCCACTCATGGGCGTATAAATTGGGAAAACTAAAAATCAGCAAGACACAGGCACCCCAAAGTTTAGGGCTGCTCTGTTGACAAGAACCCCCACTTCATTACACCTTAAATATCCTAGGAAAGAGAAAAATGGATAAAGAAGTTGTGGTCCTCATGTACAATGGAATATCACTAAGCCAGGAAATCCACGTCATAAGGCTAGTAGCAGCACGATGAGTGGATTTAGGTACGACGATTCTAAGTGAAATAAGTCACACAGAGAAAGACACTTATCATAAGATATCACTTAGAGAGGGAATGTAAAAACCGCTACACTTGAACTGAATTACAAAACAGAACAGAGTCACACGTTCAGAAAACACACTATGGCTGCTGAACGGGAAAGGTGAGGTGGGGTGATGCATAAAACAAGGGTTTCAAATTAGCTCAGATACCGTTCCATAAACCCAATATGTAAGAGACAAGACCTATTCCTTTTTCAGTGAACTGGACTCAACACCCCCTATTCACCGCACAAGAATATATCTGACTAGTAAGAATCTTCAAACCTATGTATTGATATCTCTCCGTAAGTGAGTCAAGGGGGTGTAAAGCGGCATAAACAAAGCCGTGAAAAGCAGCTAAACCCCATTATAAAAATAAATTACTTTTCAAAACCCGTGAAACAAAGACAGTGAAAGAGAGAGAAATTCTTACAAAATTCGTTCAGGGGCTGTGATGCAACCTGGATTGACCATATCTAGACCCACAGCTGATTGAGACATAAGGGTGGACACTCTTGGGGCTGAGAGGTTCGGTGAGGTTGGGTGAGCCAACGCAGACCCTTTCAAGTAATACTGCATGGTACCCATCCCATGGGTCCCAAATCTCCAGGTTCAAGGGCATCTTCCTACGTCGAAAACAGGCATGAGAAACCCAGAAGATGGTACACCGTGTGATCGGGAAAGGTTTTCTAAAACGCACCTCATTTCTCATCTCCTTTACTCGGGTTCGCCATTCCAGCCGATTTACTAGCCATCTCTCTCCTTGGAGAATCAGCACCTTTAACCTCCTGTTCCGTACAGGTTGCAATTTGTCCTGAGGATGAACGGGAAGAGGGGGAACCAATGAGAGACTAGCTCTAGGTGTTGGGACAGGCACAGGTCACTCTATTTTCCCATCAGGAAGAAGAATTAAGCACAAGCTCAGCCTGCCCCCCAGAACCAGAAGAGGGCCTGAAGCAATCCTGCGCATTTGCGGCCAGCTCCCAAAAAAGCGAGTTGAAAAATGGAGCTCAGGGGCCCTGCAATTCACAAACCTGCAGAGTTTTAAATGATACCTCTCGTCCACAAATATATTAAGGGAAGGCAACGAAGAGGCTTTGAAAGCAAGGCAGAATTGCAGGAAACAGATTTCAGGAGGTAGATTCGAATCGCCTTGAAAGCACATGAAAAGCGGCAAAACGTGGACAATGATGCCCTTGGCCAAAAAGGGCGTATGCGTTTTTTCCTGAATATATTCAGGAAAAAACGCATACGCCCTTTTTGGCCAACCAAGCAACCTGGAAAGGCCAATCAGCGCTCCAAAGAAGTCTCGCTTCCCAGCGGGCAAAAGGGCCATGCGGAAAAAAGTGTCCAAACCAGAAATGCAGGACCGGCCATGGAGAAATGGGAGCCTTGCTACGCTGATGGGTGGGATGTAAATTGCCAACAGCCACTCTGGAGAAGTGTACGGTGTGTTCTGAAACATCTAAAAAACACAGCTTGGAGAGCATAGGGCACTTCCACTCATGGGCGTATAAATTGGGAAAACTAAAAATCAGCAAGACACAGGCACCCCAAAGTTTAGGGCTGCTCTGTGGACAAGAACCCCCACTTCATTACACCTTAAATATCCTAGGAAAGCGAAAAATGGATAAAGAAGTTGTGGTCGTCATGTACAATGGAATATCACTCAGCCATGAAATCAACGTCATAAGGCTAGTAGCAGCACGATGAGTGGATTTAGGTACGACGATTCTAAGTGAAATAAGTCACACAGAAAAAGACACTTATCATAAGATATCACTTATAGAGGGAATGTAAAAACCGCTACACTTGAACTGAATTGCAAAACAGAACAGAGTCCCACGTTTAGGAAACACACTATGGCTGCTGAACGGGAAAGGTGAGGTGGGGTGATGCATAAAACAAGGGTTTCAAATTAGCTCAGATACCGTTCCATAAACCCAATATGTAAGAGACAAGACCTATTCCTTTTTCAGTGAACTGGACTCAACACCCCCTATTCACCGCACAAGAATATATCTGACTAGTAAGAATCTTCAAACCTATGTATTGATATCTCTCTGTAAGTGAGTCAAGGGGGTGTAAAGCGGCATAAACACAGCCGTGAAAAGCAGCTAAACCCCATTAAAAAAATAAATTACTTTTCAAAACCCGTGAAACAAAGGCAGTGAAAGAGAGAGAAATTCTTACAAAATTCGTTCAGGGGCTGTGATGCAACCTGGATTGACCATATCTAGACCCACAGCTGATTGAGACATAAGGGTGGACACTCTTGGGGCTGAGAGGTTCGGTGAGGTTGGGTGAGCCAACGCAGACCCTTTCAAGTAATACTGCATGGTACCCATCCCATGGGTCCCAAATCTCCAGGTTCAAGGGCATCTTCCTACGTCGAAAACAGGCATGAGAAACCCAGAAGATGGTACACCGTGTGATCGGGAAAGGTTTCTAAAACGCACCTCATTTCTCATCTCCTTTGCTCGGGTTCGCCATTCCAACCGATTTACTAGCCATCTCCCTCCTTGGAGAATCAGCACCTTTAACCTCCTGTTCCGTACAGGTTGCAATTTGTCCTGAGGATGAACGGGAAGAGGGGGAACCAATGAGAGACTAGCTCTAGGTGTTGGGACAGGCACAGGTCACTCTATTTTCCCATCAGGAAGAAGAATTAAGCACAAGCTCAGCCTGCCCCCCAGAACCAGAAGAGGGCCTGAAGCAATCCTGCGCTTTTGCGGCCAGCTCCCAAAAAAGCGAGTTGAAAAATGGAGCTCAGGGGCACTGCAATTCACAAACCTGCAGAGTTTTAAATGATACCTCTCGTCCACAAATATATTAAGGGAAGGCAACGAAGAGGCTTTGAAAGCAAGGCAGAATTGCAGGAAACAGATTTCAGGAGGTAGATTCGAATCGCCTTGAAAGCACATGAAAAGCGGCAAAACGTGGACAATGATGCCCTTGGCCAAAAAGGGCGTATGCGTTTTTTCCTGAATATATTCAGGAAAAAACGCATACGCCCTTTTTGGCCAACCAAGCAACCTGGAAAGGCCAATCAGCGCTCCAAAGAAGTCTCGCTTCCCAGGGGGCAAAAGGGCCATGCGGAAAAAAGTGTCCAAACCAGAAATGCAGGACCGGCCATGGAGAAATGGGAGCCTTGCTACGCTGATGGGTGGGATGTAAATTGCCAACAGCCACTCTGGAGAAGTGTACGGTGTGTTCTGAAACATCTAAAAAACACAGCTTGGAGAGCATAGGGCACTTCCACTCATGGGCGTATAAATTGGGAAAACTAAAAATCAGCAAGACACAGGCACCCCAAAGTTTAGGGCTGCTCTGTTGACAAGAACCCCCACTTCATTACACCTTAAATATCCTAGGAAAGCGAAAAATGGATAAAGAAGTTGTGGTCCTCATGTACAATGGAATATCACTCAGCCAGGAAATCCACGTCATAAGGCTAGTAGCAGCACGATGAGTGGATTTAGGTACGACGATTTTAAGTGAAATAAGTCACACAGAGAAAGACACTTATCATAAGATATCACTTAGAGAGGGAATGTAAAAACCGCTACACTTGAACTGAATTACAAAACAGAACAGAGTCACACGTTCAGAAAACACACTATGGCTGCTGAACGGGAAAGGTGAGGTGGGGTGATGCATAAAACAAGGGTTTCAAATTAGCTCAGATACCGTTCCATAAACCCAATATGTAAGAGACAAGATCTATTCCTTTTTCAGTGAACTGGACTCAACACCCCCTATTCACCGCACAAGAATATATCTGACTAGTAAGAATCTTCAAACCTATGTATTGATATCTCTCTGTAAGTGAGTCAAGGGGGTGTAAAGCGGCATAAACACAGCCGTGAAAAGCAGCTAAACCCCATTATAAAAATAAATTACTTTTCAAAACCCGTGAAACAAAGGCAGTGAAAGAGAGAGAAATTCTTACAAAATTCGTTCAGGGGCTGTGATGCAACCTGGATTGACCATATCTAGACCCACAGCTGATTGAGACATAAGGGTGGACACTCTTGGGGCTGAGAGGTTCGGTGAGGTTGGGTGAGCCAACGCAGACCCTTTCAAGTAATACTGCATGGTACCCATCCCATGGGTCCCAAATCTCCAGGTTCAAGGGCATCTTCCTACGTCGAAAACAGGCATGAGAAACCCAGAAGATGGTACACCGTGTGATCGGGAAAGGTTTCTAAAACGCACCTCATTTCTCATCTCCTTTGCTCGGGTTCGCCATTCCAGCCGATTTACTAGCCATCTCCCTCCTTGGAGAATCAGCACCTTTAATCTCCTGTTCCATACAGGTTGCAATTTGTCCTGAGGATGAACGGGAAGAGGGGGAACCAATGAGAGACTAGCTCTAGGTGTTGGGACAGGCACAGGTCACTCTATTTTCCCATCAGGAAGAAGAATTAAGCACAAGCTCAGCCTGCCCCCCAGAACGAGAAGAGGGCCTGAAGCAATCCTGCGCTTTTGCGGCCAGCTCCCAAAAAAGCGAGTTGAAAAATGGAGCTCAGGGGCACTGCAATTCACAAACCTGCAGAGTTTTAAATGATACCTCTCGTCCACAAATATATTAAGGGAAGGCAACGAAGAGGCTTTGAAAGCAAGGCAGAATTGCAGGAAACAGATTTCAGGAGGTAGATTCGAATCGCCTTGAAAGCACATGAAAAGCGGCAAAACGTGGAAAATGATGCCCTTGGCCAAAAAGGGCGTATGCGTTTTTTCCTGAATATATTCAGGAAAAAACGCATACGCCCTTTTTGGCCAACCAAGCAACCTGGAAAGGCCAATCAGCGCTCCAAAGAAGTCTCGCTTCCCAGCGGGCAAAAGGGCCATGCGGAAAAAAGTGTCCAAACCAGAAATGCAGGACCGGCCATGGAGAAATGGGAGCCTTGCTACGCTGATGGGTGGGATGTAAATTGCCAACAGCCACTCTGGAGAAGTGTACGGTGTGTTCTGAAATATCTAAAAAACACAGCTTGGAGAGCATAGGGCACTTCCACTCATGGGCGTATAAATTGGGAAAACTAAAAATCAGCAAGACACAGGCACCCCAAAGTTTAGGGCTGCTCTGTTGACAAGAACCCCCACTTCATTACACCTTAAATATCCTAGGAAAGCGAAAAATGAATAAAGAAGTTGTGGTCCTCATGTACAATGGAATATCACTCAGCCATGAAATCCACGTCATAATGCTAGTAGCAGCACAATGAGTGGATTTAGGTACGACGATTCTAAGTGAAATAAGTCACACAGAGAAAGACACTTATCATAAGATATCACTTAGAGAGGGAATGTAAAAACCGCTACACTTGAACTGAATTACAAAACAGAACAGAGTCACACGTTCAGAAAACACACTATGGCTGCTGAACGGGAAAGGTGAGGTGGGGTGATGCATAAAACAAGGGTTTCAAATTAGCTCAGATACCGTTCCATAAACCCAATATGTAAGAGACAAGACCTATTCCTTTTTCAGTGAACTGGACTCAACACCCCCTATTCACCGCACAAGAATATATCTGACTAGTAAGAATCTTCAAACCTATGTATTGATATCTCTCTGTAAGTGAGTCAAGGGGGTGTAAAGCGGCATAAACACAGCCGTGAAAAGCAGCTAAACCCCATTATAAAAATAAATTACTTTTCAAAACCCGTGAAACAAAGGCAGTGAAAGAGAGAGAAATTCTTACAAAATTCGTTCAGGGGCTGTGATGCAACCTGGATTGACCATATCTAGACCCACAGCTGATTGAGACATAAGGGTGGACACTCTTGGGGCTGAGAGGTTCGGTGAGGTTGGGTGAGCCAACGCAGACCCTTTCAAGTAATACTGCATGGTACCCATCCCATGGGTCCCAAATCTCCAGGTTCAAGGGCATCTTCCTACGTCGAAAACAGGCATGAGAAACCCAGAAGATGGTACACCGTGTGATCGGGAAAGGTTTCTAAAACGCACCTCATTTCTCATCTCCTTTGCTCGGGTTCGCCATTCCAGCCGATTTACTAGCCATCTCCCTCCTTGGAGAATCAGCACCTTTAACCTCCTGTTCCGTACAGGTTGCAATTTGTCCTGAGGATGAACGGGAAGAGGGGGAACCAATGAGAGACTAGCTCTAGGTGTTGGGACAGGCACAGGTCACTCTATTTTCCCATCAGGAAGAAGAATTAAGCACAAGCTCAGCCTGCCCCCCAGAACCAGAAGAGGGCCTGAAGCAATCCTGCGCTTTTGCGGCCAGCTCCCAAAAAAGCGAGTTGAAAAATGGAGCTCAGGGGCACTGCAATTCACAAACCTGCAGAGTTTTAAATGATACCTCTCGTCCACAAATATATTAAGGGAAGGCAACGAAGAGGCTTTGAAAGCAAGGCAGAATTGCAGGAAACAGATTTCAGGAGGTAGATTCGAATCGCCTTGAAAGCACATGAAAAGCGGCAAAACGTGGACAATGATGCCCTTGGCCAAAAAGGGCGTATGCGTTTTTTCCTGAATATATTCAGGAAAAAACGCATACGCCCTTTTTGGCCAACCAAGCAACCTGGAAAGGCCAATCAGCGCTCCAAAGAAGTCTCGCTTCCCAGCGGGCAAAAGGGCCATGCGGACAAAAGTGTCCAAACCAGAAATGCAGGACTGGCCATGGAGAAATGGGAGCCTTGCTACGCTGATGGGTGGGATGTAAATTGCCAACAGCCACTCTGGAGAAGTGTACGGTGTGTTCTGAAATATCTAAAAAACACAGCTTGGAGAGCATAGGGCACTTCCACTCATGGGCGTATAAATTGGGAAAACTAAAAATCAGCAAGACACAGGCACCCCAAAGTTTAGGGCTGCTCTGTTGACAAGAACCCCCACTTCATTACACCTTAAATATCCTAGGAAAGCGAAAAATGAATAAAGAAGTTGTGGTCCTCATGTACAATGGAATATCACTCAGCCATGAAATCCACGTCATAATGCTAGTAGCAGCACGATGAGTGGATTTAGGTACGACGATTCTAAGTGAAATAAGTCACACAGAGAAAGACACTTATCATAAGATATCACTTAGAGAGGGAATGTAAAAACCGCTACACTTGAACTGAATTACAAAACAGAACAGAGTCACACGTTCAGAAAACACACTATGGCTGCTGAACGGGAAAGGTGAGGTGGGGTGATGCATAAAACAAGGGTTTCAAATTAGCTCAGATACCGTTCCATAAACCCAATATGTAAGAGACAAGACCTATTCCTTTTTCAGTGAACTGGACTCAACACCCCCTATTCACCGCACAAGAATATATCTGACTAGTAAGAATCTTCAAACCTATGTATTGATATCTCTCTGTAAGTGAGTCAAGGGGGTGTAAAGCGGCATAAACACAGCCGTGAAAAGCAGCTAAACCCCATTATAAAAATAAATTACTTTTCAAAACCCGTGAAACAAAGGCAGTGAAAGAGAGAGAAATTCTTACAAAATTCGTTCAGGGGCTGTGATGCAACCTGGATTGACCATATCTAGACCCACAGCTGATTGAGACATAAGGGTGGACACTCTTGGGGCTGAGAGGTTCGGTGAGGTTGGGTGAGCCAACGCAGACCCTTTCAAGTAATACTGCATTGTACCCATCCCATGGGTCCCAAATCTCCAGGTTCAAGGGCATCTTCCTACGTCGAAAACAGGCATGAGAAACCCAGAAGATGGTACACCGTGTGATCGGGAAAGGTTTCTAAAACGCACCTCATTTCTCATCTCCTTTGCTCGGGTTCGCCATTCCAGCCGATTTACTAGCCATCTCCCTCCTTGGAGAATCAGCACCTTTAACCTCCTGTTCCGTACAGGTTGCAATTTGTCCTGAGGATGAAGGGGAAGAGGGGGAACCAATGAGAGACTAGCTCTAGGTGTTGGGACAGGCACAGGTCACTCTATTTTCCCATCAGGAAGAAGAATTAAGCACAAGCTCAGCCTGCCCCCCAGAACCAGAAGAGGGCCTGAAGCAATCCTGCGCTTTTGCGGCCAGCTCCCAATAAAGCGAGTTGAAAAATGGAGCTCAGGGGCACTGCAATTCACAAACCTGCAGAGTTTTAAATGATACCTCTCGTCCACAAATATATTAAGGGAAGGCAACGAAGAGGCTTTGAAAGCAAGGCAGAATTGCAGGAAACAGATTTCAGGAGGTAGATTCGAATCGCCTTGAAAGCACATGAAAAGCGGCAAAACGTGGACAATGATGCCCTTGGCCAAAAAGGGCGTATGCGTTTTTTCCTGAATATATTCAGGAAAAAACGCATACGCCCTTTTTGGCCAACCAAGCAACCTGGAAAGGCCAATCAGCGCTCCAAAGAAGTCTCGCTTCCCAGCGGGCAAAAGGGCCATGCGGACAAAAGTGTCCAAACCAGAAATGCAGGACCGGCCATGGAGAAATGGGAGCCTTGCTACGCTGATGGGTGGGATGTAAATTGCCAACAGCCACTCTGGAGAAGTGTATGGTGTGTTTTGAAACATCTAAAAAACACAGCTTGGAGAGCATAGGGCACTTCCACTCATGGGCGTATAAATTGGGAAAACTAAAAATCAGCAAGACACAGGCACCCCAAAGTTTAGGGCTGCTCTGTTGACAAGAACCCCCACTTCATTACACCTTAAATATCCTAGGAAAGCGAAAAATGAATAAAGAAGTTGTGGTCCTCATGTACAATGGAATATCACTCAGCCATGAAATCCACGTCATAATGCTAGTAGCAGCACAATGAGTGGATTTAGGTACGACGATTCTAAGTGAAATAAGTCACACAGAGAAAGACACTTATCATAAGATATCACTTAGAGAGGGAATGTAAAAACCGCTACACTTGAACTGAATTACAAAACAGAACAGAGTCACACGTTCAGAAAACACACTATGGCTGCTGAACGGGAAAGGTGAGGTGGGGTGATGCATAAAACAAGGGTTTCAAATTAGCTCAGATACCGTTCCATAAACCCAATATGTAAGAGACAAGACCTATTCCTTTTTCAGTGAACTGGACTCAACACCCCCTATTCACCGCACAAGAATATATCTGACTAGTAAGAATCTTCAAACCTATGTATTGATATCTCTCTGTAAGTGAGTCAAGGGGGTGTAAAGCGGCATAAACACAGCCGTGAAAAGCAGCTAAACCCCATTATAAAAATAAATTACTTTTCAAAACCCGTGAAACAAAGGCAGTGAAAGAGAGAGAAATTCTTACAAAATTCGTTCAGGGGCTGTGATGCAACCTGGATTGACCATATCTAGACCCACAGCTGATTGAGACATAAGGGTGGACACTCTTGGGGCTGAGAGGTTCGGTGAGGTTGGGTGAGCCAACGCAGACCCTTTCAAGTAATACTGCATGGTACCCATCCCATGGGTCCCAAATCTCCAGGTTCAAGGGCATCTTCCTACGTCGAAAACAGGCATGAGAAACCCAGAAGATGGTACACCGTGTGATCGGGAAAGGTTTCTAAAACGCACCTCATTTCTCATCTCCTTTGCTCGGGTTCGCCATTCCAGCCGATTTACTAGCCATCTCCCTCCTTGGAGAATCAGCACCTTTAACCTCCTGTTCCGTACAGGTTGCAATTTGTCCTGAGGATGAACGGGAAGAGGGGGAACCAATGAGAGACTAGCTCTAGGTGTTGGGACAGGCACAGGTCACTCTATTTTCCCATCAGGAAGAAGAATTAAGCACAAGCTCAGCCTGCCCCCCAGAACCAGAAGAGGGCCTGAAGCAATCCTGCGCTTTTGCGGCCAGCTCCCAAAAAAGCGAGTTGAAAAATGGAGCTCAGGGGCACTGCAATTCACAAACCTGCAGAGTTTTAAATGATACCTCTCGTCCACAAATATATTAAGGGAAGGCAACGAAGAGGCTTTGAAAGCAAGGCAGAATTGCAGGAAACAGATTTCAGGAGGTAGATTCGAATCGCCTTGAAAGCACATGAAAAGCGGCAAAACGTGGACAATGATGCCCTTGGCCAAAAAGGGCGTATGCGTTTTTTCCTGAATATATTCAGGAAAAAACGCATACGCCCTTTTTGGCCAACCAAGCAACCTGGAAAGGCCAATCAGCGCTCCAAAGAAGTCTCGCTTCCCAGCGGGCAAAAGGGCCATGCGGACAAAAGTGTCCAAACCAGAAATGCAGGACTGGCCATGGAGAAATGGGAGCCTTGCTACGCTGATGGGTGGGATGTAAATTGCCAACAGCCACTCTGGAGAAGTGTACGGTGTGTTCTGAAATATCTAAAAAACACAGCTTGGAGAGCATAGGGCACTTCCACTCATGGGCGTATAAATTGGGAAAACTAAAAATCAGCAAGACACAGGCACCCCAAAGTTTAGGGCTGCTCTGTTGACAAGAACCCCCACTTCATTACACCTTAAATATCCTAGGAAAGCGAAAAATGAATAAAGAAGTTGTGGTCCTCATGTACAATGGAATATCACTCAGCCATGAAATCCACGTCATAATGCTAGTAGCAGCACGATGAGTGGATTTAGGTACGACGATTCTAAGTGAAATAAGTCACACAGAGAAA
Source organism: Balaenoptera acutorostrata (assembly GCF_949987535.1). Taxonomy (NCBI): domain Eukaryota; kingdom Metazoa; phylum Chordata; class Mammalia; order Artiodactyla; family Balaenopteridae; genus Balaenoptera; species Balaenoptera acutorostrata. Next base: position 161,268 of record NW_026646097.1, on the reverse strand, counting down.
GACACTTATCATAAGATATCACTTAGAGAGGGAATGTAAAAACCGCTACACTTGAACTGAATTACAAAACAGAACAGAGTCACACGTTCAGAAAACACACTATGGCTGCTGAACGGGAAAGGTGAGGTGGGGTGATGCATAAAACAAGGGTTTCAAATTAGCTCAGATACCGTTCCATAAACCCAATATGTAAGAGACAAGACCTATTCCTTTTTCAGTGAACTGGACTCAACACCCCCTATTCACCGCACAAGAATATATCTGACTAGTAAGAATCTTCAAACCTATGTATTGATATCTCTCTGTAAGTGAGTCAAGGGGGTGTAAAGCGGCATAAACACAGCCGTGAAAAGCAGCTAAACCCCATTATAAAAATAAATTACTTTTCAAAACCCGTGAAACAAAGGCAGTGAAAGAGAGAGAAATTCTTACAAAATTCGTTCAGGGGCTGTGATGCAACCTGGATTGACCATATCTAGACCCACAGCTGATTGAGACATAAGGGTGGACACTCTTGGGGCTGAGAGGTTCGGTGAGGTTGGGTGAGCCAACGCAGACCCTTTCAAGTAATACTGCATTGTACCCATCCCATGGGTCCCAAATCTCCAGGTTCAAGGGCATCTTCCTACGTCGAAAACAGGCATGAGAAACCCAGAAGATGGTACACCGTGTGATCGGGAAAGGTTTCTAAAACGCACCTCATTTCTCATCTCCTTTGCTCGGGTTCGCCATTCCAGCCGATTTACTAGCCATCTCCCTCCTTGGAGAATCAGCACCTTTAACCTCCTGTTCCGTACAGGTTGCAATTTGTCCTGAGGATGAAGGGGAAGAGGGGGAACCAATGAGAGACTAGCTCTAGGTGTTGGGACAGGCACAGGTCACTCTATTTTCCCATCAGGAAGAAGAATTAAGCACAAGCTCAGCCTGCCCCCCAGAACCAGAAGAGGGCCTGAAGCAATCCTGCGCTTTTGCGGCCAGCTCCCAATAAAGCGAGTTGAAAAATGGAGCTCAGGGGCACTGCAATTCACAAACGTGCAGAGTTTTAAATGATACCTCTCGTCCACAAATATATTAAGGGAAGGCAACGAAGAGGCTTTGAAAGCAAGGCAGAATTGCAGGAAACAGATTTCAGGAGGTAGATTCGAATCGCCTTGAAAGCACATGAAAAGCGGCAAAACGTGGACAATGATGCCCTTGGCCAAAAAGGGCGTATGCGTTTTTTCCTGAATATATTCAGGAAAAAACGCATACGCCCTTTTTGGCCAACCAAGCAACCTGGAAAGGCCAATCAGCGCTCCAAAGAAGTCTCGCTTCCCAGCGGGCAAAAGGGCCATGCGGAAAAAAGTGTCCAAACCAGAAATGCAGGACCGGCCATGGAGAAATGGGAGCCTTGCTACGCTGATGGGTGGGATGTAAATTGCCAACAGCCACTCTGGAGAAGTGTATGGTGTGTTTTGAAACATCTAAAAAACACAGCTTGGAGAGCATAGGGCACTTCCACTCATGGGCGTATAAATTGGGAAAACTAAAAATCAGCAAGACACAGGCACCCCAAAGTTTAGGGCTGCTCTGTTGACAAGAACCCCCACTTCATTACACCTTAAATATCCTAGGAAAGCGAAAAATGAATAAAGAAGTTGTGGTCCTCATGTACAATGGAATATCACTCAGCCAGGAAATCCACGTCATAAGGCTAGTAACAGCACGATGAGTGGATTTAGGTACGACGATTCTAAGTGAAATAAGTCACACAGAGAAAGACACTTATCATAAGATATCACTTAGAGAGGGAATGTAAAAACCGCTACACTTGAACTGAATTACAAAACAGAACAGAGTCACACGTTCAGAAAACACACTATGGCTGCTGAACGGGAAAGGTGAGGTGGGGTGATGCATAAAACAAGGGTTTCAAATTAGCTCAGATACCGTTCCATAAACCCAATATGTAAGAGACAAGACCTATTCCTTTTTCAGTGAACTGGACTCAACACCCCCTATTCACCGCACAAGAATATATCTGACTAGTAAGAATCTTCAAACCTATGTATTGATATCTCTCTGTAAGTGAGTCAAGGGGGTGTAAAGCGGCATAAACACAGCCGTGAAAAGCAGCTAAACCCCATTATGAAAATAAATTACTTTTCAAAACCCGTGAAACAAAGGCAGTGAAAGAGAGAGAAATTCTTACAAAATTCGTTCAGGGGCTGTGATGCAACCTGGATTGACCATATCTAGACCCACAGCTGATTGAGACATAAGGGTGGACACTCTTGGGGCTGAGAGGTTCGGTGAGGTTGGGTGAGCCAACGCAGACCCTTTCAAGTAATACTGCATGGTACCCATCCCATGGGTCCCAAATCTCCAGGTTCAAGGGCATCTTCCTACGTCGAAAACAGGCATGAGAAACCCAGAAGATGGTACACCGTGTGATCGGGAAAGGTTTCTAAAACGCACCTCATTTCTCATCTCCTTTGCTCGGGTTCGCCATTCCAACCGATTTACTAGCCATCTCCCTCCTTGGAGAATCAGCACCTTTAACCTCCTGTTCCGTACAGGTTGCAATTTGTCCTGAGGATGAACGGGAAGAGGGGGAACCAATGAGAGACTAGCTCTAGGTGTTGGGACAGGCACAGGTCACTCTATTTTCCCATCAGGAAGAAGAATTAAGCACAAGCTCAGCCTGCCCCCCAGAACGAGAAGAGGGCCTGAAGCAATCCTGCGCTTTTGCGGCCAGCTCCCAAAAAAGCGAGTTGAAAAATGGAGCTCAGGGGCACTGCAATTCACAAACCTGCAGAGTTTTAAATGATACCTCTCGTCCACAAATATATTAAGGGAAGGCAACGAAGAGGCTTTGAAAGCAAGGCAGAATTGCAGGAAACAGATTTCAGGAGGTAGATTCGAATCGCCTTGAAAGCACATGAAAAGCGGCAAAACGTGGACAATGATGCCCTTGGCCAAAAAGGGCGTATGCGTTTTTTCCTGAATATATTCAGGAAAAAACGCATACGCCCTTTTTGGCCAACCAAGCAACCTGGAAAGGCCAATCAGCGCTCCAAAGAAGTCTCGCTTCACAGCGGGCAAAAGGGCCATGCGGAAAAAAGTGTCCAAACCAGAAATGCAGGACCGGCCATGGAGAAATGGGAGCCTTGCTACGCTGATGGGTGGGATGTAAATTGCCAACAGCCACTCTGGAGAAGTGTACGGTGTGTTCTGAAACATCTAAAAAACACAGCTTGGAGAGCATAGGGCACTTCCACTCATGGGCGTATAAATTGGGAAAACTAAAAATCAGCAAGACACAGGCACCCCAAAGTTTAGGGCTGCTCTGTGGACAAGAACCCCCACTTCATTACACCTTAAATATCCTAGGAAAGAGAAAAATGGATAAAGAAGTTGTGGTCCTCATGTACAATGGAATATCACTCAGCCATGAAATCAACGTCATAAGGCTAGTAGCAGCACGATGAGTGGATTTAGGTACGACGATTCTAAGTGAAATAAGTCACACAGAAAAAGACACTTATCATAAGATATCACTTCTAGAGGGAATGTAGAACCGCTACACTTGAACTGAATTACAAAACAGAACAGAGTCACACGTTTAGGAAACACACTATGGCTGCTGAACGGGAAAGGTGAGGTGGGGTGATGCATAAAACAAGGGTTTCAAATTAGCTCCGATACCGTTCCATAAACCCAATATGTAAGAGACAAGACCTATTCCTTTTTCAGTGAACTGGACTCAACACCCCCTATTCACCGCACAAGAATATATCTGACTAGGAAGAATCTTCAAACCTATGTATTGATATCTCTCTGTAAGTGAGTCAAGGGGGTGTAAAGCAGCATAAACACAGCCGTGAAAAGCAGCTAAACCCCATTATAAAAATAAATTACTTTTCAAAACCCGTGAAACAAAGACAGTGAAAGAGAGAGAAATTCTTACAAAATTCGTTCAGGGGCTCTGATGCAACCTGGATTGACCATATCTAGACCCACAGCTGATTGAGACATAAGGGTGGACACTCTTGGGGCTGAGAGGTTCGGTGAGGTTGGGTGAGCCAACGCAGACCCTTTCAAGTAATACTGCATGGTACCCATCCCATGGGTCCCAAATCTCCAGGTTCAAGGGCATCTTCCTACGTCGAAAACAGGCATGAGAAACCCAGAAGATGGTACACCGTGTGATCGGGAAAGGTTTCTAAAACGCACCTCATTTCTCATCTCCTTTGCTCGGGTTCGCCATTCCAGCCGATTTACTAGCCATCTCCCTCCTTGGAGAATCAGCACCTTTAACCTCCTGTTCCGTACAGGTTGCAATTTGTCCTGAGGATGAACGGGAAGAGGGGGAACCAATGAGAGACTAGCTCTAGGTGTTGGGACAGGCACAGGTCACTCTATTTTCCCATCAGGAAGAAGAATCAAGCACAAGCTCAGCCTGCCCCCCAGAACCAGAAGAGGGCCTGAAGCAATCCTGCGCTTTTGCGGCCAGCTCCCAAAAAAGCGAGTTGAAAAATGGAGCTCAGGGGCACTGCAATTCACAAACCTGCAGAGTTTTAAATGATACCTCTCGTCCACAAATATATTAAGGGAAGGCAACGAAGAGGCTTTGAAAGCAAGGCAGAATTGCAGGAAACAGATTTCAGGAGGTAGATTCGAATCGCCTTGAAAGCACATGAAAAGCGGCAAAACGTGGACAATGATGCCCTTGGCCAAAAAGGGCGTATGCGTTTTTTCCTGAATATATTCAGGAAAAAACGCATACGCCCTTTTTGGCCAACCAAGCAACCTGGAAAGGCCAATCAGCGCTCCAAAGAAGTCTCGCTTCCCAGCGGGCAAAAGGGCCATGCGGAAAAAAGTGTCCAAACCAGAAATGCAGGACCGGTCATGGAGAAATGGGAGCCTTGCTACGCTGATGGGTGGGATGTAAATTGCCAACAGCCACTCTGGAGAAGTGTACGGTGTGTTCTGAAATATCTAAAAAACACAGCTTGGAGAGCATAGGGCACTTCCACTCATGGGCGTATAAATTGGGAAAACTAAAAATCAGCAAGACACAGGCACCCCAAAGTTTAGGGCTGCTCTGTTGACAAGAACCCCCACTTCATTACACCTTAAATATCCTAGGAAAGCGAAAAATGAATAAAGAAGTTGTGGTCCTCATGTACAATGGAATATCACTCAGCCATGAAATCCACGTCATAATGCTAGTAGCAGCACGATGAGTGGATTTAGGTACGACGATTCTAAGTGAAATAAGTCACACAGAAAAAGACACTTATCATAAGATATCACTTAGAGAGGGAATGTAAAAACCGCTACACTTGAACTGAATTACAAAACAGAACAGAGTCACACGTTCAGAAAACACACTATGGCTGCTGAACGGGAAAGGTGAGGTGGGGTGATGCATAAAACAAGGGTTTCAAATTAGCTCAGATACCGTTCCATAAACCCAATATGTAAGAGACAAAACCTATTCCTTTTTCAATGAACTGGACTCAACACCCCCTATTCACCGCACAAAAATATATATGACTAGTAAGAATCTTCAAACCTATGTATTGATATCTCTCTGTAAGTGAGTCAAGGGGGTGTAAAGCGGCATAAACACAGCCGTGAAAAGCAGCTAAACCCCATTATAAAAATAAATTACTTTTCAAAACCCGTGAAACAAAGACAGTGAAAGAGAGAGAAATTCTTACAAAATTCGTTCAGGGGCCGTGATGCAACCTGGATTGACCATATCTAGACCCACAGCTGATTGAGACATAAGGGTGGACACTCTTGGGGCTGAGAGGTTCGGTGAGGTTGGGTGAGCCAACGCAGACCCTTTAAGTAATACTGCATGGTACCCATCCCATGGGTCCCAAATCTCCAGGTTCAAGGGCATCTTCCTACGTCGAAAACAGGCATGAGAAACCCAGAAGATGGTACACCGTGTGATCCGTAAAGGTTTCTAAAACGCACCTCATTTCTCATCTCCTTTGCTCGGGTTCGCCATTCCAGCCGATTTACTAGCCATCTCCCTCCTTGGAGAATCAGCACCTTTAACCTCCTGTTCCGTACAGGTTGCAATTTGTCCTGAGGATGAACGGGAAGAGGGGGAACCAATGAGAGACTAGCTCTAGGTGTTGGGACAGGCACAGGTCACTCTATTTTCCCATCAGGAAGAAGAATTAAGCACAAGCTCAGCCTGCCCCCCAGAACCAGAAGAGGGCCTGAAGCAATCCTGCGCTTTTGCGGCCAGCTCCCAAAAAAGCGAGTTGAAAAATGGAGCTCAGGGGCACTGCAATTCACAAACCTGCAGAGTTTTAAATGATACCTCTCGTCCACAAATATATTAAGGGAAGGCAACGAAGAGGCTTTGAAAGCAAGGCAGAATTGCAGGAAACAGATTTCAGGAGGTAGATTCGAATCGCCTTGAAAGCACATGAAAAGCGGCAAAACGTGGACAATGATGCCCTTGGCCAAAAAGGGCGTATGCGTTTTTTCCTGAATATATTCAGGAAAAAACGCATACGCCCTTTTTGGCCAACCAAGCAACCTGGAAAGGCCAATCAGCGCTCCAAAGAAGTCTCGCTTCCCAGCGGGCAAAAGGGCCATGCGGAAAAAAGTGTCCAAACCAGAAATGCAGGACCGGCCATGGAGAAATGGGAGCCTTGCTACGCTGATGGGTGGGATGTAAATTGCCAACAGCCACTCTGGAGAAGTGTACGGTGTGTTCTGAAACATCTAAAAAACACAGCTTGGAGAGCATAGGGCACTTCCACTCATGGGCGTATAAATTGGGAAAACTAAAAATCAGCAAGACACAGGCACCCCAAAGTTTAGGGCTGCTCTGTGGACAAGAACCCCCACTTCATTACACCTTAAATATCCTAGGAAAGAGAAAAATGGATAAAGAAGTTGTGGTCCTCATGTACAATGGAATATCACTCAGCCATGAAATCAACGTCATAAGGCTAGTAGCAGCACGATGAGTGGATTTAGGTACGACGATTCTAAGTGAAATAAGTCACACAGAAAAAGACACTTATCATAAGATATCACTTCTAGAGGGAATGTAGAACCGCTACACTTGAACTGAATTACAAAACAGAACAGAGTCACACGTTTAGGAAACACACTATGGCTGCTGAACGGGAAAGGTGAGGTGGGGTGATGCATAAAACAAGGGTTTCAAATTAGCTCCGATACCGTTCCATAAACCCAATATGTAAGAGACAAGACCTATTCCTTTTTCAGTGAACTGGACTCAACACCCCCTATTCACCGCACAAGAATATATCTCACTAGGAAGAATCTTCAAACCTATGTATTGATATCTCTCTGTAAGTGAGTCAAGGGGGTGTAAAGCAGCATAAACACAGCCGTGAAAAGCAGCTAAACCCCATTATAAAAATAAATTACTTTTCAAAACCCGTGAAACAAAGACAGTGAAAGAGAGAGAAATTCTTACAAAATTCGTTCAGGGGCTCTGATGCAACCTGGATTGACCATATCTAGACCCACAGCTGATTGAGACATAAGGGTGGACACTCTTGGGTCTGAGAGGTTCGGTGAGGTTGGGTGAGCCAACGCAGACCCTTTCAAGTAATACTGCATGGTACCCATCCCATGGGTCCCAAATCTCCAGGTTCAAGGGCATCTTCCTACGTCGAAAACAGGCATGAGAAACCCAGAAGATGGTACACCGTGTGATCGGGAAAGGTTTCTAAAACGCACCTCATTTCTCATCTCCTTTGCTCGGGTTCGCCATTCCAGCCGATTTACTAGCCATCTCCCTCCTTGGAGAATCAGCACCTTTAACCTCCTGTTCCGTACAGGTTGCAATTTGTCCTGAGGATGAACGGGAAGAGGGGGAACCAATGAGAGACTAGCTCTAGGTGTTGGGACAGGCACAGGTCACTCTATTTTCCCATCAGGAAGAAGAATTAAGCACAAGCTCAGCCTGCCCCCCAGAACGAGAAGAGGGCCTGAAGCAATCCTGCGCTTTTGCGGCCAGCTCCCAAAAAAGCGAGTTGAAAAATGGAGCTCAGGGGCACTGCAATTCACAAACCTGCAGAGTTTTAAATGATACCTCTCGTCCACAAATATATTAAGGGAAGGCAACGAAGAGGCTTTGAAAGCAAGGCAGAATTGCAGGAAACAGATTTCAGGAGGTAGATTCGAATCGCCTTGAAAGCACATGAAAAGCGGCAAAACGTGGACAATGATGCCCTTGGCCAAAAAGGGCGTATGCGTTTTTTCCTGAATATATTCAGGAAAAAACGCATACGCCCTTTTTGGCCAACCAAGCAACCTGGAAAGGCCAATCAGTGCTCCAAAGAAGTCTCGCTTCCCAGCGGGCAAAAGGGCCATGCGGAAAAAAGTGTCCAAACCAGAAATGCAGGACCGGCCATGGAGAAATGGGAGCCTTGCTACGCTGATGGGTGGGATGTAAATTGCCAACAGCCACTCTGGAGAAGTGTACGGTGTGTTCTGAAATATCTAAAAAACACAGCTTGGAGAGCATAGGGCACTTCCACTCATGGGCGTATAAATTGGGGAAAACTAAAAATCAGCAAGACACAGGCACCCCAAAGTTTAGGGCTGCTCTGTTGACAAGAACCCCCACTTCATTACACCTTAAATATCCTAGGAAAGCGAAAAATGAATAAAGAAGTTGTGGTCCTCATGTACAATGGAATATCACTCAGCCATGAAATCCACGTCATAATGCTAGTAGCAGCACGATGAGTGGATTTAGGTACGACGATTCTAAGTGAAATAAGTCACACAGAGAAAGACACTTATCATAAGATATCACTTAGAGAGGGAATGTAAAAACCGCTACACTTGAACTGAATTACAAAACAGAACAGAGTCACACGTTCAGAAAACACACTATGGCTGCTGAACGGGAAAGGTGAGGTGGGGTGATGCATAAAACAAGGGTTTCAAATTAGCTCAGATACCGTTCCATAAACCCAATATGTAAGAGACAAAACCTATTCCTTTTTCAATGAACTGGACTCAACACCCCCTATTCACCGCACAAAAATATATATGACTAGTAAGAATCTTCAAACCTATGTATTGATATCTCTCTGTAAGTGAGTCAAGGGGGTGTAAAGCGGCATAAACACAGCCGTGAAAAGCAGCTAAACCCCATTATAAAAATAAATTACTTTTCAAAACCCGTGAAACAAAGACAGTGAAAGAGAGAGAAATTCTTACAAAATTCGTTCAGGGGCCGTGATGCAACCTGGATTGACCATATCTAGACCCACAGCTGATTGAGACATAAGGGTGGACACTCTTGGGGCTGAGAGGTTCGGTGAGGTTGGGTGAGCCAACGCAGACCCTTTAAGTAATACTGCATGGTACCCATCCCATGGGTCCCAAATCTCCAGGTTCAAGGGCATCTTCCTACGTCGAAAACAGGCATGAGAAACCCAGAAGATGGTACACCGTGTGATCCGTAAAGGTTTCTAAAACGCACCTCATTTCTCATCTCCTTTGCTCGGGTTCGCCATTCCAGCCGATTTACTAGCCATCTCCCTCCTTGGAGAATCAGCACCTTTAACCTCCTGTTCCGTACAGGTTGCAATTTGTCCTGAGGATGAACGGGAAGAGGGGGAACCAATGAGAGACTAGCTCTAGGTGTTGGGACAGGCACAGGTCACTCTATTTTCCCATCAGGAAGAAGAATTAAGCACAAGCTCAGCCTGCCCCCCAGAACCAGAAGAGGGCCTGAAGCAATCCTGCGCTTTTGCGGCCAGCTCCCAAAAAAGCGAGTTGAAAAATGGAGCTCAGGGGCACTGCAATTCACAAACCTGCAGAGTTTTAAATGATACCTCTCGTCCACAAATATATTAAGGGAAGGCAACGAAGAGGCTTTGAAAGCAAGGCAGAATTGCAGGAAACAGATTTCAGGAGGTAGATTCGAATCGCCTTGAAAGCACATGAAAAGCGGCAAAACGTGGACAATGATGCCCTTGGCCAAAAAGGGCGTATGCGTTTTTTCCTGAATATATTCAGGAAAAAACGCATACGCCCTTTTTGGCCAACCAAGCAACCTGGAAAGGCCAATCAGCGCTCCAAAGAAGTCTCGCTTCCCAGCGGGCAAAAGGGCCATGCGGAAAAAAGTGTCCAAACCAGAAATGCAGGACCGGCCATGGAGAAATGGGAGCCTTGCTACGCTGATGGGTGGGATGTAAATTGCCAACAGCCACTCTGGAGAAGTGTACGGTGTGTTCTGAAACATCTAAAAAACACAGCTTGGAGAGCATAGGGCACTTCCACTCATGGGCGTATAAATTGGGAAAACTAAAAATCAGCAAGACACAGGCACCCCAAAGTTTAGGGCTGCTCTGTGGACAAGAACCCCCACTTCATTACACCTTAAATATCCTAGGAAAGAGAAAAATGGATAAAGAAGTTGTGGTCCTCATGTACAATGGAATATCACTCAGCCATGAAATCAACGTCATAAGGCTAGTAGCAGCACGATGAGTGGATTTAGGTACGACGATTCTAAGTGAAATAAGTCACACAGAAAAAGACACTTATCATAAGATATCACTTCTAGAGGGAATGTAGAACCGCTACACTTGAACTGAATTACAAAACAGAACAGAGTCACACGTTTAGGAAACACACTATGGCTGCTGAACGGGAAAGGTGAGGTGGGGTGATGCATAAAACAAGGGTTTCAAATTAGCTCCGATACCGTTCCATAAACCCAATATGTAAGAGACAAGACCTATTCCTTTTTCAGTGAACTGGACTCAACACCCCCTATTCACCGCACAAGAATATATCTCACTAGGAAGAATCTTCAAACCTATGTATTGATATCTCTCTGTAAGTGAGTCAAGGGGGTGTAAAGCAGCATAAACACAGCCGTGAAAAGCAGCTAAACCCCATTATAAAAATAAATTACTTTTCAAAACCCGTGAAACAAAGACAGTGAAAGAGAGAGAAATTCTTACAAAATTCGTTCAGGGGCTCTGATGCAACCTGGATTGACCATATCTAGACCCACAGCTGATTGAGACATAAGGGTGGACACTCTTGGGGCTGAGAGGTTCGGAGAGGTTGGGTGAGCCAACGCAGACCCTTTCAAGTAATACTGCATGGTACCCATCCCATGGGTCCCAAATCTCCAGGTTCAAGGGCATCTTCCTACGTCGAAAACAGGCATGAGAAACCCAGAAGATGGTACACCGTGTGATCGGGAAAGGTTTCTAAAACGCACCTCATTTCTCATCTCCTTTGCTCGGGTTCGCCATTCCAGCCGATTTACTAGCCATCTCCCTCCTTGGAGAATCAGCACCTTTAACCTCCTGTTCCGTACAGGTTGCAATTTGTCCTGAGGATGAACGGGAAGAGGGGGAACCAATGAGAGACTAGCTCTAGGTGTTGGGACAGGCACAGGTCACTCTATTTTCCCATCAGGAAGAAGAATTAAGCACAAGCTCAGCCTGCCCCCCAGAAGCAGAAGAGGGCCTGAAGCAATCCTGCGCTTTTGCGGCCAGCTCCCAAAAAAGCGAGTTGAAAAATGGAGCTCAGGGGCACTGCAATTCACAAACCTGCAGAGTTTTAAATGATACCTCTCGTCCACAAATATATTAAGGGAAGGCAACGAAGAGGCTTTGAAAGCAAGGCAGAATTGCAGGAAACAGATTTCAGGAGGTAGATTCGAATCGCCTTGAAAGCACATGAAAAGCGGCAAAACGTGGACAATGATGCCCTTGGCCAAAAAGGGCGTATGCGTTTTTTCCTGAATATATTCAGGAAAAAACGCATACGCCCTTTTTGGCCAACCAAGCAACCTGGAAAGGCCAATCAGCGCTCCAAAGAAGTCTCGCTTCCCAGCGGGCAAAAGGGCCATGCGGAAAAAATTGTCCAAACCAGAAATGCAGGACCGGCCATGGAGAAATGGGAGCCTTGCTACGCTGATGGGTGGGATGTAAATTGCCAACAGCCACTCTGGAGAAGTGTACGGTGTGTTCTGAAACATCTAAAAAACACAGCTTGGAGAGCATAGGGCACTTCCACTCATGGGCGTATAAATTGGGAAAACTAAAAATCAGCAAGACACAGGCACCCCAAAGTTTAGGGCTGCTCTGTTGACAAGAACCCCCACTTCATTACACCTTAAATATCCTAGGAAAGAGAAAAATGGATAAAGAAGTTGGGGTCCTCATGTACAATGGAATATCACTCAGCCATGAAATCAACGTCATAAGGCTAGTAGCAGCACGATGAGTGGATTTAGGTACGACGATTCTAAGTGAAATAAGTCACACAGAAAAAGACACTTATCATAAGATATCACTTAGAGAGGGAATGTAAAAACCGCTACACTTGAACTGAATTACAAAACAGAACAGAGTCACACGTTTAGGAAACACACTATGGCTGCTGAACGGGAAAGGTGAGGTGGGGTGATGCATAAAACAAGGGTTTCAAATTAGCTCCGATACCATTCCATAAACCCAATATGTAAGAGACAAGACCTATTCCTTTTTCAGTGAACTTGACTCAACACCCCCTATTCACCACACAAGAATATATCTGACTAGGAAGAATCTTCAAACCTATGTATTGATATCTCTCTGTAAGTGAGTCAAGGGGGTGTAAAGCGGCATAAACACAGCCGTGAAAAGCAGCTAAACCCCATTATAAAAATAAATTACTTTTCAAAACCCGTGAAACAAAGACAGTGAAAGAGAGAGAAATTCTTACAAAATTCGTTCAGGGGCTCTGATGCAACCTGGATTGACCATATCTAGACCCACAGCTGATTGAGACATAAGGGTGGACACTCTTGGGGCTGAGAGGTTCGGTGAGGTTGGGTGAGCCAACGCAGACCCTTTCAAGTAATACTGCATGGTACCCATCCCATGGGTCCCAAATCTCCAGGTTCAAGGGCATCTTCCTACGTCGAAAACAGGCATGAGAAACCCAGAAGATGGTACACCGTGTGATCGGGAAAGGTTTCTAAAACGCACCTCATTTCTCATCTCCTTTGCTCGGGTTCGCCATTCCAGCCGATTTACTAGCCATCTCCCTCCTTGGAGAATCAGCACCTTTAACCTCCTGTTCCGTACAGGTTGCAATTTGTCCTGAGGATGAACGGGAAGAGGGGGAACCAATGAGAGACTAGCTCTAGGTGTTGGGACAGGCACAGGTCACTCTATTTTCCCATCAGGAAGAAGAATTAAGCACAAGCTCAGCCTGCCCCCCAGAACCAGAAGAGGGCCTGAAGCAATCCTGCGCTTTTGCGGCCAGCTCCCAAAAAAGCGAGTTGAAAAATGGAGCTCAGGGGCACTGCAATTCACAAACCTGCAGAGTTTTAAATGATACCTCTCGTCCACAAATATATTAAGGGAAGGCAACGAAGAGGCTTTGAAAGCAAGGCAGAATTGCAGGAAACAGATTTCAGGAGGTAGATTCGAATCGCCTTGAAAGCACATGAAAAGCGGCAAAACGTGGACAATGATGCCCTTGGCCATAAAGGGCGTATGCGTTTTTTCCTGAATATATTCAGGAAAAAACGCATACGCCCTTTTTGGCCAACCAAGCAACCTGGAAAGGCCAATCAGCGCTCCAAAGAAGTCTCGCTTCCCAGCGGGCAAAAGGGCCATGCGGGCCATGCGGAAAAAAGTGTCCAAACCAGAAATGCAGGACCGGCCATGGAGAAATGGGAGCCTTGCTACGCTGATGGGTGGGATGTAAATTGCCAACAGCCACTCTGGAGAAGTGTACGGTGTGTTCTGAAACATCTAAAAAACACAGCTTGGAGAGCATAGGGCACTTCCACTCATGGGCGTATAAATTGGGAAAACTAAAAATCAGCAAGACACAGGCACCCCAAAGTTTAGGGCTGCTCTGTTGACAAGAACCCCCACTTCATTACACCTTAAATATCCTAGGAAAGAGAAAAATGGATAAAGAAGTTGTGGTCCTCATGTACAATGGAATATCACTCAGCCATGAAATCAACGTCATAAGGCTAGTAGCAGCACGATGAGTGGATTAGGTACGACGATTCTAAGTGAAATAAGTCACACAGAAAAAGACACTTATCATAAGATATCACTTCTAGAGGGAATGTAGAACCGCTACACTTGAACTGAATTACAAAACAGAACAGAGTCACACGTTTAGGAAACACACTATGGCTGCTGAACGGGAAAGGTGAGGTGGGGTGATGCATAAAACAAGGGTTTCAAATTAGCTCCGATACCGTTCCATAAACCCAATATGTAAGAGACAAGACCTATTCCTTTTTCAGTGAACTGGACTCAACACCCCCTATTCACCGCACAAGAATATATCTGACTAGGAAGAATCTTCCAACCTATGTATTGATATCTCTCTGTAAGTGAGTCAAGGGGGTGTAAAGCAGCATAAACACAGCCGTGAAAAGCAGCTAAACCCCATTATAAAAATAAATTACTTTTCAAAACCCGTGAAACAAAGACAGTGAAAGAGAGAGAAATTCTTACAAAATTCGTTCAGGGGCTCTGATGCAACCTGGATTGACCATATCTAGACCCACAGCTGATTGAGACATAAGGGTGGACACTCTTGGGGCTGAGAGGTTCGGTGAGGTTGGGTGAGCCAACGCAGACCTTTCAAGTAATACTGCATGGTACCCATCCATGGGTCCCAAATCTCCAGGTTCAAGGGCATCTTCCTACGTCGAAAACAGGCATGAGAAACCCAGAAGATGGTACACCGTGTGATCGGGAAAGGTTTCTAAAACGCACCTCATTTCTCATCTCCTTTGCTCGGGTTCGCCATTCCAGCCGATTTACTAGCCATCTCCCTCCTTGGAGAATCAGCACCTTTAACCTCCTGTTCCGTACAGGTTGCAATTTGTCCTGAGGATGAACGGGAAGAGGGGAACCAATGAGAGACTAGCTCTAGGTGTTGGGACAGGCACAGGTCACTCTATTTTCCCATCAGGAAGAAGAATTAAGCACAAGCTCAGCCTGCCCCCCAGAAGCAGAAGAGGGCCTGAAGCAATCCTGCGCTTTTGTGGCCAGCTCCCAAAAAAGCGAGTTGAAAAATGGAGCTCAGGGGCACTGCAATTCACAAACCTGCAGAGTTTTAAATGATACCTCTTGTCCACAAATATATTAAGGGAAGGCAACGAAGAGGCTTTGAAAGCAAGGCAGAATTGCAGGAAACAGATTTCAGGAGGTAGATTCGAATCGCCTTGAAAGCACATGAAAAGCGGCAAAACGTGGACAATGATGCCCTTGGCCAAAAAGGGCGTATGCGTTTTTCCTGAATATAATTAGGAAAAACGCATACGCCCTTTTTGGCCAACCAAGCAACCTGGAAAGGCCAATCAGCGCTCCAAAGAAGTCTCGCTTCCCAGCGGGCAAAAGGGCCATGCGGAAAAAAGTGTCCAAACCAGAAATGCAGGACCGGCCATGGAGAAATGGGAGCCTTGCTACGCTGATGGGCGGATGTAAATTGCCAACAGCCACTCTGGAGAAGTGTACGGTGTGTTCTGAAACATCTAAAAAACACAGCTTGGAGAGCATAGGGCACTTCCACTCATGGCGTATAAATTGGGAAAACTAAAAATCAGCAAGACACAGGCACCCCAAAGTTTAGGGCTGCTCTGTTGACAAGAACCCCCACTTCATTACACCTTAAATATCCTAGGAAAGAGAAAAATGGATAAAGAAGTTGGGGTCCTCATGTACAATGGAATATCACTCAGCCATGAAATCAATGTCATAAGGCTAGTAGCAGCACGATGAGTGGATTTAGGTACGACGATTCTAAGTGAAATAAGTCACACAGAAAAAGACACTTATCATAAGATATCACTTAGAGAGGAATGTAAAAACCGCTACACTTGAACTGAATTACAAAACAGAACAGAGTCACACGTTTAGGAAACACACTATGGCTGCTGAACGGGAAAGGTGAGGTGGGGTGATGCATAAAACAAGGGTTTCAAATTAGCTCCGATACCATTCCATAAACCCAATATGTAAGAGACAAGACCTATTCCTTTTTCAGTGAACTGGACTCAACACCCCCTATTCACCGCACAAGAATATATCTGACTAGGAAGAATCTTCAAACCTATGTATTGATATCTCTCTGTAAGTGAGTCAAGGGGGTGTAAAGCGGCATAAACACAGCCGTGAAAAAGCAGCTAAACCCCATTATAAAAAGAAATTACTTTCAAAACCCGTGAAAGAAAGACAGTGAAAGAGAGAGAAATTCTTACAAAATTCGTTCAGGGGCTGTGATGCAACCTGGATTGACCATATCTAGACCCACAGCTGATTGAGACATAAGGGTGGACACTCTTGGGGCTGAGAGGTTCGGTGAGGTTGGGTGAGCCAACGCAGACCCTTTCAAGTAATACTGCATGGTACCCATCCCATGGGTCCCAAATCTCCAGGTTCAAGGGCATCTTCCTACGTCGAAAACAGGCATGAGAAACCCAGAAGATGGTACACGGTGTGATCGGGAAAGGTTTCTAAAACGCACCTCATTTCTCATCTCCTTTGCTCGGGTTCGCCATTCCAGCCGATTTACTAGCCATCTCCCTCCTTGGAGAATCAGCACCTTTAACCTCCTGTTCCGTACAGGTTGCAATTTGTCCTGAGGATGAACGGGAAGAGGGGGAACCAATGAGAGACTAGCTCTAGGTGTTGGGACAGGCACAGGTCACTCTATTTACCCATCAGGAAGAAGAATTAAGCACAAGCTCAGCCTGCCCCCCAGAACCAGAAGAGGGCCGGAAGCAATCCTGCGCTTTTGCGGGCAGCTCCCAAAAAAGCGAGTTGAAAAATGGAGCTCAGGGGCACTGCAATTCACAAACCTGCAGAGTTTTAAATGATACCTCTCGTCCACAAATATATTAAGGGAAGGCAACGAAGAGGCTTTGAAAGCAAGGCAGAATTGCAGGAAACAGATTTCAGGAGGTAGATTCGAATCGCCTTGAAAGCACATGAAAAGCGGCAAAACGTGGACAATGATGCCCTTGGCCAAAAAGGGCGTATGCGTTTTTTCCTGAATATATTCAGGAAAAAACGCATACGCCCTTTTTGGCCAACCAAGCAACCTGGAAAGGCCAATCAGCGCTCCAAAGAAGTCTCGCTTCCCAGCGGGCAAAAGGGCCATGCGGAAAAAAGTGTCCAAACCAGAAATGCAGGACCGACCATGGAGAAATGGGAGCCTTGCTACGCTGATGGGTGGGATGTAAATTGCCAACAGCCACTCTGGAGAAGTGTACGGTGTGTTCTGAAACATCTAAAAAACACAGCTTGGAGAGCATAGGGCACTTCCACTCATGGGCGTATAAATTGGGAAAACTAAAAATCAGCAAGACACAGGCACCCCAAATTTAGGGCTGCTCTGTTGACAAGAACCCCCACTTCATTACACCTTAAATATCCTAGGAAAGAGAAAAATGGATAAAGAAGTTGGGGTCCTCATGTACAATGGAATATCACTCAGCCATGAAATCAACGTCATAAGGCTAGTAGCAGCACGATGAGTGGATTTAGGTACGACGATTCTAAGTGAAATAAGTCACACAGAAAAAGACACTTATCATAAGATATCACTTAGAGAGGGAATGTAAAAACCGCTACACTTGAACTGAATTACAAAACAGAACAGAGTCACACGTTTAGGAAACACACTATGGCTGCTGAACGGGAAAGGTGAGGTGGGGTGATGCATAAAACAAGGGTTTCATATTAGCTCAGATACCGTTCCATAAACCCAATATGTAAGAGACAAGACCTATTCCTTTTTCAGTGAACTGGACTCAACACCCCCTATTCACCGCACAAGAATATATCTAACTAGGAAGAATCTTCAAACCTATGTATTGATATCTCTCCGTAAGTGAGTCAAGGGGGTGTAAAGCGGCATAAACACAGCCGTGAAAAGCAGCTAAACCCCATTATAAAAATAAATTACTTTTCAAAACCCGTGAAACAAAGACAGTGAAAGAGAGAGAAATTCTTACAAAATTCGTTCAGGGGCTGTGATGCAACCTGGATTGACCATATCTAGACCCACAGCTGATTGAGACATAAGGGTGGACACTCTTGGGGCTGAGAGGTTCGGTGAGGTTGGGTGAGCCAACGCAGACCCTTTCAAGTAATACTGCATGGTACCCATCCCATGGGTCCCAAATCTCCAGGTTCAAGGGCATCTTCCTACGTCGAAAACAGGCATGAGAAACCCAGAAGATGGTACACCGTGTGATCGGGAAAGGTTTCTAAAACGCACCTCATTTCTCATCTCCTTTGCTCGGGTTCGCCATTCCAGCCGATTTACTAGCCATCTCCCTCCTTGGAGAATCAGCACCTTTAACCTCCTGTTCCGTACAGGTTGCAATTTGTCCTGAGGATGAACGGGAAGAGGGGGAACCAATGAGAGACTAGCTCTAGGTGTTGGGACAGGCACAGGTCACTCTATTTTCCCATCAGGAAGAAGAATTAAGCACAAGCTCAGCCTGCCCCCCAGAAGCAGAAGAGGGCCTGAAGCAATCCTGCGCTTTTGTGGCCAGCTCCCAAAAAAGCGAGTTGAAAAATGGAGCTCAGGGGCACTGCAATTCACAAACCTGCAGAGTTTTAAATGATACCTCTCGTCCACAAATATATTAAGGGAAGGCAACGAAGAGGCTTTGAAAGCAAGGCAGAATTGCAGGAAACAGATTTCAGGAGGTAGATTCGAATCGCCTTGAAAGCACATGAAAAGCGGCAAAACGTGGACAATGATGCCCTTGGCCAAAAAGGGCGTATGCGTTTTTTCCTGAATATATTCAGGAAAAAACGCATACGCCCTTTTTGGCCAACCAAGCAACCTGGAAAGGCCAATCAGCGCTCCAAAGAAGTCTCGCTTCCCAGCGGGCAAAAGGGCCATGCGGAAAAAAGTGTCCAAACCAGAAATGCAGGACCGGCCATGGAGAAATGGGAGCCTTGCTACGCTGATGGGCGGGATGTAAATTGCCAACAGCCACTCTGGAGAAGTGTACGTTGTGTTCTGAAACATCTAAAAAACACAGCTTGGAGAGCATAGGGCACTTCCACTCATGGGCGTATAAATTGGGAAAACTAAAAATCAGCAAGACACAGGCACCCCAAAGTTTAGGGCTGCTCTGTTGACAAGAACCCCCACTTCATTACACCTTAAATATCCTAGGAAAGAGAAAAATGGATAAAGAAGTTGGGGTCCTCATGTACAATGGAATATCACTCAGCCATGAAATCAACGTCATAAGGCTAGTAGCAGCACGATGAGTGGATTTAGGTACGACGATTCTAAGTGAAATAAGTCACACAGAAAAAGACACTTATCATAAGATATCACTTAGAGAGGGAATGTAAAAACCGCTACACTTGAACTGAATTACAAAACAGAACAGAGTCACACGTTCAGAAAACACACTATGGCTGCTGAACGGGAAAGGTGAGGTGGGGTGATGCATAAAACAAGGGTTTCAAAATAGCTCCGATAACATTCCATAAACCCAATATGTAAGAGACAAGACCTATTCCTTTTTCAGTGAACTGGACTCAACACCCCCTATTCACCGCACAAGAATATATCTGACTAGGAAGAATCTTCAAACCTATGTATTGATATCTCTCTGTAAGTGAGTCAAGGGGGTGTAAAGCGGCATAAACACAGCCGTGAAAAGCAGCTAAACCCCATTATAAAAATAAATTACTTTTCAAAACCCGTGAAAGAAAGACAGTGAAAGAGAGAGAAATTCTTACAAAATTCGTTCAGGGGCTGTGATGCAACCTGGATTGACCATATCTAGACCCACAGCTGATTGAGACATAAGGGTGGACACTCTTGGGGCTGAGAGGTTCGGTGAGGTTGGGTGAGCCAACGCAGACCCTTTCAAGTAATACTGCATGGTACCCATCCCATGGGTCCCAAATCTCCAGGTTCAAGGGCATCTTCCTATGTCGAAAACAGGCATGAGAAACCCAGAAGATGGTACACGGTGTGATCGGGAAAGGTTTCTAAAACGCACCTCATTTCTCATCTCCTTTGCTCGGGTTCGCCATTCCAGCCGATTTACTAGCCATCTCCCTCCTTGGAGAATCAGCACCTTTAACCTCCTGTTCCGTACAGGTTGCAATTTGTCCTGAGGATGAACGGGAAGAGGGGGAACCAATGAGAGACTAGCTCTAGGTGTTGGGACAGGCACAGGTCACTCTATTTTCCCATCAGGAAGAAGAATTAAGCACAAGCTCAGCCTGCCCCCCAGAACCAGAAGAGGGCCGGAAGCAATCCTGCGCTTTTGCGGCCAGCTCCCAAAAAAGCGAGTTGAAAAATGGAGCTCAGGGGCACTGCAATTCACAAACCTGCAGAGTTTTAAATGATACCTCTCGTCCACAAATATATTAAGGGAAGGCAACGAAGAGGCTTTGAAAGCAAGGCAGAATTGCAGGAAACAGATTTCAGGAGGTAGATTCGAATCGCCTTGAAAGCACATGAAAAGCGGCAAAACGTGGACAATGATGCCCTTGGCCAAAAAGGGCGTATGCGTTTTTTCCTGAATATATTCAGGAAAAAACGCATACGCCCTTTTTGGCCAACCAAGCAACCTGGAAAGGCCAATCAGCGCTCCAAAGAAGTCTCGCTTCCCAGCGGGCAAAAGGGCCATGCGGAAAAAAGTGTCCAAACCAGAAATGCAGGACCGGCCATGGAGAAATGGGAGCCTTGCTACGCTGATGGGCGGGATGTAAATTGCCAACAGCCACTCTGGAGAAGTGTACGGTGTGTTCTGAAACATCTAAAAAACACAGCTTGGAGAGCATAGGGCACTTCCACTCATGGGCGTATAAATTGGGAAAACTAAAAATCAGCAAGACACAGGCACCCCAAAGTTTAGGGCTGCTCTGTTGACAAGAACCCCCACTTCATTACACCTTAAATATCCTAGGAAAGCAAAAAATGGATAAAGAAGTTGGGGTCCTCATGTACAATGGAATATCACTCAGCCATGAAATCAACGTCATAAGGCTAGTAGCAGCACGATGAGTGGATTTAGGTACGACGATTCTAAGTGAAATAAGTCACACAGAAAAAGACACTTATCATAAGATATCACTTAGAGAGGGAATGTAAAAACCGCTACACTTGAACTGAATTACAAAACAGAACAGAGTCACAGGTTTAGGAAACACACTATGGCTGCTGAACGGGAAAGGTGAGGTGGGGTGATGCATAAAACAAGGGTTTCAAATTAGCTCCGATACCATTCCATAAACCCAATATGTAAGAGACAAGACCTATTCCTTTTTCAGTGAACTGGACTCAACACCCCCTATTCACTGCACAAGAATATATCTGACTAGGAAGAATCTTCAAACCTATGTATTGATATCTCTCTGTAAGTGAGTCAACGGGGTGTAAAGCAGCATAAACACAGCCGTGAAAAGCAGCTAAACCCCATTATAAAAATAAATTACTTTTCAAAACCCGTGAAACAAAGACAGTGAAAGAGAGAGAAATTCTTACAAAATTCGTTCAGGGGCTGTGATGCAACCTGGATTGACCATATCTAGACCCACAGCTGATTGAGACATAAGGGTGGACACTCTTGGGGCTGAGAGGTTCGGTGAGGTTGGGTGAGCCAACGTAGACCCTTTCAAGTAATACTGCATGGTACCCATCCCATGGGTCCCAAATCTCCAGGTTCAAGGGCATCTTCCTACGTCGAAAACAGGCATGAGAAACCCAGAAGATGGTACACCGTGTGATCGGGAAAGGTTTCTAAAACGCACCTCATTTCTCATCTCCTTTGCTCGGGTTCGCCATTCCAGCCGATTTACTAGCCATCTCCCTCCTTGGAGAATCAGCACCTTTAACCTCCTGTTCCGTACAGGTTGCAATTTGTCCTGAGGATGAACGGGAAGAGGGGGAACCAATGAGAGACTAGCTCTAGGTGTTGGGACAGGCACAGGTCACTCTATTTTCCCATCAGGAAGAAGAATTAAGCACAAGCTCAGCCTGCCCCCCAGAAGCAGAAGAGGGCCTGAAGCAATCCTGCGCTTTTGTGGCCAGCTCCCAAAAAAGCGAGTTGAAAAATGGAGCTCAGGGGCACTGCAATTCACAAACCTGCAGAGTTTTAAATGATACCTCTCGTCCACAAATATATTAAGGGAAGGCAACGAAGAGGCTTTGAAAGCAAGGCAGAATTGCAGGAAACAGATTTCAGGAGGTAGATTCGAATCGCCTTGAAAGCACATGAAAAGCGGCAAAACGTGGACAATGATGCCCTTGGCCAAAAAGGGCGTATGCGTTTTTTCCTGAATATATTCAGGAAAAAACGCATACGCCCTTTTTGGCCAACCAAGCAACCTGGAAAGGCCAATCAGCGCTCCAAAGAAGTCTCGCTTCCCAGCGGGCAAAAGGGCCATGCGGAAAAAAGTGTCCAAACCAGAAATGCAGGACCGGCCATGGAGAAATGGGAGCCTTGCTACGCTGATGGGCGGGATGTAAATTGCCAACAGCCACTCTGGAGAAGTGTACGGTGTGTTCTGAAACATCTAAAAAACACAGCTTGGAGAGCATAGGGCACTTCCACTCATGGGCGTATAAATTGGGAAAACTAAAAATCAGCAAGACACAGGCACCCCAAAGTTTAGGGCTGCTCTGTTGACAAGAACCCCCACTTCATTACACCTTAAATATTCTAGGAAAGAGAAAAATGGATAAAGAAGTTGGGGTCCTCATGTACAATGGAATATCACTCAGCCATGAAATCAACGTCATAAGGCTAGTAGCAGCACGATGAGTGGATTTAGGTACGACGATTCTAAGTGAAATAAGTCACACAGAAAAAGACACTTATCATAAGATATCACTTAGAGAGGGAATGTAAAAACCGCTACACTTGAACTGAATTACAAAACAGAACAGAGTCACACGTTTAGGAAACACACTATGGCTGCTGAACGGGAAAGGTGAGGTGGGGTGATGCATAAAACAAGGGTTTCAAATTAGCTCCGATACCATTCCATAAACCCAATATGTAAGAGACAAGACCTATTCCTTTTTCAGTGAACTGGACTCAACACCCCCTATTCACCGCACAAGAATATATCTGACTAGGGAGAATCTTCAAACCTATGTATTGATATCTCTCTGTAAGTGAGTCAAGGGGGTGTAAAGCGGCATAAACACAGCCGTGAAAAGCAGCTAAACCCCATTATAAAAATAAATTACTTTTCAAAACCCGTGAAAGAAAGACAGTGAAAGAGAGAGAAATTCTTACAAAATTCGTTCAGGGGCTGTGATGCAACCTGGATTGACCATATCTAGACCCACAGCTGATTGAGACATAAGGGTGGACACTCTTGGGGCTGAGAGGTTCGGTGAGGTTGGGTGAGCCAACGCAGACCCTTTCAAGTAATACTGCATGGTACCCATCCCATGGGTCCCAAATCTCCAGGTTCAAGGGCATCTTCCTACGTCGAAAACAGGCATGAGAAACCCAGAAGATGGTACACCGTGTGATCGGGAAAGGTTTCTAAAACGCACCTCATTTCTCATCTCCTTTGCTCGGGTTCGCCATTCCAGCCGATTTACTAGCCATCTCCCTCCTTGGAGAATCAGCACCTTTAACCTCCTGTTCCGTACAGGTTGCAATTTGTCCTGAGGATGAACGGGAAGAGGGGGAACCAATGAGAGACTAGCTCTAGGTGTTGGGACAGGCACAGGTCACTCTATTTTCCCATCAGGAAGAAGAATTAAGCACAAGCTCAGCCTGCCCCCCAGAAGCAGAAGAGGGCCTGAAGCAATCCTGCGCTTTTGTGGCCAGCTCCCAAAAAAGCGAGTTGAAAAATGGAGCTCAGGGGCACTGCAATTCACAAACCTGCAGAGTTTTAAATGATACCTCTCGTCCACAAATATATTAAGGGAAGGCAACGAAGAGGCTTTGAAAGCAAGGCAGAATTGCAGGAAACAGATTTCAGGAGGTAGATACGAATCGCCTTGAAAGCACATGAAAAGCGGCAAAACGTGGACAATGATGCCCTTGGCCAAAAAGGGCGTATGCGTTTTTTCCTGAATATATTCAGGAAAAAACGCATACGCCCTTTTTGGCCAACCAAGCAACCTGGAAAGGCCAATCAGCGCTCCAAAGAAGTCTCGCTTCCCAGCGGGCAAAAGGGCCATGCGGAAAAAAGTGTCCAAACCAGAAATGCAGGACCGGCCATGGAGAAATGGGAGCCTTGCTACGCTGATGGGCGGGATATAAATTGCCAACAGCCACTCTGGAGAAGTGTACGGTGTGTTCTGAAACATCTAAAAAACACAGCTTGGAGAGCATAGGGCACTTCCACTCATGGGCGTATAAATTGGGAAAACTAAAAATCAGCAAGACACAGGCACCCCAAAGTTTAGGGCTGCTCTGTTGACAAGAACCCCCACTTCATTACACCTTAAATATCCTAGGAAAGAGAAAAATGGATAAAGAAGTTGGGGTCCTCATGTACAATGGAATATCACTCAGCCATGAAATCAACGTCATAAGGCTAGTAGCAGCACGATGAGTGGATTTAGGTACGACGATTCTAAGTGAAATAAGTCACACAGAAAAAGACACTTATCATAAGATATCACTTAGAGAGGGAATGTAAAAACCGCTACACTTGAACTGAATTACAAAACAGAACAGAGTCACACGTTTAGGAAACACACTATGGCTGCTGAACGGGAAAGGTGAGGTGGGGTGATGCATAAAACAAGGGTTTCAAATTAGCTCCGATACCATTCCATAAACCCAATATGTAAGAGACAAGACCTATTCCTTTTTCAGTGAACTGGACTCAACACCCCCTATTCACCGCACAAGAATATATCTGACTAGGAAGAATCTTCAAACCTATGTATTGATATCTCTCTGTAAGTGAGTCAAGGGGGTGTAAAGCGGCATAAACACAGCCGTGAAAAGCAGCTAAACCCCATTATAAAAAGAAATTACTTTTCAAAACCCGTGAAAGAAAGACAGTGAAAGAGAGAGAAATTCTTACAAAATTCGTTCAGGGGCTGTGATGCAACCTGGATTGACCATATCTAGACCCACAGCTGATTGAGACATAAGGGTGGACACTCTTGGGGCTGAGAGGTTCGGTGAGGTTGGGTGAGCCAACGCAGACCCTTTCAAGTAATACTGCATGGTACCCATCCCATGGGTCCCAAATCTCCAGGTTCAAGGGCATCTTCCTACGTCGAAAACAGGCATGAGAAACCCAGAAGATGGTACACGGTGTGATCGGGAAAGGTTTCTAAAACGCACCTCATTTCTCATCTCCTTTGCTCGGGTTCGCCATTCCAGCCGATTTACTAGCCATCTCCCTCCTTGGAGAATCAGCACCTTTAACCTCCTGTTCCGTACAGGTTGCAATTTGTCCTGAGGATGAACGGGAAGAGGGGGAACCAATGAGAGACTAGCTCTAGGTGTTGGGACAGGCACAGGTCACTCTATTTTCCCATCAGGAAGAAGAATTAAGCACAAGCTCAGCCTGCCCCCCAGAACCAGAAGAGGGCCTGAAGCAATCCTGCGCTTTTGCGGCCAGCTCCCAAAAAAGCGAGTTGAAAAATGGAGCTCAGGGGCACTGCAATTCACAAACCTGCAGAGTTTTAAATGATACCTCTCGTCCACAAATATATTAAGGGAAGGCAACGAAGAGGCTTTGAAAGCAAGGCAGAATTGCAGGAAACAGATTTCAGGAGGTAGATTCGAATCGCCTTGAAAGCACATGAAAAGCGGCAAAACGTGGACAATGATGCCCTTGGCCAAAAAGGGCGTATGCGTTTTTTCCTGAATATATTCAGGAAAAAACGCATACGCCCTTTTTGGCCAACCAAGCAACCTGGAAAGGCCAATCAGCGCTCCAAAGAAGTCTCGCTTCCCAGCGGGCAAAAGGGCCATGCGGAAAAAAGTGTCCAAACCAGAAATGCAGGACCGGCCATGGAGAAATGGGAGCCTTGCTACGCTGATGGGCGGGATATAAATTGCCAACAGCCACTCTGGAGAAGTGTACGGTGTGTTCTGAAACATCTAAAAAACACAGCTTGGAGAGCATAGGGCACTTCCACTCATGGGCGTATAAATTGGGAAAACTAAAAATCAGCAAGACACAGGCACCCCAAAGTTTAGGGCTGCTCTGTTGACAAGAACCCCCACTTCATTACACCTTAAATATCCTAGGAAAGAGAAAAATGGATAAAGAAGTTGGGGTCCTCATGTACAATGGAATATCACTCAGCCATGAAATCAACGTCATAAGGCTAGTAGCAGCACGATGTGTGGATTTAGGTACGACGATTCTAAGTGAAATAAGTCACACAGAAAAAGACACTTATCATAAGATATCACTTAGAGAGGGAATGTAAAAACCGCTACACTTGAACTGAATTACAAAACAGAACAGAGTCACACGTTTAGGAAACACACTATGGCTGCTGAACGGGAAAGGTGAGGTGGGGTGATGCATAAAACAAGGGTTTCATATTAGCTCAGATACCGTTCCATAAACCCAATATGTAAGAGACAAGACCTATTCCTTTTTCAGTGAACTGGACTCAACACCCCCTATTCACCGCACAAGAATATATCTGACTAGTAAGAATCTTCAAACCTATGTATTGATATCTCTCTGTAAGTGAGTCAAGGGGGTGTAAAGCGGCATAAACACAGCCGTGAAAAGCAGCTAAACCCCATTATAAAAATAAATTACTTTTCAAAACCCGTGAAACAAAGACAGTGAAAGAGAGAAATTCTTACAAAATTCGTTCAGGGGCTGTGATGCAACCTGGATTGACCATATCTAGACCCACAGCTGATTGAGACATAAGGGTGGACACTCTTGGGGCTGAGAGGTTCGGTGAGGTTGGGTGAGCCAACGCAGACCCTTTCAAGTAATACTGCATGGTACCCATCCCATGGGTCCCAAATCTGCAGGTTCAAGGGCATCTTCCTACGTCGAAAACAGGCATGAGAAACCCAGAAGATGGTACACCGTGTGATCGGGAAAGGTTTCTAAAACGCACCTCATTTCTCATCTCCTTTGCTCGGGTTCGCCATTCCAGCCGATTTACTAGCCATCTCCCTCCTTGGAGAATCAGCACCTTTAACCTCCTGTTCCGTACAGGTTGCAATTTGTCCTGAGGATGAACGGGAAGAGGGGGAACCAATGAGAGACTAGCTCTAGGTGTTGGGACAGGCACAGGTCACTCTATTTTCCCATCAGGAAGAAGAATTAAGCACAAGCTCAGCCTGCCCCCCAGAAGCAGAAGAGGGCCTGAAGCAATCCTGCGCTTTTGTGGCCAGCTCCCAAAAAAGCGAGTTGAAAAATGGAGCTCAGGGGCACTGCAATTCACAAACCTGCAGAGTTTTAAATGATACCTCTCGTCCACAAATATATTAAGGGAAGGCAACGAAGAGGCTTTGAAAGCAAGGCAGAATTGCAGGAAACAGATTTCAGGAGGTAGATTCGAATCGCCTTGAAAGCACATGAAAAGCGGCAAAACGTGGACAATGATGCCCTTGGCCAAAAAGGGCGTATGCGTTTTTTCCTGAATATATTCAGGAAAAAACGCATACGCCCTTTTTGGCCAACCAAGCAACCTGGAAAGGCCAATCAGCGCTCCAAAGAAGTCTCGCTTCCCAGCGGGCAAAAGGGCCATGCGGAAAAAAGTGTCCAAACCAGAAATGCAGGACCGGCCATGGAGAAATGGGAGCCTTGCTACGCTGATGGGCGGGATGTAAATTGCCAACAGCCACTCTGGAGAAGTGTACGGTGTGTTCTGAAACATCTAAAAAACACAGCTTGGAGAGCATAGGGCACTTCCACTCATGGGCGTATAAATTGGGAAAACTAAAAATCAGCAAGACACAGGCACCCCAAAGTTTAGGGCTGCTCTGTTGACAAGAACCCCCACTTCATTACACCTTAAATATCCTAGGAAAGAGAAAAATGGATAAAGAAGTTGGGGTCCTCATGTACAATGGAATATCACTCAGCCATGAAATCAACGTCATAAGGCTAGTAGCAGCACGATGAGTGGATTTAGGTACGACGATTCTAAGTGAAATAAGTCACACAGAAAAAGACACTTATCATAAGATATCACTTAGAGAGGGAATGTAAAAACCGCTACACTTTAACTGAATTACAAAACAGAACAGAGTCACACGTTCAGAAAACACACTATGGCTGCTGAACGGGAAAGGTGAGGTGGGGTGATGCATAAAACAAGGGTTTCAAAATAGCTCCGATAACATTCCATAAACCCAATATGTAAGAGACAAGACCTATTCCTTTTTCAGTGAACTGGACTCAACACCCCCTATTCACCGCACAAGAATATATCTAACTAGGAAGAATCTTCAAACCTATGTATTGATATCTCTCCGTAAGTGAGTCAAGGGGGTGTAAAGCGGCATAAACACAGCCGTGAAAAGCAGCTAAACCCCATTATAAAAATAAATTACTTTTCAAAACCCGTGAAACAAAGACAGTGAAAGAGAGAGAAATTCTTACAAAATTCGTTCAGGGGCTGTGATGCAACCTGGATTGACCATATCTAGACCCACAGCTGATTGAGACATAAGGGTGGACACTCTTGGGGCTGAGAGGTTCGGTGAGGTTGGGTGAGCCAACGCAGACCCTTTCAAGTAATACTGCATGGTACCCATCCCATGGGTCCCAAATCTCCAGGTTCAAGGGCATCTTCCTACGTCGAAAACAGGCATGAGAAACCCAGAAGATGGTACACCGTGTGATCGGGAAAGGTTTCTAAAACGCACCTCATTTCTCATCTCCTTTGCTCGGGTTCGCCATTCCAGCCGATTTACTAGCCATCTCCCTCCTTGGAGAATCAGCACCTTTAACCTCCTGTTCCGTACAGGTTGCAATTTGTCCTGAGGATGAACGGGAAGAGGGGGAACCAATGAGAGACTAGCTCTAGGTGTTGGGACAGGCACAGGTCACTCTATTTTCCCATCAGGAAGAAGAATTAAGCACAAGCTCAGCCTGCCCCCCAGAACCAGAAGAGGGCCTGAAGCAATCCTGCGCTTTTGCGGCCAGCTCCCAAAAAAGCGAGTTGAAAAATGGAGCTCAGGGGCACTGCAATTCACAAACCTGCAGAGTTTTAAATGATACCTCTCGTCCACAAATATATTAAGGGAAGGCAACGAAGAGGCTTTGAAAGCAAGGCAGAATTGCAGGAAACAGATTTCAGGAGGTAGATTCGAATCGCCTTGAAAGCACATGAAAAGCGGCAAAACGTGGACAATGATGCCCTTGGCCAAAAAGGGCGTATGCGTTTTTTCCTAAATATATTCAGGAAAAAACGCATACGCCCTTTTTGGCCAACCAAGCAACCTGGAAAGGCCAATCAGCGCTCCAAAGAAGTCTCGCTTCCCAGCGGGCAAAAGGGCCATGCGGAAAAAAGTGTCCAAACCAGAAATGCAGGACCGGCCATGGAGAAATGGGAGCCTTGCTACGCTGATGGGTGGGATGTAAATTGCCAACAGCCACTCTGGAGAAGTGTACGGTGTGTTCTGAAACATCTAAAAAACACAGCTTGGAGAGCATAGGGCACTTCCACTCATGGGCGTATAAATTGGGAAAACTAAAAATCAGCAAGACACAGGCACCCCAAAGTTTAGGGCTGCTCTGTTGACAAGAACCCCCACTTCATTACACCTTAAATATCCTAGGAAAGAGAAAAATGGGTAAAGAAGTTGGGGTCCTCATGTACAATGGAATATCACTCAGCCATGAAATCCACGTCATAAGGCTAGTAGCAGCACGATGAGTGGATTTAGGTACGACGATTCTAAGTGAAATAAGTCACACAGAAAAAGACACTTATCATAAGATATCACTTAGAGAGGGAATGTAAAAACCGCTACACTTGAACTGAATTGCAAAACAGAACAGAGTCACACGTTTAGGAAACACACTATGGCTGCTGAACGGGAAATGCGAGGTGGGGTGATGCATAAAACAAGGGTTTCAAATTAGCTCAGATACCGTTCCATAAACCCAATATGTAAGAGACAAGACCTATTCCTTTTTCAGTGAACTGGACTCAACACCCCCTATTCACCGCACAAGAATATATCTGACTAGTAAGAATCTTCAAACCTATGTATTGATATCTCTCTGTAAGTGAGTCAAGGGGGTGTAAAGCGGCATAAACACAGCTGTGAGAAGCAGCTAAACCCCATTATAAAAATAAATTACTTTTCAAAACCCGTGAAACAAAGACAGTGAAAGAGAGAGAAATTCTTACAAAATTCGTTCAGGGGCTGTGATGCAACCTGGATTGACCATATCTAGACCCACAGCTGATTGAGACATAAGGGTGGACACTCTTGGGGCTGAGAGGTTCGGTGAGGTTGGGTGAGCCAACGCAGACCCTTTCAAGTAATACTGCATGGTACCCATCCCATGGGTCCCAAATCTCCAGGTTCAAGGGCATCTTCCTACGTCGAAAACAGGCATGAGAAACCCAGAAGATGGTACACCGTGTGATCGGGAAAGGTTTCTAAAACGCACCTCATTTCTCATCTCCTTTGCTCGGGTTCGCCATTCCAGCCGATTTACTAGCCATCTCCCTCCTTGGAGAATCAGCACCTTTAACCTCCTGTTCCGTACAGGTTGCAATTTGTCCTGAGGATGAACGGGAAGAGGGGGAACCAATGAGAGACTAGCTCTAGGTGTTGGGACAGGCACAGGTCACTCTATTTTCCCATCAGGAAGAAGAATTAAGCACAAGCTCAGCCTGCCCCCCAGAACCAGAAGAGGGCCTGAAGCAATCCTGCGCTTTTGCGGCCAGCTCCCAAAAAAGCGAGTTGAAAAATGGAGCTCAGGGGCACTGCAATTCACAAACCTGCAGAGTTTTAAATGATACCTCTCGTCCACAAATATATTAAGGGAAGGCAACGAAGAGGCTTTGAAAGCAAGGCAGAATTGCAGGAAACAGATTTCAGGAGGTAGATTCGAATCGCCTTGAAAGCACATGAAAAGCGGCAAAACGTGGACAATGATGCCCTTGGCCAAAAAGGGCGTATGCGTTTTTTCCTGAATATATTCAGGAAAAAACGCATACGCCCTTTTTGGCCAACCAAGCAACCTGGAAAGGCCAATCAGCGCTCCAAAGAAGTCTCGCTTCCCAGCGGGCAAAAGGGCCATGCGGAAAAAAGTGTCCAAACCAGAAATGCAGGACCGGCCATGGAGAAATGGGAGCCTTGCTACGCTGATGGGTGGGATGTAAATTGCCAACAGACACTCTGGAGAAGTGTACGGTGTGTTCTGAAACATCTAAAAAACACAGCTTGGAGAGCATAGGGCACTTCCACTCATGGGCGTATAAATTGGGAAAACTAAAAATCAGCAAGACACAGGCACCCCAAAGTTTAGGGCTGCTCTGTAGACAAAAACCCCCACTTCATTACACCTTAAATATCCTAGGAAAGAGAAAAATGGATAAAGAAGTTGTGGTCCTCATGTACAATGGAATATCACTCAGCCAGGAAATCAACGTCATAAGGCTAGTAGCAGCACGATGAGTGGATTTAGGTACGACGATTCTAAGTGAAATAAGTCACACAGAAAAAGACACTTATCATAAGATATCACTTCTAGAGGGAATGTAGAACCGCTACACTTGAACTGAATTACAAAACAGAACAGAGTCACAGGTTAAGGAAACACACTATGGCTGCTGAACGGGAAAGTTGAGGTGGGGTAATGCATAAAACAAGGGTTTCAAATTAGCTCAGATACCGTTCCATAAACCCAATATGTAAGAGACAAGACCTATTCCTTTTTCAGTGAACTGGACTCAACACCCCCTATTCACCGCACAAGAATATATCTGACTAGTAAGAATCTTCAAACCT
The DNA here is from genome assembly GCF_949987535.1 of Balaenoptera acutorostrata. Lineage (NCBI taxonomy): Eukaryota > Metazoa > Chordata > Mammalia > Artiodactyla > Balaenopteridae > Balaenoptera > Balaenoptera acutorostrata. The sequence goes on along the minus strand of NW_026646097.1, from coordinate 129,329 downwards.
TTGTATTGATATCTCTCTGTAAGTGAGTCAAGGGGGTGTAAAGCGGCATAAACACAGCCGTGAAAAGCAGCTAAACCCCATTATAAAAATAAATTACTTTTCAAAACCCGTGAAACAAAGACAGTGAAAGAGAGAGAAATTCTTACAAAATTCGTTCAGGGGCTGTGATGCAACCTGGATTGACCATATCTAGACCCACAGCTGATTGAGACATAAGGGTGGACACTCTTGGGGCTGAGAGGTTCGGTGAGGTTGGGTGAGCCAACGCAGACCCTTTCAAGTAATACTGCATGGTACCCATCCCATGGGTCCCAAATCTCCAGGTTCAAGGGCATCTTCCTACGTCGAAAACAGGCATGAGAAACCCAGAAGATGGTACACCGTGTGATCGGGAAAGGTTTCTAAAACGCACCTCATTTCTCATCTCCTTTGCTCGGGTTCGCCATTCCAGCCGATTTACTAGCCATCTCCCTCCTTGGAGAATCAGCACCTTTAACCTCCTGTTCCGTACAGGTTGCAATTTGTCCTGAGGATGAAGGGGAAGAGGGGGAACCAATGAGAGACTAGCTCTAGGTGTTGGGACAGGCACAGGTCACTCTATTTTCCCATCAGGAAGAAGAATTAAGCACAAGCTCAGCCTGCCCCCCAGAACCAGAAGAGGGCCGGAAGCAATCCTGCGCTTTTGCGGCCAGCTCCCAAAAAAGCGAGTTGAAAAATGGAGCTCAGGGGCACTGCAATTCACAAACCTGCAGAGTTTTAAATGATACCTCTCGTCCACAAATATATTAAGGGAAGGCAACGAAGAGGCTTTGAAAGCAAGGCAGAATTGCAGGAAACAGATTTCAGGAGGTAGATTCGAATCGCCTTGAAAGCACATGAAAAGCGGCAAAATGTGGACAATGATGCCCTTGGCCAAAAAGGGCGTATGCGTTTTTTCCTGAATATATTCAGGAAAAAACGCATACGCCCTTTTTGGCCAACCAAGCAACCTGGAAAGGCCAATCAGCGCTCCAAAGAAGTCTCGCTTCCCAGCGGGCAAAAGGGCCATGCGGAAAAAAGTGTCCAAACCCGAAATGCAGGACCGGCCATGGAGAAATGGGAGCCTTGCTACGCTGATGGGTGGGATGTAAATTGCCAACAGCCACTCTGGAGAAGTGTACGGTGTGTTCTGAAACATCTAAAAAACACAGCTTGGAGAGCATAGGGCACTTCCACTCATGGGCGTATAAATTGGGAAAACTAAAAATCAGCAAGACACAGGCACCCCAAAGTTTAGGGCTGCTCTGTTGACAAGAACCCCCACTTCATTACACCTTAAATATCCTAGGAAAGAGAAAAATGGATAAAGAAGTTGGGGTCCTCATGTACAATGGAATATCACTCAGCCATGAAATCAACGTCATAACGCTAGTAGCAGCACGATGAGTGGATTTAGGTACGACGATTCTAAGTGAAATAAGTCACACAGAAAAAGACACTTATCATAAGATATCACTTAGAGAGGGAATGTAAAAACCGCTACACTTGAACTGAATTACAAAACAGAACAGAGTCACACGTTTAGGAAACACACTATGGCTGCTGAACGGGAAAGGTGAGGTGGGGTGATGCATAAAACAAGGGTTTCATATTAGCTCAGATACCGTTCCATAAACCCAATATGTAAGAGACAAGACCTATTCCTTTTTCAGTGAACTGGACTCAACACCCCCTATTCACCGCACAAGAATATATCTAACTAGGAAGAATCTTCAAACCTATGTATTGATATCTCTCCGTAAGTGAGTCAAGGGGGTGTAAAGCGGCATAAACACAGCCGTGAAAAGCAGCTAAACCCCATTATAAAAATAAATTACTTTTCAAAACCCGTGAAACAAAGACAGTGAAAGAGAGAGAAATTCTTACAAAATTCGTTCAGGGGCTGTGATGCAACCTGGATTGACCATATCTAGACCCACAGCTGATTGAGACATAAGGGTGGACACTCTTGGGGCTGAGAGGTTCGGTGAGGTTGGGTGAGCCAACGCAGACCCTTTCAAGTAATACTGCATGGTACCCATCCCATGGGTCCCAAATCTCCAGGTTCAAGGGCATCTTCCTACGTCGAAAACAGGCATGAGAAACCCAGAAGATGGTACACCGTGTGATCGGGAAAGGTTTCTAAAACGCACCTCATTTCTCATCTCCTTTGCTCGGGTTCGCCATTCCAACCGATTTACTAGCCATCTCCCTCCTTGGAGAATCAGCACCTTTAACCTCCTGTTCCGTACAGGTTGCAATTTGTCCTGAGGATGAACGGGAAGAGGGGGAACCAATGAGAGACTAGCTCTAGGTGTTGGGACAGGCACAGGTCACTCTATTTTCCCATCAGGAAGAAGAATTAAGCACAAGCTCAGCCTGCCCCCCAGAACCAGAAGAGGGCCTGAAGCAATCCTGCGCTTTTGCGGCCAGCTCCCAAAAAAGCGAGTTGAAAAATGGAGCTCAGGGGCACTGCAATTCACAAACCTGCAGAGTTTTAAATGATACCTCTCGTCCACAAATATATTAAGGGAAGGCAACGAAGAGGCTTTGAAAGCAAGGCAGAATTGCAGGAAACAGATTTCAGGAGGTAGATTCGAATCGCCTTGAAAGCACATGAAAAGCGGCAAAACGTGGACAATGATGCCCTTGGCCAAAAAGGGCGTATGCGTTTTTTCCTGAATATATTCAGGAAAAAACGCATACGCCCTTTTTGGCCAACCAAGCAACCTGGAAAGGCCAATCAGCGCTCCAAAGAAGTCTCGCTTCCCAGCGGGCAAAAGGGCCATGCGGACAAAAGTGTCCAAACCAGAAATGCAGGACCGGCCATGGAGAAATGGGAGCCTTGCTACGCTGATGGGTGGGATGTAAATTGCCAACAGCCACTCTGGAGAAGTGTACGGTGTGTTCTGAAACATCTAAAAAACACAGCTTGGAGAGCATAGGGCACTTCCACTCATGGGCGTATAAATTGGGAAAACTAAAAATCAGCAAGACACAGGCACCCCAAAGTTTAGGGCTGCTCTGTTGACAAGAACCCCCACTTCATTACACCTTAAATATCCTAGGAAAGAGAAAAATGGATAAAGAAGTTGTGGTCCTCATGTACAATGGAATATCACTCAGCCAGGAAATCAACGTCATAAGGCTAGTAGCAGCACGATGAGTGGATTTAGGTACGATTCTAAGTGAAATAAGTCACACAGAAAAAGACACTTATCATAAGATATCACTTCTAGAGGGAATGTAGAACCGCTACACTTGAACTGAATTACAAAATAGAACAGAGTCACACGTTTAGGAAACACACTATGGCTGCTGAACGGGAAAGGTGAGGTGGGGTGATGCATAAAACAAGGGTTTCAAATTAGCTCCGATACCGTTCCATAAACCCAATATGTAAGAGACAAGACCTATTCCTTTTTCAGTGAACTGGACTCAACACCCCCTATTCACCGCACAAGAATATATCTGACTAGTAAGAATCTTCAAACCTATGTATTGATATCTCTCTGTAAGTGAGTCAAGGGTGTGTAAAGTGGCATAAACACAGCCGTGAAAAGCAGCTAAACCCCATTATAAAAATAAATTACTTTTCAAAACCCGTGAAACAAAGACAGTGAAAGAGAGAGAAATTCTTACAAAATTCGTTCAGGGGCTGTGATGCAACCTGGATTGACCATATCTAGACCCACAGCTGATTGAGACATAAGGGTGGACACTCTTGGGGCTGAGAGGTTCGGTGAGGTTGGGTGAGCCAACGCAGACCCTTTCAAGTAATACTGCATGGTACCCATCCCATGGGTCCCAAATCTCCAGGTTCAAGGGCATCTTCCTACGTCGAAAACAGGCATGAGAAACCCAGAAGATGGTACACCGTGTGATCGGGAAAGGTTTCTAAAACGCACCTCATTTCTCATCTCCTTTGCTCGGGTTCGCCATTCCAGCCGATTTACTAGCCATCTCCCTCCTTGGAGAATCAGCACCTTTAACCTCCTGTTCCGTACAGGTTGCAATTTGTCCTGAGGATGAACGGGAAGAGGGGGAACCAATGAGAGACTAGCTCTAGGTGTTGGGACAGGCACAGGTCACTCTATTTTCCCATCAGGAAGAAGAATTAAGCACAAGCTCAGCCTGCCCCCCAGAACCAGAAGAGGGCCTGAAGCAATCCTGCGCTTTTGCGGCCAGCTCCCAAAAAAGCGAGTTGAAAAATGGAGCTCAGGGGCACTGCAATTCACAAACCTGCAGAGTTTTAAATGATACCTCTCGTCCACAAATATATTAAGGGAAGGCAACGAAGAGGCTTTGAAAGCAAGGCAGAATTGCAGGAAACAGATTTCAGGAGGTAGATTCGAATCGCCTTGAAAGCACATGAAAAGCGGCAAAACGTGGACAATGATGCCCTTGGCCAAAAAGGGCGTATGCGTTTTTTCCTGAATATATTCAGGAAAAAACGCATACGCCCTTTTTGGCCAACCAAGCAACCTGGAAAGTCCAATCAGCGCTCCAAAGAAGTCTCGCTTCCCAGCGGGCAAAAGGGCCATGCGGAAAAAAGTGTCCAAACCAGAAATGCAGGACCGGCCATGGAGAAATGGGAGCCTTGCTACGCTGATGGGTGGGATGTAAATTGCCAACAGCCACTATGGAGAAGTGTACGGTGTGTTCTGAAATATCTAAAAAACACAGCTTGGAGAGCATAGGGCACTTCCACTCATGGGCGTATAAATTGGGAAAACTAAAAATCAGCAAGACACAGGCACCCCAAAGTTTAGGGCTGCTCTGTTGACAAGAACCCCCAGTTCATTACACCTTAAATATCCTAGGAAAGAGAAAAATGGATAAAGAAGTTGGGGTCCTCATGTACAATGGAATATCACTCAGCCAGGAAATCCACGTCATAAGGCTAGTAGCAGCACGATGAGAGGATTTAGGTACGACGATTCTAAGTGAAATAAGTCACACAGAAAAAGACACTTATCATAAGATATCACTTAGAGAGGGAATGTAAAAACCGCTACACTTGAACTGAATTACAAAACAGAACAGAGTCACACATTTAGGAAACACACTATGGCTGCTGAACGGGAAAGGTGAGGTGGGGTGATGCATAAAACAAGGGTGTCAAATTAGCTCAGATACCGTTCCATAAACCCAATATGTAAGAGACAAGACCTATTCCTTTTTCAGTGAACTGGACTCAACACCCCCTATTCACCGCACAAGAATATATCTGACTAGGAAGAATCTTCAAACCTATGTATTGATATCTCTCCGTAAGTGAGTCAAGGGGGTGTAAAGCGGCATAAACACAGCCGTGAAAAGCAGCTAAACCCCATTATAAAAATAAATTACTTTTCTAAACCCGTGAAACAAAGACAGTGAAAGAGAGAGAAATTCTTACAAAATTCGTTCAGGGGCTGTGATGCAACCTGGATTGACCATATCTAGACCCACAGCTGATTGAGACATAAGGGTGGACACTCTTGGGGCTGAGAGGTTCGGTGAGGTTGGGTGAGCCAACGCAGACCCTTTCAAGTAATACTGCATGGTACCCATCCCATGGGTCCCAAATCTCCAGGTTCAAGGGCATCTTCCTACGTCGAAAACAGGCATGAGAAACCCAGAAGATGGTACACCGTGTGATCGGGAAAGGTTTCTAAAACGCACCTCATTTCTCATCTCCTTTGCTCGGGTTCGCCATTCCAGCCGATTTACTAGCCATCTCCCTCCTTGGAGAATCAGCACCTTTAACCTACTGTTCCTTACAGGTTGCAATTTGTCCTGAGGATGAACGGGAAGAGGGGGAACCAATGAGAGACTAGCTCTAGGTGTTGGGACAGGCACAGGTCACTCTATTTTCCCATCAGGAAGAAGAATTAAGCACAAGCTCAGCCTGCCCCCCAGAACCAGAAGAGGGCCTGAAGCAATCCTGCGCTTTTGCGGCCAGCTCCCAAAAAAGCGAGTTGAAAAATGGAGCTCAGGGGCACTGCAATTCACAAACCTGCAGAGTTTTAAATGATACCTCTCGTCCACAAATATATTAAGGGAAGGCAACGAAGAGGCTTTGAAAGCAAGGCAGAATTGCAGGAAACAGATTTCAGGAGGTAGATTCGAATCGCCTTGAAAGCACATGAAAAGCGGCAAAACGTGGACAATGATGCCCTTGGCCAAAAAGGGCGTATGCGTTTTTTCCTGAATATATTCAGGAAAAAACGCATACGCCCTTTTTGGCCAACCAAGCAACCTGGAAAGGCCAATCAGCGCTCCAAAGAAGTCTCGCTTCCCAGCGGGCAAAAGGGCCATGCGGAAAACAGTGTCCAAACCAGAAATGCAGGACCGGCCATGGAGAAATGGGAGCCTTGCTACGCTGATGGGTGGGATGTAAATTGCCAACAGCCACTCTGGAGAAGTGTACGGTGTGTTCTGAAACATCTAAAAAACACAGCTTGGATAGCATAGAGCACTTCCACTCATGGGCGTATAAATTGGGAAAACTAAAAATCAGCAAGACACAGGCACCCCAAAGTTTAGGGCTGCTCTTTTGACAAAAACCCCCACTTCATTACACCTTAAATATCCTAGGAAAGAGAAAAATGGATAAAGAAGTTGTGGTCCTCATGTACAATGGAATATCACTCAGCCAGGAAATCAACGTCATAAGGCTAGTAGCAGCACGATGAGTGGATTTAGGTACGACGATTCTAAGTGAAATAAGTCACACAGAAAAAGACACTTATCATAAGATATCACTTCTAGAGGGAATGTAGAACCGCTACACTTGAACTGAATTACAAAACAGAACAGAGTCACACGTTCAGAAAACACACTATGGCTGCTGAACGGGAAAGGTGAGGTGGGGTGATGCATAAAACAAGGGTTTCAAATTAGCTCAGATACCGTTCCATAAACCCAATATGTAAGAGACAAGACCTATTCCTTTTTCAGTGAACTGGACTCAACACCCCCTATTCACCGCACAAGAATATATCTAACTAGGAAGAATCTTCAAACCTATGTATTGATATCTCTCCGTAAGTGAGTCAAGGGGGTGTAAAGCGGCATAAACACAGCCGTGAAAAGCAGCTAAACCCCATTATAAAAATAAATTACTTTTCAAAACCCGTGAAACAAAGACAGTGAAAGAGAGAGAAATTCTTACAAAATTCGTTCAGGGGCTGTGATGCAACCTGGATTGACCATATCTAGACCCACAGCTGATTGAGACATAAGGGTGGACACTCTTGGGGCTGAGAGGTTCGGTGAGGTTGGGTGAGCCAACGCAGACCCTTTCAAGTAATACTGCATGGTACCCATCCCATGGGTCCCAAATCTCCAGGTTCAAGGGCATCTTCCTACGTCGAAAACAGGCATGAGAAACCCAGAAGATGGTACACCGTGTGATCGGGAAAGGTTTCTAAAACGCACCTCATTTCTCATCTCCTTTGCTCGGGTTCGCCATTCCAACCGATTTACTAGCCATCTCCCTCCTTGGAGAATCAGCACCTTTAACCTCCTGTTCCGTACAGGTTGCAATTTGTCCTGAGGATGAACGGGAAGAGGGGGAACCAATGAGAGACTAGCTCTAGGTGTTGGGACAGGCACAGGTCACTCTATTTTCCCATCAGGAAGAAGAATTAAGCACAAGCTCAGCCTGCCCCCCAGAACCAGAAGAGGGCCTGAAGCAATCCTGCGCTTTTGCGGCCAGCTCCCAAAAAAGCGAGTTGAAAAATGGAGCTCAGGGGCACTGCAATTCACAAACCTGCAGAGTTTTAAATGATACCTCTCGTCCACAAATATATTAAGGGAAGGCAACGAAGAGGCTTTGAAAGCAAGGCAGAATTGCAGGAAACAGATTTCAGGAGGTAGATTCGAATCGCCTTGAAAGCACATGAAAAGCGGCAAAACGTGGACAATGATGCCCTTGGCCAAAAAGGGCGTATGCGTTTTTTCCTGAATATATTCAGGAAAAAACGCATACGCCCTTTTTGGCCAACCAAGCAACCTGGAAAGGCCAATCAGCGCTCCAAAGAAGTCTCGCTTCCCAGCGGGCAAAAGGGCCATGCGGACAAAAGTGTCCAAACCAGAAATGCAGGACCGGCCATGGAGAAATGGGAGCCTTGCTACGCTGATGGGTGGGATGTAAATTGCCAACAGCCACTCTGGAGAAGTGTACGGTGTGTTCTGAAACATCTAAAAAACACAGCTTGGAGAGCATAGGGCACTTCCACTCATGGGCGTATAAATTGGGAAAACTAAAAATCAGCAAGACACAGGCACCCCAAAGTTTAGGGCTGCTCTGTTGACAAGAACCCCCACTTCATTACACCTTAAATATCCTAGGAAAGAGAAAAATGGATAAAGAAGTTTTGGTCCTCATGTACAATGGAATATCACTCAGCCAGGAAATCAACGTCATAAGGCTAGTAGCAGCACGATGAGTGGATTTAGGTACGATTCTAAGTGAAATAAGTCACACAGAAAAAGACACTTATCATAAGATATCACTTCTAGAGGGAATGTAGAACCGCTACACTTGAACTGAATTACAAAATAGAACAGAGTCACACGTTTAGGAAACACACTATGGCTGCTGAACGGGAAAGGTGAGGTGGGGTGATGCATAAAACAAGGGTTTCAAATTAGCTCCGATACCGTTCCATAAACCCAATATGTAAGAGACAAGACCTATTCCTTTTTCAGTGAACTGGACTCAACACCCCCTATTCACCGCACAAGAATATATCTGACTAGTAAGAATCTTCAAACCTATGTATTGATATCTCTCTGTAAGTGAGTCAAGGGTGTGTAAAGTGGCATAAACACAGCCGTGAAAAGCAGCTAAACCCCATTATAAAAATAAATTACTTTTCAAAACCCGTGAAACAAAGACAGTGAAAGAGAGAGAAATTCTTACAAAATTCGTTCAGGGGCTGTGATGCAACCTGGATTGACCATATCTAGACCCACAGCTGATTGAGACATAAGGGTGGACACTCTTGGGGCTGAGAGGTTCGGTGAGGTTGGGTGAGCCAACGCAGACCCTTTCAAGTAATACTGCATGGTACCCATCCCATGGGTCCCAAATCTCCAGGTTCAAGGGCATCTTCCTACGTCGAAAACAGGCATGAGAAACCCAGAAGATGGTACACCGTGTGATCGGGAAAGGTTTCTAAAACGCACCTCATTTCTCATCTCCTTTGCTCGGGTTCGCCATTCCAGCCGATTTACTAGCCATCTCCCTCCTTGGAGAATCAGCACCTTTAACCTCCTGTTCCGTACAGGTTGCAATTTGTCCTGAGGATGAACGGGAAGAGGGGGAACCAATGAGAGACTAGCTCTAGGTGTTGGGACAGGCACAGGTCACTCTATTTTCCCATCAGGAAGAAGAATTAAGCACAAGCTCAGCCTGCCCCCCAGAACCAGAAGAGGGCCTGAAGCAATCCTGCGCTTTTGCGGCCAGCTCCCAAAAAAGCGAGTTGAAAAATGGAGCTCAGGGGCACTGCAATTCACAAACCTGCAGAGTTTTAAATGATACCTCTCGTCCACAAATATATTAAGGGAAGGCAACGAAGAGGCTTTGAAAGCAAGGCAGAATTGCAGGAAACAGATTTCAGGAGGTAGATTCGAATCGCCTTGAAAGCACATGAAAAGCGGCAAAACGTGGACAATGATGCCCTTGGCCAAAAAGGGCGTATGCGTTTTTTCCTGAATATATTCAGGAAAAAACGCATACGCCCTTTTTGGCCAACCAAGCAACCTGGAAAGTCCAATCAGCGCTCCAAAGAAGTCTCGCTTCCCAGCGGGCAAAAGGGCCATGCGGAAAAAAGTGTCCAAACCAGAAATGCAGGACCGGCCATGGAGAAATGGGAGCCTTGCTACGCTGATGGGTGGGATGTAAATTGCCAACAGCCACTATGGAGAAGTGTACGGTGTGTTCTGAAATATCTAAAAAACACAGCTTGGAGAGCATAGGGCACTTCCACTCATGGGCGTATAAATTGGGAAAACTAAAAATCAGCAAGACACAGGCACCCCAAAGTTTAGGGCTGCTCTGTTGACAAGAACCCCCAGTTCATTACACCTTAAATATCCTAGGAAAGAGAAAAATGGATAAAGAAGTTGGGGTCCTCATGTACAATGGAATATCACTCAGCCAGGAAATCCACGTCATAAGGCTAGTAGCAGCACGATGAGAGGATTTAGGTACGACGATTCTAAGTGAAATAAGTCACACAGAAAAAGACACTTATCATAAGATATCACTTAGAGAGGGAATGTAAAAACCGCTACACTTGAACTGAATTACAAAACAGAACAGAGTCACACATTTAGGAAACACACTATGGCTGCTGAACGGGAAAGGTGAGGTGGGGTGATGCATAAAACAAGGGTGTCAAATTAGCTCAGATACCGTTCCATAAACCCAATATGTAAGAGACAAGACCTATTCCTTTTTCAGTGAACTGGACTCAACACCCCCTATTCACCGCACAAGAATATATCTGACTAGGAAGAATCTTCAAACCTATGTATTGATATCTCTCCGTAAGTGAGTCAAGGGGGTGTAAAGCGGCATAAACACAGCCGTGAAAAGCAGCTAAACCCCATTATAAAAATAAATTACTTTTCTAAACCCGTGAAACAAAGACAGTGAAAGAGAGAGAAATTCTTACAAAATTCGTTCAGGGGCTGTGATGCAACCTGGATTGACCATATCTAGACCCACAGCTGATTGAGACATAAGGGTGGACACTCTTGGGGCTGAGAGGTTCGGTGAGGTTGGGTGAGCCAACGCAGACCCTTTCAAGTAATACTGCATGGTACCCATCCCATGGGTCCCAAATCTCCAGGTTCAAGGGCATCTTCCTACGTCGAAAACAGGCATGAGAAACCCAGAAGATGGTACACCGTGTGATCGGGAAAGGTTTCTAAAACGCACCTCATTTCTCATCTCCTTTGCTCGGGTTCGCCATTCCAGCCGATTTACTAGCCATCTCCCTCCTTGGAGAATCAGCACCTTTAACCTACTGTTCCTTACAGGTTGCAATTTGTCCTGAGGATGAACGGGAAGAGGGGGAACCAATGAGAGACTAGCTCTAGGTGTTGGGACAGGCACAGGTCACTCTATTTTCCCATCAGGAAGAAGAATTAAGCACAAGCTCAGCCTGCCCCCCAGAACCAGAAGAGGGCCTGAAGCAATCCTGCGCTTTTGCGGCCAGCTCCCAAAAAAGCGAGTTGAAAAATGGAGCTCAGGGGCACTGCAATTCACAAACCTGCAGAGTTTTAAATGATACCTCTCGTCCACAAATATATTAAGGGAAGGCAACGAAGAGGCTTTGAAAGCAAGGCAGAATTGCAGGAAACAGATTTCAGGAGGTAGATTCGAATCGCCTTGAAAGCACATGAAAAGCGGCAAAACGTGGACAATGATGCCCTTGGCCAAAAAGGGCGTATGCGTTTTTTCCTGAATATATTCAGGAAAAAACGCATACGCCCTTTTTGGCCAACCAAGCAACCTGGAAAGGCCAATCAGCGCTCCAAAGAAGTCTCGCTTCCCAGCGGGCAAAAGGGCCATGCGGAAAACAGTGTCCAAACCAGAAATGCAGGACCGGCCATGGAGAAATGGGAGCCTTGCTACGCTGATGGGTGGGATGTAAATTGCCAACAGCCACTCTGGAGAAGTGTACGGTGTGTTCTGAAACATCTAAAAAACACAGCTTGGATAGCATAGAGCACTTCCACTCATGGGCGTATAAATTGGGAAAACTAAAAATCAGCAAGACACAGGCACCCCAAAGTTTAGGGCTGCTCTTTTGACAAAAACCCCCACTTCATTACACCTTAAATATCCTAGGAAAGAGAAAAATGGATAAAGAAGTTGTGGTCCTCATGTACAATGGAATATCACTCAGCCAGGAAATCAACGTCATAAGGCTAGTAGCAGCACGATGAGTGGATTTAGGTACGACGATTCTAAGTGAAATAAGTCACACAGAAAAAGACACTTATCATAAGATATCACTTCTAGAGGGAATGTAGAACCGCTACACTTGAACTGAATTACAAAACAGAACAGAGTCACACGTTCAGAAAACACACTATGGCTGCTGAACGGGAAAGGTGAGGTGGGGTGATGCATAAAACAAGGGTTTCAAATTAGCTCAGATACCGTTCCATAAACCCAATATGTAAGAGACAAGACCTATTCCTTTTTCAGTGAACTGGACTCAACACCCCCTATTCACCGCACAAGAATATATCTGACTAGGAAGAATCTTCAAACCTATGTATTGATATCTCTCTGTAAGTGAGTCAAGGGGGTGTAAAGCGGCATAAACACAGCCGTGAAAAGCAGCTAAACCCCATTATAAAAATAAATTACTTTTCAAAACCCGTGAAACAAAGGCAGTGAAAGAGAGAGAAATTCTTACAAAATTCGTTCAGGGGCTGTGATGCAACCTGGATTGACCATATCTAGACCCACAGCTGATTGAGACATAAGGGTGGATACTCTTGGGGCTGAGAGGTTCGGTGAGGTTGGGTGAGCCAACGCAGACCCTTTCAAGTAATACTGCATGGTACCCATCCCATGGGTCCCAAATCTCCAGGTTCAAGGGCATCTTCCTACGTCGAAAACAGGCATGAGAAACCCAGAAGATGGTACACCGTGTGATCGGGAAAGGTTTCTAAAACGCACCTCATTTCTCATCTCCTTTGCTCGGGTTCGCCATTCCAGCCGATTTACTAGCCATCTCCCTCCTTGGAGAATCAGCACCTTTAACCTCCTGTTCCGTACAGGTTGCAATTTGTCCTGAGGATGAAGGGGAAGAGGGGGAACCAATGAGAGACTAGCTCTAGGTGTTGGGACAGGCACAGGTCACTCTATTTTCCCATCAGGAAGAAAAATTAAGCACAAGCTCAGCCTGCCCCCCAGAACCAGAAGAGGGCCTGAAGCAATCCTGTGCTTTTGCGGCCAGCTCCCAAAAAAGCGAGTTGAAAAATGGAGCTCAGGGGCACTGCAATTCACAAACCTGCAGAGTTTTAAATGATACCTCTCGTCCACAAATATATTAAGGGAAGGCAACGAAGAGGCTTTGAAAGCAAGGCAGAATTGCAGGAAACAGATTTCAGGAGGTAGATTCGAATCGCCTTGAAAGCACATGAAAAGCGGCAAAACGTGGACAATGATGCCCTTGGTCAAAAAGGGCGTATGCGTTTTTTCCTGAATATATTCAGGAAAAAACGCATACGCCCTTTTTGGCCAACCAAGCAACCTGGAAAGGCCAATCAGCGCTCCAAAGAAGTCTCGCTTCCCAGCGGGCAAAAGGGCCATGCGGAAAAAAGTGTCCAAACCAGAAATGCAGGACCGGCCATGGAGAAATGGGAGCCTTGCTACGCTGATGGGTGGGATGTAAATTGCCAACAGCCTCTCTGGAGAAGTGTACGGTGTGTTCTGAAACATCTAAAAAACACAGCTTGGAGGGCATAGGGCACTTCCACTCATGGGCGTATAAATTGGGAAAACTAAAAATCAGCAAGACACAGGCACCCCAAAGTTTAGGGCTGCTCTGTTGACAAGAACCCCCACTTCATTACACCTTAAATATCCTAGGAAAGAGAAAAATGGATAAAGAAGTTGTGGTCCTCATGTACAATGGAATATCACTCAGCCATGAAATCCACGTCATAAGGCTAGTAGCAGCACGATGAGTGGATTTAGGTACGACGATTCTAAGTGAAATAAGTCACACAGAAAAAGACACTTATCATAAGATACCACTTAGAGAGGGAATGTAAAAACCGCTACACTTGAACTGAATTACAAAACAGAACAGAGTCACACGTTTAGAAAACACACTATGGCTGCTGAACGGGCAAGGTGAGGTGGGGTGATGCATAAAACAAGGGTTTCAAATTAGCTCAGATACCGTTCTATAAACCCAATATGTAATAGACAAGACCTACTCCTTGCTCAGTGAACTGGACTCAACACCCCCTATTCACCGCACAAGAATATATCTGACTAGTAAGAATCTTCAAACCTATGTATTGATATATCTCCGTAAGTGAGTCAAGGGTGTGTAAAGCGGCATAAACACAACCGTGAAAAGCAGCTAAACCCCATTATAAAAATAAATTACTTTTCAAAACCCGTGAAACAAAGGCAGTGAAAGAGAGAGAAATTCTTACAAAATTCGTTCAGGGGCTGTGATGCAACCTGGATTGACCATATCTAGACCCACAGCTGATTGAGACATAAGGGTGGACACTCTTGGGGCTGAGAGGTTCGGTGAGGTTGGGTGAGCCAACGCAGACCCTTTCAAGTAATACTGCATGGTACCCATCCCATGGGTCCCAAATCTCCAGGTTCAAGGGCATCTTCCTACGTCGAAAACAGGCATGAGAAACCCAGAAGATGGTACACCGTGTGATCGGGAAAGGTTTCTAAAACGCACCTCATTTCTCATCTCCTTTGCTCGGGTTCGCCATTCCAGCCGATTTACTAGCCATCTCCCTCCTTGGAGAATCAGCACCTTTAACCTCCTGTTCCGTACAGGTTGCAATTTGTCCTGAGGATGAACGGGAAGAGGGGGAACCAATGAGAGACTAGCTCTAGGTGTTGGGACAGGCACAGGTCACTCTATTTTCCCATCAGGAAGAAGAATTAAGCACAAGCTCAGCCTGCCCCCCAGAACCAGAAGAGGGCCTGAAGCAATCCTGCGCTTTTGCGGCCAGCTCCCAAAAAAGCGAGTTGAAAAATGGAGCTCAGGGGCACTGCAATTCACAAACCTGCAGAGTTTTAAATGATACCTCTCGTCCACAAATATACTAAGGGAAGGCAACGAAGAGGCTTTGAAAGCAAGGCAGAATTGCAGGAAACAGATTTCAGGAGGTAGATTCGAATCGCCTTGAAAGCACATGAAAAGCGGCAAAACGTGGACAATGATGCCCTTGGCCAAAAAGGGCGTATGCGTTTTTTCCTGAATATATTCAGGAAAAAACGCATACGCCCTTTTTGGCCAACCAAGCAACCTGGAAAGGCCAATCAGCGCTCCAAAGAAGTCTCGCTTCCCAGCGGGCAAAAGGGCCATGCGGAAAAAAGTGTCCAAACCAGAAATGCAGGACCGGCCATGGAGAAATGGGAGCCTTGCTACGCTGATGGGTGGGATGTAAATTGCCAACAGCCACTCTGGAGAAGTGTACGGTGTGTTCTGAAACATCTAAAAAACACAGCTTGGAGAGCATAGGGCACTTCCACTCATGGGCGTATAAATTGGGAAAACTAAAAATCAGCAAGACACAGGCACCCCAAAGTTTAGGGCTGCTCTGTTGACAAGAACCCCCACTTCATTACACCTTAAATATCCTAGGAAAGCGAAAAATGGATAAAGAAGTTGTGGTCCTCATGTACAATGGAATATCACTCAGCCATGAAATCAACGTCATAAGGCTAGTAGCAGCACGATGAGTGGATTTAGGTACGACGATTCTAAGTGAAATAAGTCACACAGAAAAAGACACTTATCATAAGATATCACTTAGAGAGGGAATGTAAAACCCGCTACACTTGAACTGAATTACAAAACAGAACAGAGTCACACGTTTAGAAAACACACTATGGCTGCTGAACGGGCAAGGTGAGGTGGGGTGATGCATAAAACAAGGGTTTCAAATTAGCTCAGATACCGTTCTATAAACCCAATATGTAATAGACAAGACCTACTCCTTGCTCAGTGAACTGGACTCAACACCCCCTATTCACCGCACAAGAATATATCTGACTAGGAAGAATCTTCAAACCTATGTATTGATATATCTCCGTAAGTGAGTCAAGGGTGTGTAAAGCGGCATAAACACAACCGTGAAAAGCAGCTAAACCCCATTATAAAAATAAATTACTTTTCAAAACCCGTGAAACAAAGACAGTGAAAGAGAGAGAAATTCTTACAAAATTCGTTCAGGGGCTGTGATGCAACCTGGATTGACCATATCTAGACCCACAGCTGATTGAGACATAAGGGTGGACACTCTTGGGGCTGAGAGGTTCGGTGAGGTTGGGTGAGCCAACGCAGACCCTTTCAAGTAATACTGCATGGTACCCATCCCATGGGTCCCAAATCTCCAGGTTCAAGGGCATCTTCCTACGTCGAAAACAGGCATGAGAAACCCAGAAGATGGTACACCGTGTGATCGGGAAAGGTTTCTAAAACGCACCTCATTTCTCATCTCCTTTGCTCGGGTTCGCCATTCCAGCCGATTTACTAGCCATCTCCCTCCTTGGAGAATCAGCACCTTTAACCTCCTGTTCCGTACAGGTTGCAATTTGTCCTGAGGATGAAGGGGAAGAGGGGGAACCAATGAGAGACTAGCTCTAGGTGTTGGGACAGGCACAGGTCACTCTATTTTCCCATCAGGAAGAAGAATTAAGCACAAGCTCAGCCTGCCCCCCAGAACCAGAAGAGGGCCTGAAGCAATCCTGCGCTTTTGCGGCCAGCTCCCAAAAAAGCGAGTTGAAAAATGGAGCTCAGGGGCACTGCAATTCACAGACCTGCAGAGTTTTAAATGATACCTCTCGTCCACAAATATATTAAGGGAAGGCAACGAAGAGGCTTTGAAAGCAAGGCAGAATTGCAGGAAACAGATTTCAGGAGGTAGATTCGAATCGCCTTGAAAGCACATGAAAAGCGGCAAAATGTGGACAATGATGCCCTTGGCCAAAAAGGGCGTATGCGTTTTTTCCTGAATATATTCAGGAAAAAACGCATACGCCCTTTTTGGCCAACCAAGCAACCTGGAAAGGCCAATCAGCGCTCCAAAGAGGTCTCGCTTCCCAGCGGGCAAAAGGGCCATGCGGAAAAAAGTGTCCAAACCAGAAATGCAGGACCGGCCATGGAGAAATGGGAGCCTTGCTACGCTGATGGGTGGGATGTAAATTGCCAACAGCCACTCTGGAGAAGTGTACGGTGTGTTCTGAAACATCTAAAAAACACAGCTTGGAGAGCATAGGGCACTTCCACTCATGGGCGTATAAATTGGGAAAACTAAAAATCAGCAAGACACAGGCACCCCAAAGTTTAGGGCTGCTCTGTTGACAAGAACCCCCACTTCATTACACCTTAAATATCCTAGGAAAGAGAAAAATGGATAAAGAAGTTGTGGTCCTCATGTACAATGGAATATCACTCAGCCAGGAAATCAACGTCATAAGGCTAGTAGCAGCACGATGAGTGGATTTAGGTACGATTCTAAGTGAAATAAGTCACACAGAAAAAGACACTTATCATAAGATATCACTTCTAGAGGGAATGTAGAACCGCTACACTTGAACTGAATTACAAAACAGAACAGAGTCACACGTTTAGGAAACACACTATGGCTGCTGAACGGGAAAGGTGAGGTGGGGTGATGCATAAAACAAGGGTTTCAAATTAGCTCCGATACCGTTCCATAAACCCAATATGTAAGAGACAAGACCTATTCCTTTTTCAGTGAACTGGACTCAACACCCCCTATTCACCGCACAAGAATATATCTGACTAGTAAGAATCTTCAAACCTATGTATTGATATCTCTCTGTAAGTGAGTCAAGGGGGTGTAAAGCGGCATAAACACAGCCGTGAAAAGCAGCTAAACCCCATTATAAAAATAAATTACTTTTCAAAACCCGTGAAACAAAGGCAGTGAAAGAGAGAGAAATTCTTACAAAATTCGTTCAGGGGCTGTGATGCAACCTGGATTGACCATATCTAGACCCACAGCTGATTGAGACATAAGGGTGGACACTCTTGGGGCTGAGAGGTTCGGTGAGGTTGGGTGAGCCAACGCAGACCCTTTCAAGTAATACTGCATGGTACCCATCCCATGGGTCCCAAATCTCCAGGTTCAAGGGCATCTTCCTACGTCGAAAACAGGCATGAGAAACCCAGAAGATGGTACACCGTGTGATCGGGAAAGGTTTCTAAAACGCACCTCATTTCTCATCTCCTTTGCTCGGGTTCGCCATTCCAGCCGATTTACTAGCCATCTTCCTCCTTGGAGAATCAGCACCTTTAACCTCCTGTTCCGTACAGGTTGCAATTTGTCCTGAGGATGAACGGGAAGAGGGGGAACCAATGAGAGACTAGCTCTAGGTGTTGGGACAGGCACAGGTCACTCTATTTTCCCATCAGGAAGAAGAATTAAGCACAAGCTCAGCCTGCCCCCCAGAACCAGAAGAGGGCCTGAAGCAATCCTGCGCTTTTGCGGCCAGCTCCCAAAAAAGCGAGTTGAAAAATGGAGCTCAGGGGCACTGCAATTCACAAACCTGCAGAGTTTTAAATGATACCTGTCGTCCACAAATATATTAAGGGAAGGCAACGAAGAGGCTTTGAAAGCAAGGCAGAATTGCAGGAAACAGATTTCAGGAGGTAGATTCGAATCGCCTTGAAAGCACATGAAAAGCGGCAAAACGTGGACAATGATGCCCTTGTCCAAAAAGGGCGTATGCGTTTTTTCCTGAATATATTCAGGAAAAAACGCATACGCCCTTTTTGGCCAACCAAGCAACCTGGAAAGGCCAATCAGCGCTCCAAAGATGTCTCGCTTCCCAGCGGGCAAAAGGGCCATGCGGAAAACAGTGTCCAAACCAGAAATGCAGGACCGGCCATGGAGAAATGGGAGCCTTGCTACGCTGATGGGTGGGATGTAAATTGCCAACAGCCACTCTGGAGAAGTGTACGGTGTGTTCTGAAACATCTAAAAAACACAGCTTGGAGAGCATAGGGCACTTCCACTCATGGGCGTATAAATTGGGAAAACTAAAAATCAGCAAGACACAGGCACCCCAAAGTTTAGGGCTGCTCTGTTGACAAGAACCCCCACTTCATTACACCTTAAATATCCTAGGAAAGAGAAAAATGGATAAAGAAGTTGTGGTCCTCATGTACAATGGAATATCACTCAGCCAGGAAATCCACGTCATAAGGCTAGTAGCAGCACGATGAGTGGATTTAGGTACGACGATTCTAAGTGAAATAAGTCACACAGAAAAAGACACTTATCATAAGATATCACTTAGAGAGGGAATGTAAAAACCGCTACACTTGAACTGAATTACAAAACAGAACAGAGTCACACGTTTAGGAAACACACTATGGCTGCTGAACGGGAAAGGTGAGGTGGGGTGATGCATAAAACAAGCGTGTCAAATTAGCTCCGATACCGTTCCATAAACCCAATATGTAAGAGACAAGACCTATTCCTTTTTCAGTGAACTGGACTCAACACCCCCTATTCACCGCACAAGAATATATCTGACTAGGAAGAATCTTCAAACCTATGTATTGATATCTCTCCGTAAGTGAGTCAAGGGGGTGTAAAGCGGCATAAACACAGCCGTGAAAAGCAGCTAAACCCCATTATAAAAATAAATTACTTTTCAAAACCCGTGAAACAAAGACAGTGAAAGAGAGAGAAATTCTTACAAAATTCGTTCAGGGGCTGTGATGCAACCTGGATTGACCATATCTAGACCCACAGCTGATTGAGACATAAGGGTGGACACTCTTGGGGCTGAGAGGTTCGGTGAGGTTGGGTGAGCCAACGCAGACCCTTTCAAGTAATACTGCATGGTACCCATCCCATGGGTCCCAAATCTCCAGGTTCAAGGGCATCTTCCTACGTCGAAAACAGGCATGAGAAACCCAGAAGATGGTACACCGTGTGATCGGGAAAGGTTTCTAAAACGCACCACATTTCTCATCTCCTTTGCTCGGGTTCGCCATTCCAGCCGATTTACTAGCCATCTCCCTCCTTGGAGAATCAGCACCTTTAACCTCCTGTTCCGTACAGGTTGCAATTTGTCCTGAGGATGAACGGGAAGAGGGGGAACCAATGAGAGACTAGCTCTAGGTGTTGGGACAGGCACAGGTCACTCTATTTTCCCATCAGGAAGAAGAATTAAGCACAAGCTCAGCCTGCCCCCCAGAACCAGAAGAGGGCCTGAAGCAATCCTGCGCATTTGCGGCCAGCTCCCAAAAAAGCGAGTTGAAAAATGGAGCTCAGGGGCACTGCAATTCACAAACCTGCAGAGTTTTAAATGATACCTCTCGTCCACAAATATATTAAGGGAAGGCAACGAAGAGGCTTTGAAAGCAAGGCAGAATTGCAGGAAACAGATTTCAGGAGGTAGATTCGAATCGCCTTGAAAGCACATGAAAAGCGGCAAAACGTGGACAATGATGCCCTTGGTCAAAAAGGGCGTATGCGTTTTTTCCTGAATATATTCAGGAAAAAACGCATACGCCCTTTTTGGCCAACCAAGCAACCTGGAAAGGCCAATCAGCGCTCCAAAGAAGTCTCGCTTCCCAGCGGGCAAAAGGGCCATGCGGAAAAAAGTGTCCAAACCAGAAATGCAGGACCAGCCATGGAGAAATGGGAGCCTTGCTACGCTGATGGGTGGGATGTAAATTGCCAACAGCCTCTCTGGAGAAGTGTACGGTGTGTTCTGAAACATCTAAAAAACACAGCTTGGAGGGCATAGGGCACTTCCACTCATGGGCGTATAAATTGGGAAAACTAAAAATCAGCAAGACACAGGCACCCCAAAGTTTAGGGCTGCTCTGTTGACAAGAACCCCCACTTCATTACACCTTAAATATCCTAGGAAAGAGAAAAATGGATAAAGAAGTTGTGGTCCTCATGTACAATGGAATATCACTCAGCCATGAAATCCACGTCATAAGGCTAGTAGCAGCACGATGAGTGGATTTAGGTACGACGATTCTAAGTGAAATAAGTCACACAGAAAAAGACACTTATCATAAGATACCACTTAGAGAGGGAATGTAAAAACCGCTACACTTGAACTGAATTACAAAACAGAACAGAGTCACACGTTTAGGAAACACACTATGGCTGCTGAACGGGAAAGGTGAGGTGGGGTGATGCATAAAACAAGGGTTTCAAATTAGCTCAGGTACCGTTCCATAAACCCAATATGTAATAGACAAGACCTACTCCTTGCTCAGTGAACTGGACTCAACACCCCCTATTCACCGCACAAGAATATATCTGACTAGTAAGAATCTTCAAACCTATGTATTGATATATCTCCGTAAGTGAGTCAAGGGTGTGTAAAGCGGCATAAACACAACCGTGAAAAGCAGCTAAACCCCATTATAAAAATAAATTACTTTTCAAAACCCGTGAAACAAAGGCAGTGAAAGAGAGAGAAATTCTTACAAAATTCGTTCAGGGGCTGTGATGCAACCTGGATTGACCATATCTAGACCCACAGCTGATTGAGACATAAGGGTGGACACTCTTGGGGCTGAGAGGTTCGGTGAGGTTGGGTGAGCCAACGCAGACCCTTTCAAGTAATACTGCATGGTACCCATCCCATGGGTCCCAAATCTCCAGGTTCAAGGGCATCTTCCTACGTCGAAAACAGGCATGAGAAACCCAGAAGATGGTACACCGTGTGATCGGGAAAGGTTTCTAAAACGCACCACATTTCTCATCTCCTTTGCTCGGGTTCGCCATTCCAGCCGATTTACTAGCCATCTCCCTCCTTGGAGAATCAGCACCTTTAACCTCCTGTTCCGTACAGGTTGCAATTTGTCCTGAGGATGAACGGGAAGAGGGGGAACCAATGAGAGACTAGCTCTAGGTGTTGGGACAGGCACAGGTCACTCTATTTTCCCATCAGGAAGAAGAATTAAGCACAAGCTCAGCCTGCCCCCCAGAACCAGAAGAGGGCCTGAAGCAATCCTGCGCATTTGCGGCCAGCTCCCAAAAAAGCGAGTTGAAAAATGGAGCTCAGGGGCACTGCAATTCACAAACCTGCAGAGTTTTAAATGATACCTCTCGTCCACAAATATACTAAGGGAAGGCAACGAAGAGGCTTTGAAAGCAAGGCAGAATTGCAGGAAACAGATTTCAGGAGGTAGATTCGAATCGCCTTGAAAGCACATGAAAAGCGGCAAAACGTGGACAATGATGCCCTTGGCCAAAAAGGGCGTATGCGTTTTTTCCTGAATATATTCAGGAAAAAACGCATACGCCCTTTTTGGCCAACCAAGCAACCTGGAAAGGCCAATCAGCGCTCCAAAGAAGTCTCGCTTCCCAGCGGGCAAAAGGGCCATGCGGAAAAAAGTGTCCAAACCAGAAATGCAGGACCGGCCATGGAGAAATGGGAGCCTTGCTACGCTGATGGGTGGGATGTAAATTGCCAACAGCCACTCTGGAGAAGTGTACGGTGTGTTCTGAAACATCTAAAAAACACAGCTTGGAGAGCATAGGGCACTTCCACTCATGGGCGTATAAATTGGGAAAACTAAAAATCAGCAAGACACAGGCACCCCAAAGTTTATGGCTGCTCTGTTGACAAGAACCCCCACTTCATTACACCTTAAATATCCTAGGAAAGCGAAAAATGGATAAAGAAGTTGTGGTCCTCATGTACAATGGAATATCACTCAGCCATGAAATCAACGTCATAAGGCTAGTAGCAGCACGATGAGTGGATTTAGGTACGACGATTCTAAGTGAAATAAGTCACACAGAAAAAGACACTTATCATAAGATATCACTTAGAGAGGGAATGTAAAACCCGCTACACTTGAACTGAATTACAAAACAGAACAGAGTCACACGTTTAGAAAACACACTATGGCTGCTGAACGGGCAAGGTGAGGTGGGGTGATGCATAAAACAAGGGTTTCAAATTAGCTCAGATACCGTTCTATAAACCCAATATGTAATAGACAAGACCTACTCCTTGCTCAGTGAACTGGACTCAACACCCCCTATTCACCGCACAAGAATATATCTGACTAGTAAGAATCTTCAAACCTATGTATTGATATATCTCCGTAAGTGAGTCAAGGGTGTGTAAAGCGGCACAAACACAACCGTGAAAAGCAGCTAAACCCCATTATAAAAATAAATTACTTTTCAAAACCCGTGAAACAAAGGCAGTGAAAGAGAGAGAAATTCTTACAAAATTCGTTCAGGGGCTGTGATGCAACCTGGATTGACCATATCTAGACCCACAGCTGATTGAGACATAAGGGTGGACACTCTTGGGGCTGAGAGGTTCGGTGAGGTTGGGTGAGCCAACGCAGACCCTTTCAAGTAATACTGCATGGTACCCATCCCATGGGTCCCAAATCTCCAGGTTCAAGGGCATCTTCCTACGTCGAAAACAGGCATGAGAAACCCAGAAGATGGTACACCGTGTGATCGGGAAAGGTTTCTAAAACGCACCTCATTTCTCATCTCCTTTGCTCGGGTTCGCCATTCCAGCCGATTTACTAGCCATCTCCCTCCTTGGAGAATCAGCACCTTTAACCTCCTGTTCCGTACAGGTTGCAATTTGTCCTGAGGATGAACGGGAAGAGGGGGAACCAATGAGAGACTAGCTCTAGGTGTTGGGACAGGCACAGGTCACTCTATTTTCCCATCAGGAAGAAGAATTAAGCACAAGCTCAGCCTGCCCCCCAGAACCAGAAGAGGGCCTGAAGCAATCCTGCGCTTTTGCGGCCAGCTCCCAAAAAAGCGAGTTGAAAAATGGAGCTCAGGGGCACTGCAATTCACAAACCTGCAGAGTTTTAAATGATACCTCTCGTCCACAAATATACTAAGGGAAGGCAACGAAGAGGCTTTGAAAGCAAGGCAGAATTGCAGGAAACAGATTTCAGGAGGTAGATTCGAATCGCCTTGAAAGCACATGAAAAGCGGCAAAACGTGGACAATGATGCCCTTGGCCAAAAAGGGCGTATGCGTTTTTTCCTGAATATATTCAGGAAAAAACGCATACGCCCTTTTTGGCCAACCAAGCAACCTGGAAAGGCCAATCAGCGCTCCAAAGAAGTCTCGCTTCCCAGCGGGCAAAAGGGCCATGCGGAAAAAAGTGTCCAAACCAGAAATGCAGGACCGGCCATGGAGAAATGGGAGCCTTGCTACGCTGATGGGTGGGATGTAAATTGCCAACAGCCACTCTGGAGAAGTGTACGGTGTGTTCTGAAACATCTAAAAAACACAGCTTGGAGAGCATAGGGCACTTCCACTCATGGGCGTATAAATTGGGAAAACTAAAAATCAGCAAGACACAGGCACCCCAAAGTTTAGGGCTGCTCTGTTGACAAGAACCCCCACTTCATTACACCTTAAATATCCTAGGAAAGCGAAAAATGGATAAAGAAGTTGTGGTCCTCATGTACAATGGAATATCACTCAGCCATGAAATCAACGTCATAAGGCTAGTAGCAGCACGATGAGTGGATTTAGGTACGACGATTCTAAGTGAAATAAGTCACACAGAAAAAGACACTTATCATAAGATATCACTTAGAGAGGGAATGTAAAACCCGCTACACTTGAACTGAATTACAAAACAGAACAGAGTCACACGTTTAGAAAACACACTATGGCTGCTGAACGGGCAAGGTGAGGTGGGGTGATGCATAAAACAAGGGTTTCAAATTAGCTCAGATACCGTTCTATAAACCCAATATGTAATAGACAAGACCTACTCCTTGCTCAGTGAACTGGACTCAACACCCCCTATTCACCGCACAAGAATATATCTGACTAGGAAGAATCTTCAAACCTATGTATTGATATATCTCCGTAAGTGAGTCAAGGGTGTGTAAAGCGGCATAAACACAACCGTGAAAAGCAGCTAAACCCCATTATAAAAATAAATTACTTTTCAAAACCCGTGAAACAAAGACAGTGAAAGAGAGAGAAATTCTTACAAAATTCGTTCAGGGGCTGTGATGCAACCTGGATTGACCATATCTAGACCCACAGCTGATTGAGACATAAGGGTGGACACTCTTGGGGCTGAGAGGTTCGGTGAGGTTGGGTGAGCCAACGCAGACCCTTTCAAGTAATACTGCATGGTACCCATCCCATGGGTCCCAAATCTCCAGGTTCAAGGGCATCTTCCTACGTCGAAAACAGGCATGAGAAACCCAGAAGATGGTACACCGTGTGATCGGGAAAGGTTTCTAAAACGCACCTCATTTCTCATCTCCTTTGCTCGGGTTCGCCATTCCAGCCGATTTACTAGCCATCTCCCTCCTTGGAGAATCAGCACCTTTAACCTCCTGTTCCGTACAGGTTGCAATTTGTCCTGAGGATGAACGGGAAGAGGGGGAACCAATGAGAGACTAGCTCTAGGTGTTGGGACAGGCACAGGTCACTCTATTTTCCCATCAGGAAGAAGAATTAAGCACAAGCTCAGCCTGCCCCCCAGAACCAGAAGAGGGCCTGAAGCAATCCTGCGCTTTTGCGGCCAGCTCCCAAAAAAGCGAGTTGAAAAATGGAGCTCAGGGGCACTGCAATTCACAAACCTGCAGAGTTTTAAATGATACCTCTCGTCCACAAATATACTAAGGGAAGGCAACGAAGAGGCTTTGAAAGCAAGGCAGAATTGCAGGAAACAGATTTCAGGAGGTAGATTCGAATCGCCTTGAAAGCACATGAAAAGCGGCAAAACGTGGACAATGATGCCCTTGGCCAAAAAGGGCGTATGCGTTTTTTCCTGAATATATTCAGGAAAAAACGCATACGCCCTTTTTGGCCAACCAAGCAACCTGGAAAGGCCAATCAGCGCTCCAAAGAAGTCTCGCTTCCCAGCGGGCAAAAGGGCCATGCGGAAAAAAGTGTCCAAACCAGAAATGCAGGACCGGCCATGGAGAAATGGGAGCCTTGCTACGCTGATGGGTGGGATGTAAATTGCCAACAGCCACTCTGGAGAAGTGTACGGTGTGTTCTGAAACATCTAAAAAACACAGCTTGGAGAGCATAGGGCACTTCCACTCATGGGCGTATAAATTGGGAAAACTAAAAATCAGCAAGACACAGGCACCCCAAAGTTTAGGGCTGCTCTGTTGACAAGAACCCCCACTTCATTACACCTTAAATATCCTAGGAAAGCGAAAAATGGATAAAGAAGTTGTGGTCCTCATGTACAATGGAATATCACTCAGCCATGAAATCAACGTCATAAGGCTAGTAGCAGCACGATGAGTGGATTTAGGTACGACGATTCTAAGTGAAATAAGTCACACAGAAAAAGACACTTATCATAAGATATCACTTAGAGAGGGAATGTAAAACCCGCTACACTTGAACTGAATTACAAAACAGAACAGAGTCACACGTTTAGAAAACACACTATGGCTGCTGAACGGGCAAGGTGAGGTGGGGTGATGCATAAAACAAGGGTTTCAAATTAGCTCAGATACCGTTCTATAAACCCAATATGTAATAGACAAGACCTACTCCTTGCTCAGTGAACTGGACTCAACACCCCCTATTCACCGCACAAGAATATATCTGACTAGGAAGAATCTTCAAACCTATGTATTGATATATCTCCGTAAGTGAGTCAAGGGTGTGTAAAGCCGCATAAACACAACCGTGAAAAGAAGCTAAACCCCATTATAAAAATAAATTACTTTTCAAAACCCGTGAAACAAAGGCAGTGAAAGAGAGAGAAATTCTTACAAAATTCGTTCAGGGGCTGTGATGCAACCTGGATTGACCATATCTAGACCCACAGCTGATTGAGACATAAGGGTGGACACTCTTGGGGCTGAGAGGTTCGGTGAGGTTGGGTGAGCCAACGCAGACCCTTTCAAGTAATACTGCATGGTACCCATCCCATGGGTCCCAAATCTCCAGGTTCAAGGGCATCTTCCTACGTCGAAAACAGGAATGAGAAACCCAGAAGATGGTACACCGTGTGATCGGGAAAGGTTTCTAAAACGCACCTCATTTCTCATCTCCTTTGCTCGGGTTCGCCATTCCAGCCGATTTACTAGCCATCTCCCTCCTTGGAGAATCAGCACCTTTAACCTCCTGTTCCGTACAGGTTGCAATTTGTCCTGAGGATGAAGGGGAAGAGGGGGAACCAATGAGAGACTAGCTCTAGGTGTTGGGACAGGCACAGGTCACTCTATTTTCCCATCAGGAAGAAGAATTAAGCACAAGCTCAGCCTGCCCCCCAGAACCAGAAGAGGGCCTGAAGCAATCCTGTGCTTTTGCGGCCAGCTCCCAAAAAAGCGAGTTGAAAAATGGAGCTCAGGGGCACTGCAATTCACAAACCTGCAGAGTTTTAAATGATACCTCTCGTCCACAAATATATTAAGGGAAGGCAACGAAGAGGCTTTGAAAGCAAGGCAGAATTGCAGGAAACAGATTTCAGGAGGTAGATTCGAATCGCCTTGAAAGCACATGAAAAGCGGCAAAACGTGGACAATGATGCCCTTGGTCAAAAAGGGCGTATGCGTTTTTTCCTGAATATATTCAGGAAAAAACGCATACGCCCTTTTTGGCCAACCAAGCAACCTGGAAAGGCCAATCAGCGCTCCAAAGAAGTCTCGCTTCCCAGCGGGCAAAAGGGCCATGCGGAAAAAAGTGTCCAAACCAGAAATGCAGGACCGGCCATGGAGAAATGGGAGCCTTGCTACGCTGATGGGTGGGATGTAAATTGCCAACAGCCTCTCTGGAGAAGTGTACGGTGTGTTCTGAAACATCTAAAAAACACAGCTTGGAGGGCATAGGGCACTTCCACTCATGGGCGTATAAATTGGGAAAACTAAAAATCAGCAAGACACAGGCACCCCAAAGTTTAGGGCTGCTCTGTTGACAAGAACCCCCACTTCATTACACCTTAAATATCCTAGGAAAGAGAAAAATGGATAAAGAAGTTGTGGTCCTCATGTACAATGGAATATCACTCAGCCATGAAATCCACGTCATAAGGCTAGTAGCAGCACGATGAGTGGATTTAGGTACGACGATTCTAAGTGAAATAAGTCACACAGAAAAAGACACTTATCATAAGATACCACTTAGAGAGGGAATGTAAAAACCGCTACACTTGAACTGAATTACAAAACAGAACAGAGTCACACGTTTAGGAAACACACTATGGCTGCTGAACGGGAAAGGTGAGGTGGGGTGATGCATAAAACAAGGGTTTCAAATTAGCTCAGGTACCGTTCCATAAACCCAATATGTAATAGACAAGACCTACTCCTTGCTCAGTGAACTGGACTCAACACCCCCTATTCACCGCACAAGAATATATCTGACTAGTAAGAATCTTCAAACCTATGTATTGATATATCTCCGTAAGTGAGTCAAGGGTGTGTAAAGCGGCATAAACACAACCGTGAAAAGCAGCTAAACCCCATTATAAAAATAAATTACTTTTCAAAACCCGTGAAACAAAGGCAGTGAAAGAGAGAGAAATTCTTACAAAATTCGTTCAGGGGCTGTGATGCAACCTGGATTGACCATATCTAGACCCACAGCTGATTGAGACATAAGGGTGGACACTCTTGGGGCTGAGAGGTTCGGTGAGGTTGGGTGAGCCAACGCAGACCCTTTCAAGTAATACTGCATGGTACCCATCCCATGGGTCCCAAATCTCCAGGTTCAAGGGCATCTTCCTACGTCGAAAACAGGCATGAGAAACCCAGAAGATGGTACACCGTGTGATCGGGAAAGGTTTCTAAAACGCACCACATTTCTCATCTCCTTTGCTCGGGTTCGCCATTCCAGCCGATTTACTAGCCATCTCCCTCCTTGGAGAATCAGCACCTTTAACCTCCTGTTCCGTACAGGTTGCAATTTGTCCTGAGGATGAACGGGAAGAGGGGGAACCAATGAGAGACTAGCTCTAGGTGTTGGGACAGGCACAGGTCACTCTATTTTCCCATCAGGAAGAAGAATTAAGCACAAGCTCAGCCTGCCCCCCAGAACCAGAAGAGGGCCTGAAGCAATCCTGCGCATTTGCGGCCAGCTCCCAAAAAAGCGAGTTGAAAAATGGAGCTCAGGGGCACTGCAATTCACAAACCTGCAGAGTTTTAAATGATACCTCTCGTCCACAAATATACTAAGGGAAGGCAACGAAGAGGCTTTGAAAGCAAGGCAGAATTGCAGGAAACAGATTTCAGGAGGTAGATTCGAATCGCCTTGAAAGCACATGAAAAGTGGCAAAACGTGGACAATGATGCCCTTGGCCAAAAAGGGCGTATGCGTTTTTTCCTGAATATATTCAGGAAAAAACGCATACGCCCTTTTTGGCCAACCAAGCAACCTGGAAAGGCCAATCAGCGCTCCAAAGAAGTCTCGCTTCCCAGCGGGCAAAAGGGCCATGCGGAAAAAAGTGTCCAAACCAGAAATGCAGGACCGGCCATGGAGAAATGGGAGCCTTGCTACGCTGATGGGTGGGATGTAAATTGCCAACAGCCACTCTGGAGAAGTGTACGGTGTGTTCTGAAACATCTAAAAAACACAGCTTGGAGAGCATAGGGCACTTCCACTCATGGGCGTATAAATTGGGAAAACTAAAAATCAGCAAGACACAGGCACCCCAAAGTTTAGGGCTGCTCTGTTGACAAGAACCCCCACTTCATTACACCTTAAATATCCTAGGAAAGCGAAAAATGGATAAAGAAGTTGTGGTCCTCATGTACAATGGAATATCACTCAGCCATGAAATCAACGTCATAAGGCTAGTAGCAGCACGATGAGTGGATTTAGGTACGACGATTCTAAGTGAAATAAGTCACACAGAAAAAGACACTTATCATAAGATATCACTTAGAGAGGGAATGTAAAACCCGCTACACTTGAACTGAATTACAAAACAGAACAGAGTCACACGTTTAGAAAACACACTATGGCTGCTGAACGGGCAAGGTGAGGTGGGGTGATGCATAAAACAAGGGTTTCAAATTAGCTCAGATACCGTTCCATAAACCCAATATGTAATAGACAAGACCTACTCCTTGCTCAGTGAACTGGACTCAACACCCCCTATTCACCGCACAAGAATATATCTGACTAGTAAGAATCTTCAAACCTATGTATTGATATATCTCCGTAAGTGAGTCAAGGGTGTGTAAAGCGGCATAAACACAACCGTGAAAAGCAGCTAAACCCCATTATAAAAATAAATTACTTTTCAAAACCCGTGAAACAAAGGCAGTGAAAGAGAGAGAAATTCTTACAAAATTCGTTCAGGGGCTGTGATGCAACCTGGATTGACCATATCTAGACCCACAGCTGATTGAGACATAAGGGTGGACACTCTTGGGGCTGAGAGGTTCGGTGAGGTTGGGTGAGCCAACGCAGACCCTTTCAAGTAATACTGCATGGTACCCATCCCATGGGTCCCAAATCTCCAGGTTCAAGGGCATCTTCCTACGTCGAAAACAGGCATGAGAAACCCAGAAGATGGTACACCGTGTGATCGGGAAAGGTTTCTAAAACGCACCTCATTTCTCATCTCCTTTGCTCGGGTTCGCCATTCCAGCCGATTTACTAGCCATCTCCCTCCTTGGAGAATCAGCACCTTTAACCTCCTGTTCCGTACAGGTTGCAATTTGTCCTGAGGATGAACGGGAAGAGGGGGAACCAATGAGAGACTAGCTCTAGGGGTTGGGACAGGCACAGGTCACTCTATTTTCCCATCAGGAAGAAGAATTAAGCACAAGCTCAGCCTGCCCCCCAGAACCAGAAGAGGGCCTGAAGCAATCCTGCGCTTTTGCGGCCAGCTCCCAAAAAAGCGAGTTGAAAAATGGAGCTCAGGGGCACTGCAATTCACAAACCTGCAGAGTTTTAAATGATACCTCTCGTCCACAAATATACTAAGGGAAGGCAACGAAGAGGCTTTGAAAGCAAGGCAGAATTGCAGGAAACAGATTTCAGGAGGTAGATTCGAATCGCCTTGAAAGCACATGAAAAGCGGCAAAACGTGGACAATGATGCCCTTGGCCAAAAAGGGCGTATGCGTTTTTTCCTGAATATATTCAGGAAAAAACGCATACGCCCTTTTTGGCCAACCAAGCAACCTGGAAAGGCCAATCAGCGCTCCAAAGAAGTCTCGCTTCCCAGCGGGCAAAAGGGCCATGCGGAAAAAAGTGTCCAAACCAGAAATGCAGGACCGGCCATGGAGAAATGGGAGCCTTGCTACGCTGATGGGTGGGATGTAAATTGCCAACAGCCACTCTGGAGAAGTGTACGGTGTGTTCTGAAACATCTAAAAAACACAGCTTGGAGAGCATAGGGCACTTCCACTCATGGGCGTATAAATTGGGAAAACTAAAAATCAGCAAGACACAGGCACCCCAAAGTTTAGGGCTGCTCTGTTGACAAGAACCCCCACTTCATTACACCTTAAATATCCTAGGAAAGCGAAAAATGGATAAAGAAGTTGTGGTCCTCATGTACAATGGAATATCACTCAGCCATGAAATCAACGTCATAAGGCTAGTAGCAGCACGATGAGTGGATTTAGGTACAACGATTCTAAGTGAAATAAGTCACACAGAAAAAGACACTTATCATAAGATATCACTTAGAGAGGGAATGTAAAACCCGCTACACTTGAACTGAATTACAAAACAGAACAGAGTCACACGTTTAGAAAACACACTATGGCTGCTGAACGGGCAAGGTGAGGTGGGGTGATGCATAAAACAAGGGTTTCAAATTAGCTCAGATACCGTTCTATAAACCCAATATGTAATAGACAAGACCTACTCCTTGCTCAGTGAACTGGACTCAACACCCCCTATTCACCGCACAAGAAAATATCTGACTAGGAAGAATCTTCAAACCTATGTATTGATATATCTCCGTAAGTGAGTCAAGGGTGTGTAAAGCGGCATAAACACAACCGTGAAAAGCAGCTAAACCCCATTATAAAAATAAATTACTTTTCAAAACCCGTGAAACAAAGGCAGTGAAAGAGAGAGAAATTCTTACAAAATTCGTTCAGGGGCTGTGATGCAACCTGGATTGACCATATCTAGACCCACAGCTGATTGAGACATAAGGGTGGACACTCTTGGGGCTGAGAGGTTCGGTGAGGTTGGGTGAGCCAACGCAGACCCTTTCAAGTAATACTGCATGGTACCCATCCCATGGGTCCCAAATCTCCAGGTTCAAGGGCATCTTCCTACGTCGAAAACAGGCATGAGAAACCCAGAAGATGGTACACCGTGTGATCGGGAAAGGTTTCTAAAACGCACCTCATTTCTCATCTCCTTTGCTCGGGTTCGCCATTCCAGCCGATTTACTAGCCATCTCCCTCCTTGGAGAATCAGCACCTTTAACCTCCTGTTCCGTACAGGTTGCAATTTGTCCTGAGGATGAACGGGAAGAGGGGGAACCAATGAGAGACTAGCTCTAGGTGTTGGGACAGGCACAGGTCACTCTATTTTCCCATCAGGAAGAAGAATTAAGCACAAGCTCAGCCTGCCCCCCAGAACCAGAAGAGGGCCTGAAGCAATCCTGCGCTTTTGCGGCCAGCTCCCAAAAAAGCGAGTTGAAAAATGGAGCTCAGGGGCACTGCAATTCACAAACCTGCAGAGTTTTAAATGATACCTCTCGTCCACAAATATACTAAGGGAAGGCAACGAAGAGGCTTTGAAAGCAAGGCAGAATTGCAGGAAACAGATTTCAGGAGGTAGATTCGAATCGCCTTGAAAGCACATGAAAAGCGGCAAAACGTGGACAATGATGCCCTTGGCCAAAAAGGGCGTATGCGTTTTTTCCTGAATATATTCAGGAAAAAACGCATACGCCCTTTTTGGCCAACCAAGCAACCTGGAAAGGCCAATCAGCGCTCCAAAGAAGTCTCGCTTCCCAGCGGGCAAAAGGGCCATGCGGAAAAAAGTGTCCAAACCAGAAATGCAGGACCGGCCATGGAGAAATGGGAGCCTTGCTACGCTGATGGGTGGGATGTAAATTGCCAACAGCCACTCTGGAGAAGTGTACGGTGTGTTCTGAAACATCTAAAAAACACAGCTTGGAGAGCATAGGGCACTTCCACTCATGGGCGTATAAATTGGGAAAACTAAAAATCAGCAAGACACAGGCACCCCAAAGTTTAGGGCTGCTCTGTTGACAAGAACCCCCACTTCATTACACCTTAAATATCCTAGGAAAGCGAAAAATGGATAAAGAAGTTGTGGTCCTCATGTACAATGGAATATCACTCAGCCATGAAATCAACGTCATAAGGCTAGTAGCAGCACGATGAGTGGATTTAGGTACGACGATTCTAAGTGAAATAAGTCACACAGAAAAAGACACTTATCATAAGATATCACTTAGAGAGGGAATGTAAAACCCGCTACACTTGAACTGAATTACAAAACAGAACAGAGTCACACGTTTAGAAAACACACTATGGCTGCTGAACGGGCAAGGTGAGGTGGGGTGATGCATAAAACAAGGGTTTCAAATTAGCTCAGATACCGTTCTATAAACCCAATATGTAATAGACAAGACCTACTCCTTGCTCAGTGAACTGGACTCAACACCCCCTATTCACCGCACAAGAATATATCTGACTAGGAAGAATCTTCAAACCTATGTATTGATATATCTCCGTAAGTGAGTCAAGGGTGTGTAAAGCGGCATAAACACAACCGTGAAAAGAAGCTAAACCCCATTATAAAAATAAATTACTTTTCAAAACCCGTGAAACAAAGGCAGTGAAAGAGAGAGAAATTCTTACAAAATTCGTTCAGGGGCTGTGATGCAACCTGGATTGACCATATCTAGACCCACAGCTGATTGAGACATAAGGGTGGACACTCTTGGGGCTGAGAGGTTCGGTGAGGTTGGGTGAGCCAACGCAGACCCTTTCAAGTAATACTGCATGGTACCCATCCCATGGGTCCCAAATCTCCAGGTTCAAGGGCATCTTCCTACGTCGAAAACAGGAATGAGAAACCCAGAAGATGGTACACCGTGTGATCGGGAAAGGTTTCTAAAACGCACCTCATTTCTCATCTCCTTTGCTCGGGTTCGCCATTCCAGCCGATTTACTAGCCATCTCCCTCCTTGGAGAATCAGCACCTTTAACCTCCTGTTCCGTACAGGTTGCAATTTGTCCTGAGGATGAAGGGGAAGAGGGGGAACCAATGAGAGACTAGCTCTAGGTGTTGGGACAGGCACAGGTCACTCTATTTTCCCATCAGGAAGAAGAATTAAGCACAAGCTCAGCCTGCCCCCCAGAACCAGAAGAGGGCCTGAAGCAATCCTGTGCTTTTGCGGCCAGCTCCCAAAAAAGCGAGTTGAAAAATGGAGCTCAGGGGCACTGCAATTCACAAACCTGCAGAGTTTTAAATGATACCTCTCGTCCACAAATATATTAAGGGAAGGCAACGAAGAGGCTTTGAAAGCAAGGCAGAATTGCAGGAAACAGATTTCAGGAGGTAGATTCGAATCGCCTTGAAAGCACATGAAAAGCGGCAAAACGTGGACAATGATGCCCTTGGTCAAAAAGGGCGTATGCGTTTTTTCCTGAATATATTCAGGAAAAAACGCATACGCCCTTTTTGGCCAACCAAGCAACCTGGAAAGGCCAATCAGCGCTCCAAAGAAGTCTCGCTTCCCAGCGGGCAAAAGGGCCATGCGGAAAAAAGTGTCCAAACCAGAAATGCAGGACCGGCCATGGAGAAATGGGAGCCTTGCTACGCTGATGGGTGGGATGTAAATTGCCAACAGCCTCTCTGGAGAAGTGTACGGTGTGTTCTGAAACATCTAAAAAACACAGCTTGGAGGGCATAGGGCACTTCCACTCATGGGCGTATAAATTGGGAAAACTAAAAATCAGCAAGACACAGGCACCCCAAAGTTTAGGGCTGCTCTGTTGACAAGAACCCCCACTTCATTACACCTTAAATATCCTAGGAAAGAGAAAAATGGATAAAGAAGTTGTGGTCCTCATGTACAATGGAATATCACTCAGCCATGAAATCCACGTCATAAGGCTAGTAGCAGCACGATGAGTGGATTTAGGTACGACGATTCTAAGTGAAATAAGTCACACAGAAAAAGACACTTATCATAAGATACCACTTAGACAGGGAATGTAAAAACCGCTACACTTGAACTGAATTACAAAACAGAACAGAGTCACACGTTTAGGAAACACACTATGGCTGCTGAACGGGAAAGGTGAGGTGGGGTGATGCATAAAACAAGGGTTTCAAATTAGCTCAGGTACCGTTCCATAAACCCAATATGTAATAGACAAGACCTACTCCTTGCTCAGTGAACTGGACTCAACACCCCCTATTCACCGCACAAGAATATATCTGACTAGTAAGAATCTTCAAACCTATGTATTGATATATCTCCGTAAGTGAGTCAAGGGTGTGTAAAGCGGCATAAACACAACCGTGAAAAGCAGCTAAACCCCATTATAAAAATAAATTACTTTTCAAAACCCGTGAAACAAAGGCAGTGAAAGAGAGAGAAATTCTTACAAAATTCGTTCAGGGGCTGTGATGCAACCTGGATTGACCATATCTAGACCCACAGCTGATTGAGACATAAGGGTGGACACTCTTGGGGCTGAGAGGTTCGGTGAGGTTGGGTGAGCCAACGCAGACCCTTTCAAGTAATACTGCATGGTACCCATCCCATGGGTCCCAAATCTCCAGGTTCAAGGGCATCTTCCTACGTCGAAAACAGGCATGAGAAACCCAGAAGATGGTACACCGTGTGATCGGGAAAGGTTTCTAAAACGCACCACATTTCTCATCTCCTTTGCTCGGGTTCGCCATTCCAGCCGATTTACTAGCCATCTCCCTCCTTGGAGAATCAGCACCTTTAACCTCCTGTTCCGTACAGGTTGCAATTTGTCCTGAGGATGAACGGGAAGAGGGGGAACCAATGAGAGACTAGCTCTAGGTGTTGGGACAGGCACAGGTCACTCTATTTTCCCATCAGGAAGAAGAATTAAGCACAAGCTCAGCCTGCCCCCCAGAACCAGAAGAGGGCCTGAAGCAATCCTGCGCATTTGCGGCCAGCTCCCAAAAAAGCGAGTTGAAAAATGGAGCTCAGGGGCACTGCAATTCACAAACCTGCAGAGTTTTAAATGATACCTCTCGTCCACAAATATACTAAGGGAAGGCAACGAAGAGGCTTTGAAAGCAAGGCAGAATTGCAGGAAACAGATTTCAGGAGGTAGATTCGAATCGCCTTGAAAGCACATGAAAAGTGGCAAAACGTGGACAATGATGCCCTTGGCCAAAAAGGGCGTATGCGTTTTTTCCTGAATATATTCAGGAAAAAACGCATACGCCCTTTTTGGCCAACCAAGCAACCTGGAAAGGCCAATCAGCGCTCCAAAGAAGTCTCGCTTCCCAGCGGGCAAAAGGGCCATGTGGAAAAAAGTGTCCAAACCAGAAATGCAGGACCGGCCATGGAGAAATGGGAGCCTTGCTACGCTGATGGGTGGGATGTAAATTGCCAACAGCCACTCTGGAGAAGTGTACGGTGTGTTCTGAAACATCTAAAAAACACAGCTTGGAGAGCATAGGGCACTTCCACTCATGGGCGTATAAATTGGGAAAACTAAAAATCAGCAAGACACAGGCACCCCAAAGTTTAGGGCTGCTCTGTTGACAAGAACCCCCACTTCATTACACCTTAAATATCCTAGGAAAGCGAAAAATGGATAAAGAAGTTGTGGTCCTCATGTACAATGGAATATCACTCAGCCATGAAATCAACGTCATAAGGCTAGTAGCAGCACGATGAGTGGATTTAGGTACGACGATTCTAAGTGAAATAAGTCACACAGAAAAAGACACTTATCATAAGATATCACTTAGAGAGGGAATGTAAAACCCGCTACACTTGAACTGAATTACAAAACAGAACAGAGTCACACGTTTAGAAAACACACTATGGCTGCTGAACGGGCAAGGTGAGGTGGGGTGATGCATAAAACAAGGGTTTCAAATTAGCTCAGATACCGTTCCATAAACCCAATATGTAATAGACAAGACCTACTCCTTGCTCAGTGAACTGGACTCAACACCCCCTATTCACCGCACAAGAATATATCTGACTAGTAAGAATCTTCAAACCTATGTATTGATATATCTCCGTAAGTGAGTCAAGGGTGTGTAAAGCGGCATAAACACAACCGTGAAAAGCAGCTAAACCCCATTATAAAAATAAATTACTTTTCAAAACCCGTGAAACAAAGGCAGTGAAAGAGAGAGAAATTCTTACAAAATTCGTTCAGGGGCTGTGATGCAACCTGGATTGACCATATCTAGACCCACAGCTGATTGAGACATAAGGGTGGACACTCTTGGGGCTGAGAGGTTCGGTGAGGTTGGGTGAGCCAACGCAGACCCTTTCAAGTAATACTGCATGGTACCCATCCCATGGGTCCCAAATCTCCAGGTTCAAGGGCATCTTCCTACGTCGAAAACAGGCATGAGAAACCCAGAAGATGGTACACCGTGTGATCGGGAAAGGTTTCTAAAACGCACCTCATTTCTCATCTCCTTTGCTCGGGTTCGCCATTCCAGCCGATTTACTAGCCATCTCCCTCCTTGGAGAATCAGCACCTTTAACCTCCTGTTCCGTACAGGTTGCAATTTGTCCTGAGGATGAACGGGAAGAGGGGGAACCAATGAGAGACTAGCTCTAGGGGTTGGGACAGGCACAGGTCACTCTATTTTCCCATCAGGAAGAAGAATTAAGCACAAGCTCAGCCTGCCCCCCAGAACCAGAAGAGGGCCTGAAGCAATCCTGCGCTTTTGCGGCCAGCTCCCAAAAAAGCGAGTTGAAAAATGGAGCTCAGGGGCACTGCAATTCACAAACCTGCAGAGTTTTAAATGATACCTCTCGTCCACAAATATACTAAGGGAAGGCAACGAAGAGGCTTTGAAAGCAAGGCAGAATTGCAGGAAACAGATTTCAGGAGGTAGATTCGAATCGCCTTGAAACCACATGAAAAGCGGCAAAACGTGGACAATGATGCCCTTGGCCAAAAAGGGCGTATGCGTTTTTTCCTGAATATATTCAGGAAAAAACGCATACGCCCTTTTTGGCCAACCAAGCAACCTGGAAAGGCCAATCAGCGCTCCAAAGAAGTCTCGCTTCCCAGCGGGCAAAAGGGCCATGCGGAAAAAAGTGTCCAAACCAGAAATGCAGGACCGGCCATGGAGAAATGGGAGCCTTGCTACGCTGATGGGTGGGATGTAAATTGCCAACAGCCACTCTGGAGAAGTGTACGGTGTGTTCTGAAACATCTAAAAAACACAGCTTGGAGAGCATAGGGCACTTCCACTCATGGGCGTATAAATTGGGAAAACTAAAAATCAGCAAGACACAGGCACCCCAAAGTTTAGGGCTGCTCTGTTGACAAGAACCCCCACTTCATTACACCTTAAATATCCTAGGAAAGCGAAAAATGGATAAAGAAGTTGTGGTCCTCATGTACAATGGAATATCACTCAGCCATGAAATCAACGTCATAAGGCTAGTAGCAGCACGATGAGTGGATTTAGGTACAACGATTCTAAGTGAAATAAGTCACACAGAAAAAGACACTTATCATAAGATATCACTTAGAGAGGGAATGTAAAACCCGCTACACTTGAACTGAATTACAAAACAGAACAGAGTCACACGTTTAGAAAACACACTATGGCTGCTGAACGGGCAAGGTGAGGTGGGGTGATGCATAAAACAAGGGTTTCAAATTAGCTCAGATACCGTTCTATAAACCCAATATGTAATAGACAAGACCTACTCCTTGCTCAGTGAACTGGACTCAACACCCCCTATTCACCGCACAAGAAAATATCTGACTAGGAAGAATCTTCAAACCTATGTATTGATATATCTCCGTAAGTGAGTCAAGGGTGTGTAAAGCGGCATAAACACAACCGTGAAAAGCAGCTAAACCCCATTATAAAAATAAATTACTTTTCAAAACCCGTGAAACAAAGGCAGTGAAAGAGAGAGAAATTCTTACAAAATTCGTTCAGGGGCTGTGATGCAACCTGGATTGACCATATCTAGACCCACAGCTGATTGAGACATAAGGGTGGACACTCTTGGGGCTGAGAGGTTCGGTGAGGTTGGGTGAGCCAACGCAGACCCTTTCAAGTAATACTGCATGGTACCCATCCCATGGGTCCCAAATCTCCAGGTTCAAGGGCATCTTCCTACGTCGAAAACAGGCATGAGAAACCCAGAAGATGGTACACCGTGTGATCGGGAAAGGTTTCTAAAACGCACCTCATTTCTCATCTCCTTTGCTCGGGTTCGCCATTCCAGCCGATTTACTAGCCATCTCCCTCCTTGGAGAATCAGCACCTTTAACCTCCTGTTCCGTACAGGTTGCAATTTGTCCTGAGGATGAACGGGAAGAGGGGGAACCAATGAGAGACTAGCTCTAGGTGTTGGGACAGGCACAGGTCACTCTATTTTCCCATCAGGAAGAAGAATTAAGCACAAGCTCAGCCTGCCCCCCAGAACCAGAAGAGGGCCTGAAGCAATCCTGCGCTTTTGCGGCCAGCTCCCAAAAAAGCGAGTTGAAAAATGGAGCTCAGGGGCACTGCAATTCACAAACCTGCAGAGTTTTAAATGATACCTCTCGTCCACAAATATACTAAGGGAAGGCAACGAAGAGGCTTTGAAAGCAAGGCAGAATTGCAGGAAACAGATTTCAGGAGGTAGATTCGAATCGCCTTGAAAGCACATGAAAAGCGGCAAAACGTGGACAATGATGCCCTTGGCCAAAAAGGGCGTATGCGTTTTTTCCTGAATATATTCAGGAAAAAACGCATACGCCCTTTTTGGCCAACCAAGCAACCTGGAAAGGCCAATCAGCGCTCCAAAGAAGTCTCGCTTCCCAGCGGGCAAAAGGGCCATGCGGAAAAAAGTGTCCAAACCAGAAATGCAGGACCGGCCATGGAGAAATGGGAGCCTTGCTACGCTGATGGGTGGGATGTAAATTGCCAACAGCCACTCTGGAGAAGTGTACGGTGTGTTCTGAAACATCTAAAAAACACAGCTTGGAGAGCATAGGGCACTTCCACTCATGGGCGTATAAATTGGGAAAACTAAAAATCAGCAAGACACAGGCACCCCAAAGTTTAGGGCTGCTCTGTTGACAAGAACCCCCACTTCATTACACCTTAAATATCCTAGGAAAGCGAAAAATGGATAAAGAAGTTGTGGTCCTCATGTACAATGGAATATCACTCAGCCATGAAATCAACGTCATAAGGCTAGTAGCAGCACGATGAGTGGATTTAGGTACGACGATTCTAAGTGAAATAAGTCACACAGAAAAAGACACTTATCATAAGATATCACTTAGAGAGGGAATGTAAAACCCGCTACACTTGAACTGAATTACAAAACAGAACAGAGTCACACGTTTAGAAAACACACTATGGCTGCTGAACGGGCAAGGTGAGGTGGGGTGATGCATAAAACAAGGGTTTCAAATTAGCTCAGATACCGTTCTATAAACCCAATATGTAATAGACAAGACCTACTCCTTGCTCAGTGAACTGGACTCAACACCCCCTATTCACCGCACAAGAATATATCTGACTAGGAAGAATCTTCAAACCTATGTATTGATATATCTCCGTAAGTGAGTCAAGGGTGTGTAAAGCGGCATAAACACAACCGTGAAAAGCAGCTAAACCCCATTATAAAAATAAATTACTTTTCAAAACCCGTGAAACAAAGGCAGTGAAAGAGAGAGAAATTCTTACAAAATTCGTTCAGGGGCTGTGATGCAACCTGGATTGACCATATCTAGACCCACAGCTGATTGAGACATAAGGGTGGACACTCTTGGGGCTGAGAGGTTCGGTGAGGTTGGGTGAGCCAACGCAGACCCTTTCAAGTAATACTGCATGGTACCCATCCCATGGGTCCCAAATCTCCAGGTTCAAGGGCATCTTCCTACGTCGAAAACAGGCATGAGAAACCCAGAAGATGGTACACCGTGTGATCGGGAAAGGTTTCTAAAACGCACCTCATTTCTCATCTCCTTTGCTCGGGTTCGCCATTCCAGCCGATTTACTAGCCATCTCCCTCCTTGGAGAATCAGCACCTTTAACCTCCTGTTCCGTACAGGTTGCAATTTGTCCTGAGGATGAACGGGAAGAGGGGGAACCAATGAGAGACTAGCTCTAGGTGTTGGGACAGGCACAGGTCACTCTATTTTCCCATCAGGAAGAAGAATTAAGCACAAGCTCAGCCTGCCCCCCAGAACCAGAAGAGGGCCTGAAGCAATCCTGCGCTTTTGCGGCCAGCTCCCAAAAAAGCGAGTTGAAAAATGGAGCTCAGGGGCACTGCAATTCACAAACCTGCAGAGTTTTAAATGATACCTCTCGTCCACAAATATACTAAGGGAAGGCAACGAAGAGGCTTTGAAAGCAAGGCAGAATTGCAGGAAACAGATTTCAGGAGGTAGATTCGAATCGCCTTGAAAGCACATGAAAAGCGGCAAAACGTGGACAATGATGCCCTTGGCCAAAAAGGGCGTATGCGTTTTTTCCTGAATATATTCAGGAAAAAACGCATACGCCCTTTTTGGCCAACCAAGCAACCTGGAAAGGCCAATCAGCGCTCCAAAGAAGTCTCGCTTCCCAGCGGGCAAAAGGGCCATGCGGAAAAAAGTGTCCAAACCAGAAATGCAGGACCGGCCATGGAGAAATGGGAGCCTTGCTACGCTGATGGGTGGGATGTAAATTGCCAACAGCCACTCTGGAGAAGTGTACGGTGTGTTCTGAAACATCTAAAAAACACAGCTTGGAGAGCATAGGGCACTTCCACTCATGGGCGTATAAATTGGGAAAACTAAAAATCAGCAAGACACAGGCACCCCAAAGTTTAGGGCTGCTCTGTTGACAAGAACCCCCACTTCATTACACCTTAAATATCCTAGGAAAGCGAAAAATGGATAAAGAAGTTGTGGTCCTCATGTACAATGGAATATCACTCAGCCATGAAATCAACGTCATAAGGCTAGTAGCAGCACGATGAGTGGATTTAGGTACGACGATTCTAAGTGAAATAAGTCACACAGAAAAAGACACTTATCATAAGATATCACTTAGAGAGGG
Source organism: Balaenoptera acutorostrata (assembly GCF_949987535.1). Lineage (NCBI taxonomy): Eukaryota > Metazoa > Chordata > Mammalia > Artiodactyla > Balaenopteridae > Balaenoptera > Balaenoptera acutorostrata. Next base: position 87,381 of record NW_026646097.1, on the reverse strand, counting down.
AATGTAAAACCCGCTACACTTGAACTGAATTACAAAACAGAACAGAGTCACACGTTTAGAAAACACACTATGGCTGCTGAACGGGCAAGGTGAGGTGGGGTGATGCATAAAACAAGGGTTTCAAATTAGCTCAGATACCGTTCTATAAACCCAATATGTAATAGACAAGACCTACTCCTTGCTCAGTGAACTGGACTCAACACCCCCTATTCACCGCACAAGAATATATCTGACTAGGAAGAATCTTCAAACCTATGTATTGATATATCTCCGTAAGTGAGTCAAGGGTGTGTAAAGCGGCATAAACACAACCGTGAAAAGCAGCTAAACCCCATTATAAAAATAAATTACTTTTCAAAACCCGTGAAACAAAGGCAGTGAAAGAGAGAGAAATTCTTACAAAATTCGTTCAGGGGCTGTGATGCAACCTGGATTGACCATATCTAGACCCACAGCTGATTGAGACATAAGGGTGGACACTCTTGGGGCTGAGAGGTTCGGTGAGGTTGGGTGAGCCAACGCAGACCCTTTCAAGTAATACTGCATGGTACCCATCCCATGGGTCCCAAATCTCCAGGTTCAAGGGCATCTTCCTACGTCGAAAACAGGCATGAGAAACCCAGAAGATGGTACACCGTGTGATCGGGAAAGGTTTCTAAAACGCACCTCATTTCTCATCTCCTTTGCTCGGGTTCGCCATTCCAGCCGATTTACTAGCCATCTCCCTCCTTGGAGAATCAGCACCTTTAACCTCCTGTTCCGTACAGGTTGCAATTTGTCCTGAGGATGAACGGGAAGAGGGGGAACCAATGAGAGACTAGCTCTAGGTGTTGGGACAGGCACAGGTCACTCTATTTTCCCATCAGGAAGAAGAATTAAGCACAAGCTCAGCCTGCCCCCCAGAACCAGAAGAGGGCCTGAAGCAATCCTGCGCTTTTGCGGCCAGCTCCCAAAAAAGCGAGTTGAAAAATGGAGCTCAGGGGCACTGCAATTCACAAACCTGCAGAGTTTTAAATGATACCTCTCGTCCACAAATATACTAAGGGAAGGCAACGAAGAGGCTTTGAAAGCAAGGCAGAATTGCAGGAAACAGATTTCAGGAGGTAGATTCGAATCGCCTTGAAAGCACATGAAAAGCGGCAAAACGTGGACAATGATGCCCTTGGCCAAAAAGGGCGTATGCGTTTTTTCCTGAATATATTCAGGAAAAAACGCATACGCCCTTTTTGGCCAACCAAGCAACCTGGAAAGGCCAATCAGCGCTCCAAAGAAGTCTCGCTTCCCAGCGGGCAAAAGGGCCATGCGGAAAAAAGTGTCCAAACCAGAAATGCAGGACCGGCCATGGAGAAATGGGAGCCTTGCTACGCTGATGGGTGGGATGTAAATTGCCAACAGCCACTCTGGAGAAGTGTACGGTGTGTTCTGAAACATCTAAAAAACACAGCTTGGAGAGCATAGGGCACTTCCACTCATGGGCGTATAAATTGGGAAAACTAAAAATCAGCAAGACACAGGCACCCCAAAGTTTAGGGCTGCTCTGTTGACAAGAACCCCCACTTCATTACACCTTAAATATCCTAGGAAAGCGAAAAATGGATAAAGAAGTTGTGGTCCTCATGTACAATGGAATATCACTCAGCCATGAAATCAACGTCATAAGGCTAGTAGCAGCACGATGAGTGGATTTAGGTACGACGATTCTAAGTGAAATAAGTCACACAGAAAAAGACACTTATCATAAGATATCACTTAGAGAGGGAATGTAAAACCCGCTACACTTGAACTGAATTACAAAACAGAACAGAGTCACACGTTTAGAAAACACACTATGGCTGCTGAACGGGCAAGGTGAGGTGGGGTGATGCATAAAACAAGGGTTTCAAATTAGCTCAGATACCGTTCTATAAACCCAATATGTAATAGACAAGACCTACTCCTTGCTCAGTGAACTGGACTCAACACCCCCTATTCACCGCACAAGAATATATCTGACTAGGAAGAATCTTCAAACCTATGTACTGATATATCTCCGTAAGTGAGTCAAGGGTGTGTAAAGCGGCATAAACACAACCGTGAAAAGCAGCTAAACCCCATTATAAAAATAAATTACTTTTCAAAACCCGTGAAACAAAGGCAGTGAAAGAGAGAGAAATTCTTACAAAATTCGTTCAGGGGCTGTGATGCAACCTGGATTGACCATATCTAGACCCACAGCTGATTGAGACATAAGGGTGGACACTCTTGGGGCTGAGAGGTTCGGTGAGGTTGGGTGAGCCAACGCAGACCCTTTCAAGTAATACTGCATGGTACCCATCCCATGGGTCCCAAATCTCCAGGTTCAAGGGCATCTTCCTACGTCGAAAACAGGCATGAGAAACCCAGAAGATGGTACACCGTGTGATCGGGAAAGGTTTCTAAAACGCACCTCATTTCTCATCTCCTTTGCTCGGGTTCGCCATTCCAGCCGATTTACTAGCCATCTCCCTCCTTGGAGAATCAGCACCTTTAACCTCCTGTTCCGTACCGGTTGCAATTTGTCCTGAGGATGAACGGGAAGAGGGGGAACCAATGAGAGACTAGCTCTAGGGGTTGGGACAGGCACAGGTCACTCTATTTTCCCATCAGGAAGAAGAATTAAGCACAAGCTCAGCCTGCCCCCCAGAACCAGAAGAGGGCCTGAAGCAATCCTGCGCTTTTGCGGCCAGCTCCCAAAAAAGCGAGTTGAAAAATGGAGCTCAGGGGCACTGCAATTCACAAACCTGCAGAGTTTTAAATGATACCTCTCGTCCACAAATATACTAAGGGAAGGCAACGAAGAGGCTTTGAAAGCAAGGCAGAATTGCAGGAAACAGATTTCAGGAGGTAGATTCGAATCGCCTTGAAAGCACATGAAAAGCGGCAAAACGTGGACAATGATGCCCTTGGCCAAAAAGGGCGTATGCGTTTTTTCCTGAATATATTCAGGAAAAAACGCATACGCCCTTTTTGGCCAACCAAGCAACCTGGAAAGGCCAATCAGCGCTCCAAAGAAGTCTCGCTTCCCAGCGGGCAAAAGGGCCATGCGGAAAAAAGTGTCCAAACCAGAAATGCAGGACCTGCCATGGAGAAATGGGAGCCTTGCTACGCTGATGGGTGGGATGTAAATTGCCAACAGCCACTCTGGAGAAGTGTACGGTGTGTTCTGAAACATCTAAAAAACACAGCTTGGAGAGCATAGGGCACTTCCACTCATGGGAGTATAAATTGGGAAAACTAAAAATCAGCAAGACACAGGCACCCCAAAGTTTAGGGCTGCTCTGTTGACAAGAACCCCCACTTCATTACACCTTAAATATCCTAGGAAAGCGAAAAATGGATAAAGAAGTTGTGGTCCTCATGTACAATGGAATATCACTCAGCCATGAAATCAACGTCATAAGGCTAGTAGCAGCACGATGAGTGGATTTAGGTACGACGATTCTAAGTGAAATAAGTCACACAGAAAAAGACACTTATCATAAGATATCACTTAGAGAGGGAATGTAAAAACCGCTACACTTGAACTGAATTACAAAACAGAACAGAGTCACACGTTTAGAAAACACACTATGGCTGCTGAACGGGAAAGGTGAGGTGGGGTGATGCATAAAACAAGGGTTTCAAATTAGCTCCGATACCGTTCCATAAACCCAATATGTAAGAGACAAGACCTATTCCTTTTTCAGTGAACTGGACTCAACACCCCCTATTCACCGCAAAAGAATATATCTGACTAGTAAGAATCTTCAAACCTATGTATTGATATCTCTCCGTAAGTGAGTCAAGGGGGTGTAAAGCGGCATAAACACAGCCGTGAAAAGCAGCTAAACCCCAATATAAAAATAAATTACTTTTCAAAACCCGTGAAACAAAGACAGTGAAAGAGAGAGAAATTCTTACAAAATTCGTTCAGGGGCTGTGATGCAACCTGGATTGACCATATCTAGACCCACAGCTGATTGAGACATAAGGGTGGACACTCTTGGGGCTGAGAGGTTCGGTGAGGTTGGGTGAGCCAACGCAGACCCTTTCAAGTAATACTGCATGGTACCCATCCCATGGGTCCCAAATCTCCAGGTTCAAGGGCATCTTCCTACGTCGAAAACAGGCATGAGAAACCCAGAAGATGGTACACGGTGTGATCGGGAAAGGTTTCTAAAACGCACCTCATTTCTCATCTCCTTTGCTCGGGTTCGCCATTCCAGCCGATTTACTAGCCATCTCCCTCCTTGGAGAATCAGCACCTTTAACCTCCTGTTCCGTACAGGTTGCAATTTGTCCTGAGGATGAACGGGAAGAGGGGGAACCAATGAGAGACTAGCTCTAGGTGTTGGGACAGGCACAGGTCACTCTATTTTCCCATCAGGAAGAAGAATTAAGCACAAGCTCAGCCTGCCCCCCAGAACCAGAAGAGGGCCTGAAGCAATCCTGCGCTTTTGCGGCCAGCTCCCAAAAAAGCGAGTTGAAAAATGGAGCTCAGGGGCACTGCAATTCACAAACCTGCAGAGTTTTAAATGATACCTCTCGTCCACAAATATATTAAGGGAAGGCAACGAAGAGGCTTTGAAAGCAAGGCAGAATTGCAGGAAACAGATTTCAGGAGGTAGATTCGAATCGCCTTGAAAGCACATGAAAAGCGGCAAAACGTGGACAATGATGCCCTTGGCCAAAAAGGGCGTATGCGTTTTTTCCTGAATATATTCAGGAAAAAACGCATACGCCCTTTTTGGCCAACCAAGCAACCTGGAAAGGCCAATCAGCGCTCCAAAGAAGTCTCGCTTCCCAGCGGGCAAAAGGGCCATGCGGAAAAAATTGTCCAAACCAGAAATGCAGGACCGGCCATGGAGAAATGGGAGCCTTGCTACGCTGATGGGTGGGATGTAAATTGCCAACAGCCACTCTGGAGACGTGTACGGTGTGTTCTGAAACATCTAAAAAACACAGCTTGGAGAGCATAGGGCACTTCCACTCATGGGCGTATAAATTGGGAAAACTAAAAATCAGCAAGACACAGGCACCCCAAAGTTTAGGGCTGCTCTGTTGACAAGAACCCCCACTTCATTACACCTTAAATATCCTAGGAAAGCGAAAAATGGATAAAGAAGTTGTGGTCCTCATGTACAATGGAATATCACTCAGCCATGAAATCAACGTCATAAGGCTAGTAGCAGCACGATGAGTGGATTTAGGTACGACGATTCTAAGTGAAATAAGTCACACAGAAAAAGACACTTATCATAAGATATCACTTAGAGAGGGAATGTAAAAACCGCTACACTTGAACTGAATTACAAAACAGAACAGAGTCACACGTTTAGGAAACACACTATGGCTGCTGAACGGGAAAGGTGAGGTGGGGTGATGCATAAAACAAGGGTTTCAAATTAGCTCAGATACCGTTCTATAAACCCAATATGTAATAGACAAGACCTACTCCTTGCTCAGTGAACTGGACTCAACACCCCCTATTCACCGCACAAGAATATATCTGACTAGTAAGAATCATCTAACCTATGTATTGATATCTCTCCGTAAGTGAGTCAAGGGTGTGTAAAGCGGCATAAACACAACCGTGAAAAGCAGCTAAACCCCATTATAAAAATAAATTACTTTTCAAAACCCGTGAAACAAAGACAGTGAAAGAGAGAGAAATTCTTACAAAATTCGTTCAGGGGCTGTGATGCAACCTGGATTGACCATATCTAGACCCACAGCTGATTGAGACATAAGGGTGGACACTCTTGGGGCTGAGAGGTTCGGTGAGGTTGGGTGAGCCAACGCAGACCCTTTCAAGTAATACTGCATGGTACCCATCCCATGGGTCCCAAATCTCCAGGTTCAAGGGCATCTTCCTACGTCGAAAACAGGCATGAGAAACCCAGAAGATGGTACACCGTGTGATTGGGAAAGGTTTCTAAAACGCACCACATTTCTCATCTCCTTTGCTCGGGTTCGCCATTCCAGCCGATTTACTAGCCATCTCCCTCCTTGGAGAATCAGCACCTTTAACCTCCTGTTCCGTACAGGTTGCAATTTGTCCTGAGGATGAACGGGAAGAGGGGGAACCAATGAGAGACTAGCTCTAGGTGTTGGGACAGGCACAGGTCACTCTATTTTCCCATCAGGAAGAAGAATTAAGCACAAGCTCAGCCTGCCCCCCAGAACCAGAAGAGGGCCTGAAGCAATCCTGCGCTTTTGCGGCCAGCTCCCAAAAAAGCGAGTTGAAAAATGGAGCTCAGGGGCACTGCAATTCACAAACCTGCAGAGTTTTAAATGATACCTCTCGTCCACAAATATACTAAGGGAAGGCAACGAAGAGGCTTTGAAAGCAAGGCAGAATTGCAGGAAACAGATTTCAGGAGGTAGATTCGAATCGCCTTGAAAGCACATGAAAAGCGGCAAAACGTGGACAATGATGCCCTTGGCCAAAAAGGGCGTATGCGTTTTTTCCTGAATATATTCAGGAAAAAACGCATACGCCCTTTTTGGCCAACCAAGCAACCTGGAAAGGCCAATCAGTGCTCCAAAGAAGTCTCGCTTCCCAGCGGGCAAAAGGGCCATGCGGAAAAAAGTGTCCAAACCAGAAATGCAGGACCGGCCATGGAGAAATGGGAGCCTTGCTACGCTGATGGGTGGGATGTAAATTGCCAACAGCCACTCTGGAGAAGTGTACGGTGTGTTCTGAAACATCTAAAAAACACAGCTTGGAGAGCATAGGGCACTTCCACTCATGGGCGTATAAATTGGGAAAACTAAAAATCAGCAAGACACAGGCACCCCAAAGTTTAGGGCTGCTCTGTTGACAAGAACCCCCACTTCATTACACCTTAAATATCCTAGGAAAGCGAAAAATGGATAAAGAAGTTGTGGTCCTCATGTACAATGGAATATCACTCAGCCATGAAATCAACGTCATAAGGCGAGTAGCAGCACGATGAGTGGATTTAGGTACGACGATTCTAAGTGAAATAAGTCACACAGAAAAAGACACTTATCATAAGATATCACTTAGAGAGGGAATGTAAAAACCGCTACACTTGAACTGAATTACAAAACAGAACAGAGTCACACGTTTAGAAAACACACTATGGCTGCTGAACGGGAAAGGTGAGGTGGGGTGATGCATAAAACAAGGGTTTCAAATTAGCTCCGATACCGTTCCATAAACCCAATATGTAAGAGACAAGACCTATTCCTTTTTCAGTGAACTGGACTCAACACCCCCTATTCACCGCACAAGAATATATCTGACTAGTAAGAATCTTCAAACCTATGTATTGATATCTCTCTGTAAGTGAGTCAAGGGGGTGTAAAGCGGCATAAACACAGCCGTGAAAAGCAGCTAAACCCCATTATAAAAATAAATTACTTTTCAAAACCCGTGAAACAAAGACAGTGAAAGAGAGAGAAATTCTTACAAAATTCGTTCAGGGGCTGTGATGCAACCTGGATTGACCATATCTAGACCCACAGCTGATTGAGACATAAGGGTGGACACTCTTGGGGCTGAGAGGTTCGGTGAGGTTGGGTGAGCCAACGCAGACCCTTTCAAGTAATACTGCATGGTACCCATCCCATGGGTCCCAAATCTCCAGGTTCAAGGGCATCTTCCTACGTCGAAAACAGGCATGAGAAACCCAGAAGATGGTACACCGTGTGATCGGGAAAGGTTTCTAAAACGCACCTCATTTCTCATCTCCTTTGCTCGGGTTCGCCATTCCAGCCGATTTACTAGCCATCTCCCTCCTTGGAGAATCAGCACCTTTAACCTCCTGTTCCGTACAGGTTGCAATTTGTCCTGAGGATGAACGGGAAGAGGGGGAACCAATGAGAGACTAGCTCTAGGTGTTGGGACAGGCACAGGTCACTCTATTTTCCCATCAGGAAGAAGAATTAAGCACAAGCTCAGCCTGCCCCCCAGAACCAGAAGAGGGCCTGAAGCAATCCTGCGCTTTTGCGGCCAGCTCCCAAAAAAGCGAGTTGAAAAATGGAGCTCAGGGGCACTGCAATTCACAAACCTGCACAGTTTTAAATGATACCTCTCGTCCACAAATATATTAAGGGAAGGCAACGAAGAGGCTTTGAAAGCAAGGCAGAATTGCAGGAAACAGATTTCAGGAGGTAGATTCGAATCGCCTTGAAAGCACATGAAAAGCGGCAAAACGTGGACAATGATGCCCTTGGCCAAAAAGGGCGTATGCGTTTTTTCCTGAATATATTCAGGAAAAAACGCATACGCCCTTTTTGGCCAACCAAGCAACCTGGAAAGGCCAATCAGTGCTCCAAAGAAGTCTCGCTTCCCAGCGGGCAAAAGGGCCATGCGGAAAAAAGTGTCCAAACCAGAAATGCAGGACCGGCCATGGAGAAATGGGAGCCTTGCTACGCTGATGGGTGGGATGTAAATTGCCAACAGCCACTCTGGAGAAGTGTACGGTGTGTTCTGAAACATCTAAAAAACACAGCTTGGAGAGCATAGGGCACTTCCACTCATGGGCGTATAAATTGGGAAAACTAAAAATCAGCAAGACACAGGCACCCCAAAGTTTAGGGCTGCTCTGTTGACAAGAACCCCCACTTCATTACACCTTAAATATCCTAGGAAAGCGAAAAATGGATAAAGAAGTTGTGGTCCTCATGTACAATGGAATATCACTCAGCCATGAAATCAACGTCATAAGGCTAGTAGCAGCACGATGAGTGGATTTAGGTACGACGATTCTAAGTGAAATAAGTCACACAGAAAAAGACACTTATCATAAGATATCACTTAGAGAGGGAATGTAAAAACCGCTACACTTGAACTGAATTACAAAACAGAACAGAGTCACACGTTTAGAAAACACACTATGGCTGCTGAACGGGCAAGGTGAGGTGGGGTGATGCATAAAACAAGGGTTTCAAATTAGCTCAGATACCGTTCCATAAACCCAATATGTAATAGACAAGACCTACTCCTTGCTCAGTGAACTGGACTCAACACCCCCTATTCACCGCACAAGAATATATCTGACTAGTAAGAATCATCAAACCTATGTATTGATATCTCTCCGTAAGTGAGTCAAGGGTGTGTAAAGCGGCATAAACACAACCGTGAAAAGCAGCTAAACCCCATTATAAAAATAAATTACTTTTCAAAACCCGTGAAACAAAGACAGTGAAAGAGAGAGAAATTCTTACAAAATTCGTTCAGGGGCTGTGATGCAACCTGGATTGACCATATCTAGACCCACAGCTGATTGAGACATAAGGGTGGACACTCTTGGGGCTGAGAGGTTCGGTGAGGTTGGGTGAGCCAACGCAGACCCTTTCAAGTAATACTGCATGGTACCCATCCCATGGGTCCCAAATCTCCAGGTTCAAGGGCATCTTCCTACGTCGAAAACAGGCATGAGAAACCCAGAAGATGGTACACCGTGTGATCGGGAAAGGTTTCTAAAACGCACCTCATTTCTCATCTCCTTTGCTCGGGTTCGCCATTCCAGCCGATTTACTAGCCATCTCCCTCCTTGGAGAATCAGCACCTTTAACCTCCTGTTCCGTACAGGTTGCAATTTGTCCTGAGGATGAACGGGAAGAGGGGGAACCAATGAGAGACTAGCTCTAGGTGTTGGGACAGGCACAGGTCACTCTATTTTCCCATCAGGAAGAAGAATTAAGCACAAGCTCAGCCTGCCCCCCAGAACCAGAAGAGGGCCTGAAGCAATCCTGCGCTTTTGCGGCCAGCTCCCAAAAAAGCGAGTTGAAAAATGGAGCTCAGGGGCACTGCAATTCACAAACCTGCAGAGTTTTAAATGATACCTCTCGTCCACAAATATACTAAGGGAAGGCAACGAAGAGGCTTTGAAAGCAAGGCAGAATTGCAGGAAACAGATTTCAGGAGGTAGATTCGAATCGCCTTGAAAGCACATGAAAAGCGGCAAAACGTGGACAATGATGCCCTTGGCCAAAAAGGGCGTATGCGTTTTTTCCTGAATATATTCAGGAAAAAACGCATACGCCCTTTTTGGCCAACCAAGCAACCTGGAAAGGCCAATCAGTGCTCCAAAGAAGTCTCGCTTCCCAGCGGGCAAAAGGGCCATGCGGAAAAAAGTGTCCAAACCAGAAATGCAGGACCGGCCATGGAGAAATGGGAGCCTTGCTACGCTGATGGGTGGGATGTAAATTGCCAACAGCCACTCTGGAGAAGTGTACGGTGTGTTCTGAAACATCTAAAAAACACAGCTTGGAGAGCATAGGGCACTTCCACTCATGGGCGTATAAATTGGGAAAACTAAAAATCAGCAAGACACAGGCACCCCAAAGTTTAGGGCTGCTCTGTTGACAAGAACCCCCACTTCATTACACCTTAAATATCCTAGGAAAGCGAAAAATGGATAAAGAAGTTGTGGTCCTCATGTACAATGGAATATCACTCAGCCATGAAATCAACGTCATAAGGCTAGTAGCAGCACGATGAGTGGATTTAGGTACGACGATTCTAAGTGAAATAAGTCACACAGAAAAAGACACTTATCATAAGATATCACTTAGAGAGGGAATGTAAAAACCGCTACACTTGAACTGAATTACAAAACAGAACAGAGTCACACGTTTAGAAAACACACTATGGCTGCTGAACGGGCAAGGTGAGGTGGGGTGATGCATAAAACAAGGGTTTCAAATTAGCTCAGATACCGTTCCATAAACCCAATATGTAATAGACAAGACCTACTCCTTGCTCAGTGAACTGGACTCAACACCCCCTATTCACCGCACAAGAATATATCTGACTAGTAAGAATCATCAAACCTATGTATTGATATCTCTCTGTAAGTGAGTCAAGGGTGTGTAAAGCGGCATAAACACAACCGTGAAAAGCAGCTAAACCCCATTATAAAAATAAATTACTTTTCAAAACCCGTGAAACAAAGACAGTGAAAGAGAGAGAAATTCTTACAAAATTCGTTCAGGGGCTGTGATGCAACCTGGATTGACCATATCTAGACCCACAGCTGATTGAGACATAAGGGTGGACACTCTTGGGGCTGAGAGGTTCGGTGAGGTTGGGTGAGCCAACGCAGACCCTTTCAAGTAATACTGCATGGTACCCATCCCATGGGTCCCAAATCTCCAGGTTCAAGGGCATCTTCCTACGTCGAAAACAGGCCTGAGAAACCCAGAAGATGGTACACGGTGTGATCGGGAAAGGTTTCTAAAACGCACCTCATTTCTCATCTCCTTTGCTCGGGTTCGCCATTCCAGCCGATTTACTAGCCATCTCCCTCCTTGGAGAATCAGCACCTTTAACCTCCTGTTCCGTACAGGTTGCAATTTGTCCTGAGGATGAACGGGAAGAGGGGGAACCAATGAGAGACTAGCTCTAGGTGTTGGGACAGGCACAGGTCACTCTATTTTCCCATCAGGAAGAAGAATTAAGCACAAGCTCAGCCTGCCCCCCAGAACCAGAAGAGGGCCTGAAGCAATCCTGCGCTTTTGCGGCCAGCTCCCAAAAAAGCGAGTTGAAAAATGGAGCTCAGGGGCACTGCAATTCACAAACCTGCAGAGTTTTAAATGATACCTCTCGTCCACAAATATATTAAGGGAAGGCAACGAAGAGGCTTTGAAAGCAAGGCAGAATTGCAGGAAACAGATTTCAGGAGGTAGATTCGAATCGCCTTGAAAGCACATGAAAAGCGGCAAAACGTGGACAATGATGCCCTTGGCCAAAAAGGGCGTATGCGTTTTTTCCTGAATATATTCAGGAAAAAACGCATACGCCCTTTTTGGCCAACCAAGCAACCTGGAAAGGCCAATCAGCGCTCCAAAGAAGTCTCGCTTCCCAGCGGGCAAAAGGGCCATGCGGAAAAAATTGTCCAAACCAGAAATGCAGGACCGGCCATGGAGAAATGGGAGCCTTGCTACGCTGATGGGTGGGATGTAAATTGCCAACAGCCACTCTGGAGACGTGTACGGTGTGTTCTGAAACATCTAAAAAACACAGCTTGGAGAGCATAGGGCACTTCCACTCATGGGCGTATAAATTGGGAAAACTAAAAATCAGCAAGACACAGGCACCCCAAAGTTTAGGGCTGCTCTGTTGACAAGAACCCCCACTTCATTACACCTTAAATATCCTAGGAAAGCGAAAAATGGATAAAGAAGTTGTGGTCCTCATGTACAATGGAATATCACTCAGCCATGAAATCAACGTCATAAGGCTAGTAGCAGCACGATGAGTGGATTTAGGTACGACGATTCTAAGTGAAATAAGTCACACAGAAAAAGACACTTATCATAAGATATCACTTAGAGAGGGAATGTAAAAACCGCTACACTTGAACTGAATTACAAAACAGAACAGAGTCACACGTTTAGGAAACACACTATGGCTGCTGAACGGGAAAGGTGAGGTGGGGTGATGCATAAAACAAGGGTTTCAAATTAGCTCAGATACCGTTCTATAAACCCAATATGTAATAGACAAGACCTACTCCTTGCTCAGTGAACTGGACTCAACACCCCCTATTCACCGCACAAGAATATATCTGACTAGTAAGAATCATCTAACCTATGTATTGATATCTCTCCGTAAGTGAGTCAAGGGTGTGTAAAGCGGCATAAACACAACCGTGAAAAGCAGCTAAACCCCATTATAAAAATAAATTACTTTTCAAAACCCGTGAAACAAAGACAGTGAAAGAGAGAGAAATTCTTACAAAATTCGTTCAGGGGCTGTGATGCAACCTGGATTGACCATATCTAGACCCACAGCTGATTGAGACATAAGGGTGGACACTCTTGGGGCTGAGAGGTTCGGTGAGGTTGGGTGAGCCAACGCAGACCCTTTCAAGTAATACTGCATGGTACCCATCCCATGGGTCCCAAATCTCCAGGTTCAAGGGCATCTTCCTACGTCGAAAACAGGCATGAGAAACCCAGAAGATGGTACACCGTGTGATTGGGAAAGGTTTCTAAAACGCACCACATTTCTCATCTCCTTTGCTCGGGTTCGCCATTCCAGCCGATTTACTAGCCATCTCCCTCCTTGGAGAATCAGCACCTTTAACCTCCTGTTCCGTACAGGTTGCAATTTGTCCTGAGGATGAACGGGAAGAGGGGGAACCAATGAGAGACTAGCTCTAGGTGTTGGGACAGGCACAGGTCACTCTATTTTCCCATCAGGAAGAAGAATTAAGCACAAGCTCAGCCTGCCCCCCAGAACCAGAAGAGGGCCTGAAGCAATCCTGCGCTTTTGCGGCCAGCTCCCAAAAAAGCGAGTTGAAAAATGGAGCTCAGGGGCACTGCAATTCACAAACCTGCAGAGTTTTAAATGATACCTCTCGTCCACAAATATACTAAGGGAAGGCAACGAAGAGGCTTTGAAAGCAAGGCAGAATTGCAGGAAACAGATTTCAGGAGGTAGATTCGAATCGCCTTGAAAGCACATGAAAAGCGGCAAAACGTGGACAATGATGCCCTTGGCCAAAAAGGGCGTATGCGTTTTTTCCTGAATATATTCAGGAAAAAACGCATACGCCCTTTTTGGCCAACCAAGCAACCTGGAAAGGCCAATCAGTGCTCCAAAGAAGTCTCGCTTCCCAGCGGGCAAAAGGGCCATGCGGAAAAAAGTGTCCAAACCAGAAATGCAGGACCGGCCATGGAGAAATGGGAGCCTTGCTACGCTGATGGGTGGGATGTAAATTGCCAACAGCCACTCTGGAGAAGTGTACGGTGTGTTCTGAAACATCTAAAAAACACAGCTTGGAGAGCATAGGGCACTTCCACTCATGGGCGTATAAATTGGGAAAACTAAAAATCAGCAAGACACAGGCACCCCAAAGTTTAGGGCTGCTCTGTTGACAAGAACCCCCACTTCATTACACCTTAAATATCCTAGGAAAGCGAAAAATGGATAAAGAAGTTGTGGTCCTCATGTACAATGGAATATCACTCAGCCATGAAATCAACGTCATAAGGCGAGTAGCAGCACGATGAGTGGATTTAGGTACGACGATTCTAAGTGAAATAAGTCACACAGAAAAAGACACTTATCATAAGATATCACTTAGAGAGGGAATGTAAAAACCGCTACACTTGAACTGAATTACAAAACAGAACAGAGTCACACGTTTAGAAAACACACTATGGCTGCTGAACGGGAAAGGTGAGGTGGGGTGATGCATAAAACAAGGGTTTCAAATTAGCTCCGATACCGTTCCATAAACCCAATATGTAAGAGACAAGACCTATTCCTTTTTCAGTGAACTGGACTCAACACCCCCTATTCACCGCACAAGAATATATCTGACTAGTAAGAATCTTCAAACCTATGTATTGATATCTCTCTGTAAGTGAGTCAAGGGGGTGTAAAGCGGCATAAACACAGCCGTGAAAAGCAGCTAAACCCCATTATAAAAATAAATTACTTTTCAAAACCCGTGAAACAAAGACAGTGAAAGAGAGAGAAATTCTTACAAAATTCGTTCAGGGGCTGTGATGCAACCTGGATTGACCATATCTAGACCCACAGCTGATTGAGACATAAGGGTGGACACTCTTGGGGCTGAGAGGTTCGGTGAGGTTGGGTGAGCCAACGCAGACCCTTTCAAGTAATACTGCATGGTACCCATCCCATGGGTCCCAAATCTCCAGGTTCAAGGGCATCTTCCTACGTCGAAAACAGGCATGAGAAACCCAGAAGATGGTACACCGTGTGATCGGGAAAGGTTTCTAAAACGCACCTCATTTCTCATCTCCTTTGCTCGGGTTCGCCATTCCAGCCGATTTACTAGCCATCTCCCTCCTTGGAGAATCAGCACCTTTAACCTCCTGTTCCGTACAGGTTGCAATTTGTCCTGAGGATGAACGGGAAGAGGGGGAACCAATGAGAGACTAGCTCTAGGTGTTGGGACAGGCACAGGTCACTCTATTTTCCCATCAGGAAGAAGAATTAAGCACAAGCTCAGCCTGCCCCCCAGAACCAGAAGAGGGCCTGAAGCAATCCTGCGCTTTTGCGGCCAGCTCCCAAAAAAGCGAGTTGAAAAATGGAGCTCAGGGGCACTGCAATTCACAAACCTGCACAGTTTTAAATGATACCTCTCGTCCACAAATATATTAAGGGAAGGCAACGAAGAGGCTTTGAAAGCAAGGCAGAATTGCAGGAAACAGATTTCAGGAGGTAGATTCGAATCGCCTTGAAAGCACATGAAAAGCGGCAAAACGTGGACAATGATGCCCTTGGCCAAAAAGGGCGTATGCGTTTTTTCCTGAATATATTCAGGAAAAAACGCATACGCCCTTTTTGGCCAACCAAGCAACCTGGAAAGGCCAATCAGTGCTCCAAAGAAGTCTCGCTTCCCAGCGGGCAAAAGGGCCATGCGGAAAAAAGTGTCCAAACCAGAAATGCAGGACCGGCCATGGAGAAATGGGAGCCTTGCTACGCTGATGGGTGGGATGTAAATTGCCAACAGCCACTCTGGAGAAGTGTACGGTGTGTTCTGAAACATCTAAAAAACACAGCTTGGAGAGCATAGGGCACTTCCACTCATGGGCGTATAAATTGGGAAAACTAAAAATCAGCAAGACACAGGCACCCCAAAGTTTAGGGCTGCTCTGTTGACAAGAACCCCCACTTCATTACACCTTAAATATCCTAGGAAAGCGAAAAATGGATAAAGAAGTTGTGGTCCTCATGTACAATGGAATATCACTCAGCCATGAAATCAACGTCATAAGGCTAGTAGCAGCACGATGAGTGGATTTAGGTACGACGATTCTAAGTGAAATAAGTCACACAGAAAAAGACACTTATCATAAGATATCACTTAGAGAGGGAATGTAAAAACCGCTACACTTGAACTGAATTACAAAACAGAACAGAGTCACACGTTTAGAAAACACACTATGGCTGCTGAACGGGCAAGGTGAGGTGGGGTGATGCATAAAACAAGGGTTTCAAATTAGCTCAGATACCGTTCCATAAACCCAATATGTAATAGACAAGACCTACTCCTTGCTCAGTGAACTGGACTCAACACCCCCTATTCACCGCACAAGAATATATCTGACTAGTAAGAATCATCAAACCTATGTATTGATATCTCTCCGTAAGTGAGTCAAGGGTGTGTAAAGCGGCATAAACACAACCGTGAAAAGCAGCTAAACCCCATTATAAAAATAAATTACTTTTCAAAACCCGTGAAACAAAGACAGTGAAAGAGAGAGAAATTCTTACAAAATTCGTTCAGGGGCTGTGATGCAACCTGGATTGACCATATCTAGACCCACAGCTGATTGAGACATAAGGGTGGACACTCTTGGGGCTGAGAGGTTCGGTGAGGTTGGGTGAGCCAACGCAGACCCTTTCAAGTAATACTGCATGGTACCCATCCCATGGGTCCCAAATCTCCAGGTTCAAGGGCATCTTCCTACGTCGAAAACAGGCATGAGAAACCCAGAAGATGGTACACCGTGTGATCGGGAAAGGTTTCTAAAACGCACCTCATTTCTCATCTCCTTTGCTCGGGTTCGCCATTCCAGCCGATTTACTAGCCATCTCCCTCCTTGGAGAATCAGCACCTTTAACCTCCTGTTCCGTACAGGTTGCAATTTGTCCTGAGGATGAACGGGAAGAGGGGGAACCAATGAGAGACTAGCTCTAGGTGTTGGGACAGGCACAGGTCACTCTATTTTCCCATCAGGAAGAAGAATTAAGCACAAGCTCAGCCTGCCCCCCAGAACCAGAAGAGGGCCTGAAGCAATCCTGCGCTTTTGCGGCCAGCTCCCAAAAAAGCGAGTTGAAAAATGGAGCTCAGGGGCACTGCAATTCACAAACCTGCAGAGTTTTAAATGATACCTCTCGTCCACAAATATACTAAGGGAAGGCAACGAAGAGGCTTTGAAAGCAAGGCAGAATTGCAGGAAACAGATTTCAGGAGGTAGATTCGAATCGCCTTGAAAGCACATGAAAAGCGGCAAAACGTGGACAATGATGCCCTTGGCCAAAAAGGGCGTATGCGTTTTTTCCTGAATATATTCAGGAAAAAACGCATACGCCCTTTTTGGCCAACCAAGCAACCTGGAAAGGCCAATCAGTGCTCCAAAGAAGTCTCGCTTCCCAGCGGGCAAAAGGGCCATGCGGAAAAAAGTGTCCAAACCAGAAATGCAGGACCGGCCATGGAGAAATGGGAGCCTTGCTACGCTGATGGGTGGGATGTAAATTGCCAACAGCCACTCTGGAGAAGTGTACGGTGTGTTCTGAAACATCTAAAAAACACAGCTTGGAGAGCATAGGGCACTTCCACTCATGGGCGTATAAATTGGGAAAACTAAAAATCAGCAAGACACAGGCACCCCAAAGTTTAGGGCTGCTCTGTTGACAAGAACCCCCACTTCATTACACCTTAAATATCCTAGGAAAGCGAAAAATGGATAAAGAAGTTGTGGTCCTCATGTACAATGGAATATCACTCAGCCATGAAATCAACGTCATAAGGCTAGTAGCAGCACGATGAGTGGATTTAGGTACGACGATTCTAAGTGAAATAAGTCACACAGAAAAAGACACTTATCATAAGATATCACTTAGAGAGGGAATGTAAAAACCGCTACACTTGAACTGAATTACAAAACAGAACAGAGTCACACGTTTAGAAAACACACTATGGCTGCTGAACGGGCAAGGTGAGGTGGGGTGATGCATAAAACAAGGGTTTCAAATTAGCTCAGATACCGTTCCATAAACCCAATATGTAATAGACAAGACCTACTCCTTGCTCAGTGAACTGGACTCAACACCCCCTATTCACCGCACAAGAATATATCTGACTAGTAAGAATCATCAAACCTATGTATTGATATCTCTCTGTAAGTGAGTCAAGGGTGTGTAAAGCGGCATAAACACAACCGTGAAAAGCAGCTAAACCCCATTATAAAAATAAATTACTTTTCAAAACCCGTGAAACAAAGACAGTGAAAGAGAGAGAAATTCTTACAAAATTCGTTCAGGGGCTGTGATGCAACCTGGATTGACCATATCTAGACCCACAGCTGATTGAGACATAAGGGTGGACACTCTTGGGGCTGAGAGGTTCGGTGAGGTTGGGTGAGCCAACGCAGACCCTTTCAAGTAATACTGCATGGTACCCATCCCATGGGTCCCAAATCTCCAGGTTCAAGGGCATCTTCCTACGTCGAAAACAGGCATGAGAAACCCAGAAGATGGTACACCGTGTGATCGGGAAAGGTTTCTAAAACGCACCTCATTTCTCATCTCCTTTGCTCGGGTTCGCCATTCCAGCCGATTTACTAGCCATCTCCCTCCTTGGAGAATCAGCACCTTTAACCTCCTGTTCCGTACAGGTTGCAATTTGTCCTGAGGATGAACGGGAAGAGGGGGAACCAATGAGAGACTAGCTCTAGGTGTTGGGACAGGCACAGGTCACTCTATTTTCCCATCAGGAAGAAGAATTAAGCACAAGCTCAGCCTGCCCCCCAGAACCAGAAGAGGGCCTGAAGCAATCCTGCGCTTTGGCGGCCAGCTCCCAAAAAAGCGAGTTGAAAAATGGAGCTCAGGGGCACTGCAAATCACAAACCTGCAGAGTTTTAAATGATAACTCTCGTCCACAAATATATTAAGGGAAGGCAACGAAGAGGCTTTGAAAGCAAGGCAGAATTGCAGGAAACAGATTTCAGGAGGTAGATTCGAATCGCCTTGAAAGCACATGAAAAGCGGCAAAACGTGGACAATGATGCCCTTGGCCAAAAAGGGCGTATGCGTTTTTTCCTGAATATATTCAGGAAAAAACGCATACGCCCTTTTTGGCCAACCAAGCAACCTGGAAAGGCTAATCAGCGCTCCAAAGAAGTCTCGCTTCCCAGCGGGCAAAAGGGCCATGCGGAAAAAAGTGTCCAAACCAGAAATGCAGGACCGGCCATGGAGAAATGGGAGCCTTGCTACGCTGATGGGTGGGATGTAAATTGCCAACAGCCACTCTGGAGAAGTGTACGGTGTGTTCTGAAACATCTAAAAAACACAGCTTGGAGAGCATAGGGCACTTCCACTCATGGGCGTATAAATTGGGAAAACTAAAAATCAGCAAGACACAGGCACCCCAAAGTTTAGGGCTGCTCTGTTGACAAGAACCCCCACTTCATTACACCTTAAATATCCTAGGAAGGCGAAAAATGGATAAAGAAGTTGTGGTCCTCATGTACAATGGAATATCACTCAGCCATGAAATCAACGTCATAAGGCGAGTAGCAGCACAATGAGTGGATTTAGGTACGACGATTCTAAGTGAAATAAGTCACACAGAAAAAGACACTTATCATAAGATATCACTTAGAGAGGGAATGTAAAAACCGCTACACTTGAACTGAATTACAAAACAGAACAGAGTCACACGTTTAGAAAACACACTATGGCTGCTGAACGGGAAAGGTGAGGTGGGGTGATGCATAAAACAAGGGTTTCAAATTAGCTCCGATACCGTTCCATAAACCCAATATGTAAGAGACAAGACCTATTCCTTTTTCAGTGAACTGGACTCAACACCCCCTATTCACCGCACAAGAATATATCTGACTAGTAAGAATCTTCAAACCTATGTATTGATATCTCTCTGTAAGTGAGTCAAGGGGGTGTAAAGCGGCATAAACACAGCCGTGAAAAGCAGCTAAACCCCATTATAAAAATAAATTACTTTTCAAAACCCGTGAAACAAAGACAGTGAAAGAGAGAGAAATTCTTACAAAATTCGTTCAGGGGCTGTGATGCAACCTGGATTGACCATATCTAGACCCACAGCTGATTGAGACATAAGGGTGGACACTCTTGGGGCTGAAAGGTTCGGTGAGGTTGGGTGAGCCAACGCAGACCCTTTCAAGTAATACTGCATGGTACCCATCCCATGGGTCCCAAATCTCCAGGTTCAAGGGCATCTTCCTACGTCGAAAACAGGCATGAGAAACCCAGAAGATGGTACACCGTGTGATCGGGAAAGGTTTCTAAAACGCACCTCATTTCTCATCTCCTTTGCTCGGGTTCGCCATTCCAGCCGATTTACTAGCCATCTCCCTCCTTGGAGAATCAGCACCTTTAACCTCCTGTTCCGTACAGGTTGCAATTTGTCCTGAGGATGAACGGGAAGAGGGGGAACCAATGAGAGACTAGCTCTAGGTGTTGGGACAGGCACAGGTCACTCTATTTTCCCATCAGGAAGAAGAATTAAGCACAAGCTCAGCCTGCCCCCCAGAACCAGAAGAGGGCCTGAAGCAATCCTGCGCTTTTGCGGCCAGCTCCCAAAAAAGCGAGTTGAAAAATGGAGCTCAGGGGCACTGCAATTCACAAACCTGCACAGTTTTAAATGATACCTCTCGTCCACAAATATATTAAGGGAAGGCAACGAAGAGGCTTTGAAAGCAAGGCAGAATTGCAGGAAACAGATTTCAGGAGGTAGATTCGAATCGCCTTGAAAGCACATGAAAAGCGGCAAAACGTGGACAATGATGCCCTTGGCCAAAAAGGGCGTATGCGTTTTTTCCTGAATATATTCAGGAAAAAACGCATACGCCCTTTTTGGCCAACCAAGCAACCTGGAAAGGCCAATCAGTGCTCCAAAGAAGTCTCGCTTCCCAGCGGGCAAAAGGGCCATGCGGAAAAAAGTGTCCAAACCAGAAATGCAGGACCGGCCATGGAGAAATGGGAGCCTTGCTACGCTGATGGGTGGGATGTAAATTGCCAACAGCCACTCTGGAGAAGTGTACGGTGTGTTCTGAAACATCTAAAAAACACAGCTTGGAGAGCATAGGGCACTTCCACTCATGGGCGTATAAATTGGGAAAACTAAAAATCAGCAAGACACAGGCACCCCAAAGTTTAGGGCTGCTCTGTTGACAAGAACCCCCACTTCATTACACCTTAAATATCCTAGGAAAGCGAAAAATGGATAAAGAAGTTGTGGTCCTCATGTACAATGGAATATCACTCAGCCATGAAATCAACGTCATAAGGCTAGTAGCAGCACGATGAGTGGATTTAGGTACGACGATTCTAAGTGAAATAAGTCACACAGAAAAAGACACTTATCATAAGATATCACTTAGAGAGGGAATGTAAAAACCGCTACACTTGAACTGAATTACAAAACAGAACAGAGTCACACGTTTAGAAAACACACTATGGCTGCTGAACGGGCAAGGTGAGGTGGGGTGATGCATAAAACAAGGGTTTCAAATTAGCTCAGATACCGTTCCATAAACCCAATATGTAATAGACAAGACCTACTCCTTGCTCAGTGAACTGGACTCAACACCCCCTATTCACCGCACAAGAATATATCTGACTAGTAAGAATCATCAAACCTATGTATTGATATCTCTCCGTAAGTGAGTCAAGGGTGTGTAAAGCGGCATAAACACAACCGTGAAAAGCAGCTAAACCCCATTATAAAAATAAATTACTTTTCAAAACCCGTGAAACAAAGACAGTGAAAGAGAGAGAAATTCTTACAAAATTCGTTCAGGGGCTGTGATGCAACCTGGATTGACCATATCTAGACCCACAGCTGATTGAGACATAAGGGTGGACACTCTTGGGGCTGAGAGGTTCGGTGAGGTTGGGTGAGCCAACGCAGACCCTTTCAAGTAATACTGCATGGTACCCATCCCATGGGTCCCAAATCTCCAGGTTCAAGGGCATCTTCCTACGTCGAAAACAGGCATGAGAAACCCAGAAGATGGTACACCGTGTGATCGGGAAAGGTTTCTAAAACGCACCTCATTTTTCATCTCCTTTGCTCGGGTTCGCCATTCCAGCCGATTTACTAGCCATCTCCCTCCTTGGAGAATCAGCACCTTTAACCTCCTGTTCCGTACAGGTTGCAATTTGTCCTGAGGATGAACGGGAAGAGGGGGAACCAATGAGAGACTAGCTCTAGGTGTTGGGACAGGCACAGGTCACTCTATTTTCCCATCAGGAAGAAGAATTAAGCACAAGCTCAGCCTGCCCCCCAGAACCAGAAGAGGGCCTGAAGCAATCCTGCGCTTTTGCGGCCAGCTCCCAAAAAAGCGAGTTGAAAAATGGAGCTCAGGGGCACTGCAATTCACAAAACTGCAGAGTTTTAAATGATACCTCTCGTCCACAAATATACTAAGGGAAGGCAACGAAGAGGCTTTGAAAGCAAGGCAGAATTGCAGGAAACAGATTTCAGGAGGTAGATTCGAATCGCCTTGAAAGCACATGAAAAGCGGCAAAACGTGGACAATGATGCCCTTGGCCAAAAAGGGCGTATGCGTTTTTTCCTGAATATATTCAGGAAAAAACGCATACGCCCTTTTTGGCCAACCAAGCAACCTGGAAAGGCCAATCAGTGCTCCAAAGAAGTCTCGCTTCCCAGCGGGCAAAAGGGCCATGCGGAAAAAAGTGTCCAAACCAGAAATGCAGGACCGGCCATGGAGAAATGGGAGCCTTGCTACGCTGATGGGTGGGATGTAAATTGCCAACAGCCACTCTGGAGAAGTGTACGGTGTGTTCTGAAACATCTAAAAAACACAGCTTGGAGAGCATAGGGCACTTCCACTCATGGGCGTATAAATTGGGAAAACTAAAAATCAGCAAGACACAGGCACCCCAAAGTTTAGGGCTGCTCTGTTGACAAGAACCCCCACTTCATTACACCTTAAATATCCTAGGAAAGCGAAAAATGGATAAAGAAGTTGTGGTCCTCATGTACAATGGAATATCACTCAGCCATGAAATCAACGTCATAAGGCTAGTAGCAGCACGATGAGTGGATTTAGGTACGACGATTCTAAGTGAAATAAGTCACACAGAAAAAGACACTTATCATAAGATATCACTTAGAGAGGGAATGTAAAAACCGCTACACTTGAACTGAATTACAAAACAGAACAGAGTCACACGTTTAGAAAACACACTATGGCTGCTGAACGGGCAAGGTGAGGTGGGGTGATGCATAAAACAAGGGTTTCAAATTAGCTCAGATACCGTTCCATAAACCCAATATGTAATAGACAAGACCTACTCCTTGCTCAGTGAACTGGACTCAACACCCCCTATTCACCGCACAAGAATATATCTGACTAGTAAGAATCATCAAACCTATGTATTGATATCTCTCTGTAAGTGAGTCAAGGGTGTGTAAAGCGGCATAAACACAACCGTGAAAAGCAGCTAAACCCCATTATAAAAATAAATTACTTTTCAAAACCCGTGAAACAAAGACAGTGAAAGAGAGAGAAATTCTTACAAAATTCGTTCAGGGGCTGTGATGCAACCTGGATTGACCATATCTAGACCCACAGCTGATTGAGACATAAGGGTGGACACTCTTGGGGCTGAGAGGTTCGGTGAGGTTGGGTGAGCCAACGCAGACCCTTTCAAGTAATACTGCATGGTACCCATCCCATGGGTCCCAAATCTCCAGGTTCAAGGGCATCTTCCTACGTCGAAAACAGGCATGAGAAACCCAGAAGATGGTACACCGTGTGATCGGGAAAGGTTTCTAAAACGCACCTCATTTCTCATCTCCTTTGCTCGGGTTCGCCATTCCAGCCGATTTACTAGCCATCTCCCTCCTTGGAGAATCAGCACCTTTAACCTCCTGTTCCGTACAGGTTGCAATTTGTCCTGAGGATGAAGGGGAAGAGGGGGAACCAATGAGAGACTAGCTCTAGGTGTTGGGACAGGCACAGGTCACTCTATTTTCCCATCAGGAAGAAGAATTAAGCACAAGCTCAGCCTGCCCCCCAGAACCAGAAGAGGGCCTGAAGCAATCCTGCGCTTTGGCGGCCAGCTCCCAAAAAAGCGAGTTGAAAAATGGAGCTCAGGGGCACTGCAAATCACAAACCTGCAGAGTTTTAAATGATAACTCTCGTCCACAAATATATTAAGGGAAGGCAACGAAGAGGCTTTGAAAGCAAGGCAGAATTGCAGGAAACAGATTTCAGGAGGTAGATTCGAATCGCCTTGAAAGCACATGAAAAGCGGCAAAACGTGGACAATGATGCCCTTGGCCAAAAAGGGCGTATGCGTTTTTTCCTGAATATATTCAGGAAAAAACGCATACGCCCTTTTTGGCCAACCAAGCAACCTGGAAAGGCCAATCAGCGCTCCAAAGAAGTCTCGCTTCCCAGCGGGCAAAAGGGCCATGCGGAAAAAAGTGTCCAAACCAGAAATGCAGGACCGGCCATGGAGAAATGGGAGCCTTGCTACGCTGATGGGTGGGATGTAAATTGCCAACAGCCACTCTGGAGAAGTGTACAGTGTGTTCTGAAACATCTAAAAAACACAGCTTGGAGAGCATAGGGCACTTCCACTCATGGGCGTATAAATTGGGAAAACTAAAAATCAGCAAGACACAGGCACCCCAAAGTTTAGGGCTGCTCTGTTGACAAGAACCCCCACTTCATTACACCTTAAATATCCTAGGAAAGCGAAAAATGGATAAAGAAGTTGTGGTCCTCATGTACAATGGAATATCACTCAGCCATGAAATCAACGTCATAAGGCTAGTAGCAGCACGATGAGTGGATTTAGGTACGACGATTCTAAGTGAAATAAGTCACACAGAAAAAGACACTTATCATAAGATATCACTTAGAGAGGGAATGTAAAAACCGCTACACTTGAACTGAATTGCAAAACAGAACAGAGTCCCACGTTTAGAAAACACACTATGGCTGCTGAACGGGCAAGGTGAGGTGGGGTGATGCATAAAACAAGGGTTTCAAATTAGCTCAGATACCGTTCCATAAACCCAATATGTAATAGACAAGACCTACTCCTTGCTCAGTGAACTGGACTCAACACCCCCTATTCACCGCACAAGAATATATCTGACTAGTAAGAATCATCAAACCTATGTATTGATATCTCTCCGTAAGTGAGTCAAGGGTGTGTAAAGCGGCATAAACACAACCGTGAAAAGCAGCTAAACCCCATTATAAAAATAAATTACTTTTCAAAACCCGTGAAACAAAGACAGTGAAAGAGAGAGAAATTCTTACAAAATTCGTTCAGGGGCTGTGATGCAACCTGGATTGACCATATCTAGACCCACAGCTGATTGAGACATAAGGGTGGACACTCTTGGGGCTGAGAGGTTCGGTGAGGTTGGGTGAGCCAACGCAGACCCTTTCAAGTAATACTGCATGGTACCCATCCCATGGGTCCCAAATCTCCAGGTTCAAGGGCATCTTCCTACGTCGAAAACAGGCATGAGAAACCCAGAAGATGGTACACCGTGTGATCGGGAAAGGTTTCTAAAACGCACCTCATTTCTCATCTCCTTTGCTCGGGTTCGCCATTCCAGCCGATTTACTAGCCATCTCCCTCCTTGGAGAATCAGCACCTTTAACCTCCTGTTCCGTACAGGTTGCAATTTGTCCTGAGGATGAAGGGGAAGAGGGGGAACCAATGAGAGACTAGCTCTAGGTGTTGGGACAGGCACAGGTCACTCTATTTTCCCATCAGGAAGAAGAATTAAGCACAAGCTCAGCCTGCCCCCCAGAACCAGAAGAGGGCCTGAAGCAATCCTGCGCTTTTGCGGCCAGCTCCCAAAAAAGCGAGTTGAAAAATGGAGCTCAGGGGCACTGCAATTCAAAAACCTGCAGAGTTTTAAATGATACCTCTCGTCCACAAATATACTAAGGGAAGGCAACGAAGAGGCTTTGAAAGCAAGGCAGAATTGCGGGAAACAGATTTCAGGAGGTAGATTCGAATCGCCTTGAAAGCACATGAAAAGCGGCAAAACGTGGACAATGATGCCCTTGGCCAAAAAGGGCGTATGCGTTTTTTCCTGAATATATTCAGGAAAAAACGCATACGCCCTTTTTGGCCAACCAAGCAACCTGGAAAGGCCAATCAGTGCTCCAAAGAAGTCTCGCTTCCCAGCGGGCAAAAGGGCCATGCGGAAAAACGTGTCCAAACAAGAAATGCAGGACCGGCCATGGAGAAATGGGAGCCTTGCTACGCTGATGGGTGGGATGTAAATTGCCAACAGCCACTCTGGAGAAGTGTACGGTGTGTTCTGAAACATCTAAAAAACACAGCTTGGAGAGCATAGGGCACTTCCACTCATGGGCGTATAAATTGGGAAAACTAAAAATCAGCAAGACACAGGCACCCCAAAGTTTAGGGCTGCTCTGTTGACAAGAACCCCCACTTCATTACACCTTAAATATCCTAGGAAAGCGAAAAATGGATAAAGAAGTTGTGGTCCTCATGTACAATGGAATATCACTCAGCCATGAAATCAACGTCATAAGGCGAGTAGCAGCACAATGAGTGGATTTAGGTACGACGATTCTAAGTGAAATAAGTCACACAGAAAAAGACACTTATCATAAGATATCACTTAGAGAGGGAATGTAAAAACCGCTACACTTGAACTGAATTACAAAACAGAACAGAGTCACACGTTTAGAAAACACACTATGGCTGCTGAACGGGAAAGGTGAGGTGGGGTGATG
Source organism: Balaenoptera acutorostrata (assembly GCF_949987535.1). Taxonomy (NCBI): domain Eukaryota; kingdom Metazoa; phylum Chordata; class Mammalia; order Artiodactyla; family Balaenopteridae; genus Balaenoptera; species Balaenoptera acutorostrata. The sequence goes on along the minus strand of NW_026646097.1, from coordinate 60,891 downwards.
CATAAAACAAGGGTTTCAAATTAGCTCCGATACCGTTCCATAAACCCAATATGTAAGAGACAAGACCTATTCCTTTTTCAGTGAACTGGACTCAACACCCCCTATTCACCGCACAAGAATATATCTGACTAGTAAGAATCTTCAAACCTATGTATTGATATCTCTCTGTAAGTGAGTCAAGGGGGTGTAAAGCGGCATAAACACAGCCGTGAAAAGCAGCTAAACCCCATTATAAAAATAAATTACTTTTCAAAACCCGTGAAACAAAGACAGTGAAAGAGAGAGAAATTCTTACAAAATTCGTTCAGGGGCTGTGATGCAACCTGGATTGACCATATCTAGACCCACAGCTGATTGAGACATAAGGGTGGACACTCTTGGGGCTGAGAGGTTCGGTGAGGTTGGGTGAGCCAACGCAGACCCTTTCAAGTAATACTGCATGGTACCCATCCCATGGGTCCCAAATCTCCAGGTTCAAGGGCATCTTCCTACGTCGAAAACAGGCATGAGAAACCCAGAAGATGGTACACCGTGTGATCGGGAAAGGTTTCTAAAACGCACCTCATTTCTCATCTCCTTTGCTCGGGTTCGCCATTCCAGCCGATTTACTAGCCATCTCCCTCCTTGGAGAATCAGCACCTTTAACCTCCTGTTCCGTACAGGTTGCAATTTGTCCTGAGGATGAACGGGAAGAGGGGGAACCAATGAGAGACTAGCTCTAGGTGTTGGGACAGGCACAGGTCACTCTATTTTCCCATCAGGAAGAAGAATTAAGCACAAGCTCAGCCTGCCCCCCAGAACCAGAAGAGGGCCTGAAGCAATCCTGCGCTTTTGCGGCCAGCTCCCAAAAAAGCGAGTTGAAAAATGGAGCTCAGGGGCACTGCAATTCACAAACCTGCACAGTTTTAAATGATACCTCTCGTCCACAAATATATTAAGGGAAGGCAACGAAGAGGCTTTGAAAGCAAGGCAGAATTGCAGGAAACAGATTTCAGGAGGTAGATTCGAATCGCCTTGAAAGCACATGAAAAGCGGCAAAACGTGGACAATGATGCCCTTGGCCAAAAAGGGCGTATGCGTTTTTTCCTGAATATATTCAGGAAAAAACGCATACGCCCTTTTTGGCCAACCAAGCAACCTGGAAAGGCCAATCAGTGCTCCAAAGAAGTCTCGCTTCCCAGCGGGCAAAAGGGCCATGCGGAAAAAAGTGTCCAAACCAGAAATGCAGGACCGGCCATGGAGAAATGGGAGCCTTGCTACGCTGATGGGTGGGATGTAAATTGCCAACAGCCACTCTGGAGAAGTGTACGGTGTGTTCTGAAACATCTAAAAAACACAGCTTGGAGAGCATAGGGCACTTCCACTCATGGGCGTATAAATTGGGAAAACTAAAAATCAGCAAGACACAGGCACCCCAAAGTTTAGGGCTGCTCTGTTGACAAGAACCCCCACTTCATTACACCTTAAATATCCTAGGAAAGCGAAAAATGGATAAAGAAGTTGTGGTCCTCATGTACAATGGAATATCACTCAGCCATGAAATCAACGTCATAAGGCTAGTAGCAGCACGATGAGTGGATTTAGGTACGACGATTCTAAGTGAAATAAGTCACACAGAAAAAGACACTTATCATAAGATATCACTTAGAGAGGGAATGTAAAAACCGCTACACTTGAACTGAATTACAAAACAGAACAGAGTCACACGTTTAGAAAACACACTATGGCTGCTGAACGGGCAAGGTGAGGTGGGGTGATGCATAAAACAAGGGTTTCAAATTAGCTCAGATACCGTTCCATAAACCAAATATGTAATAGACAAGACCTACTCCTTGCTCAGTGAACTGGACTCAACACCCCCTATTCACCGCACAAGAATATATCTGACTAGTAAGAATCATCAAACCTATGTATTGATATCTCTCTGTAAGTGAGTCAAGGGTGTGTAAAGCGGCATAAACACAACCGTGAAAAGCAGCTAAACCCCATTATAAAAATAAATTACTTTTCAAAACCCGTGAAACAAAGACAGTGAAAGAGAGAGAAATTCTTACAAAATTCGTTCAGGGGCTGTGATGCAACCTGGATTGACCATATCTAGACCCACAGCTGATTGAGACATAAGGGTGGACACTCTTGGGGCTGAGAGGTTCGGTGAGGTTGGGTGAGCCAACGCAGACCCTTTCAAGTAATACTGCATGGTACCCATCCCATGGGTCCCAAATCTCCAGGTTCAAGGGCATCTTCCTACGTCGAAAACAGGCATGAGAAACCCAGAAGATGGTACACCGTGTGATCGGGAAAGGTTTCTAAAACGCACCTCATTTCTCATCTCCTTTGCTCGGGTTCGCCATTCCAGCCGATTTACTAGCCATCTCCCTCCTTGGAGAATCAGCACCTTTAACCTCCTGTTCCGTACAGGTTGCAATTTGTCCTGAGGATGAAGGGGAAGAGGGGGAACCAATGAGAGACTAGCTCTAGGTGTTGGGACAGGCACAGGTCACTCTATTTTCCCATCAGGAAGAAGAATTAAGCACAAGCTCAGCCTGCCCCCCAGAACCAGAAGAGGGCCTGAAGCAATCCTGCGCTTTGGCGGCCAGCTCCCAAAAAAGCGAGTTGAAAAATGGAGCTCAGGGGCACTGCAAATCACAAACCTGCAGAGTTTTAAATGATAACTCTCGTCCACAAATATATTAAGGGAAGGCAACGAAGAGGCTTTGAAAGCAAGGCAGAATTGCAGGAAACAGATTTCAGGAGGTAGATTCGAATCGCCTTGAAAGCACATGAAAAGCGGCAAAACGTGGACAATGATGCCCTTGGCCAAAAAGGGCGTATGCGTTTTTTCCTGAATATATTCAGGAAAAAACGCATACGCCCTTTTTGGCCAACCAAGCAACCTGGAAAGGCCAATCAGCGCTCCAAAGAAGTCTCGCTTCCCAGCGGGCAAAAGGGCCATGCGGAAAAAAGTGTCCAAACCAGAAATGCAGGACCGGCCATGGAGAAATGGGAGCCTTGCTACGCTGATGGGTGGGATGTAAATTGCCAACAGCCACTCTGGAGAAGTGTACAGTGTGTTCTGAAACATCTAAAAAACACAGCTTGGAGAGCATAGGGCACTTCCACTCATGGGCGTATAAATTGGGAAAACTAAAAATCAGCAAGACACAGGCACCCCAAAGTTTAGGGCTGCTCTGTTGACAAGAACCCCCACTTCATTACACCTTAAATATCCTAGGAAAGCGAAAAATGGATAAAGAAGTTGTGGTCCTCATGTACAATGGAATATCACTCAGCCATGAAATCAACGTCATAAGGCTAGTAGCAGCACGATGAGTGGATTTAGGTACGACGATTCTAAGTGAAATAAGTCACACAGAAAAAGACACTTATCATAAGATATCACTTAGAGAGGGAATGTAAAAACCGCTACACTTGAACTGAATTGCAAAACAGAACAGAGTCACAGGTTTAGAAAACACACTATGGCTGCTGAACGGGCAAGGTGAGGTGGGGTGATGCATAAAACAAGGGTTTCAAATTAGCTCAGATACCGTTCCATAAACCCAATATGTAATAGACAAGACCTACTCCTTGCTCAGTGAACTGGACTCAACACCCCCTATTCACCGCACAAGAATATATCTGACTAGTAAGAATCATCAAACCTATGTATTGATATCTCTCCGTAAGTGAGTCAAGGGTGTGTAAAGCGGCATAAACACAACCGTGAAAAGCAGCTAAACCCCATTATAAAAATAAATTACTTTTCAAAACCCGTGAAACAAAGACAGTGAAAGAGAGAGAAATTCTTACAAAATTCGTTCAGGGGCTGTGATGCAACCTGGATTGACCATATCTAGACCCACAGCTGATTGAGACATAAGGGTGGACACTCTTGGGGCTGAGAGGTTCGGTGAGGTTGGGTGAGCCAACGCAGACCCTTTCAAGTAATACTGCATGGTACCCATCCCATGGGTCCCAAATCTCCAGGTTCAAGGGCATCTTCCTACGTCGAAAACAGGCATGAGAAACCCAGAAGATGGTACACCGTGTGATCGGGAAAGGTTTCTAAAACGCACCTCATTTCTCATCTCCTTTGCTCGGGTTCGCCATTCCAGCCGATTTACTAGCCATCTCCCTCCTTGGAGAATCAGCACCTTTAACCTCCTGTTCCGTACAGGTTGCAATTTGTCCTGAGGATGAAGGGGAAGAGGGGGAACCAATGAGAGACTAGCTCTAGGTGTTGGGACAGGCACAGGTCACTCTATTTTCCCATCAGGAAGAAGAATTAAGCACAAGCTCAGCCTGCCCCCCAGAACCAGAAGAGGGCCTGAAGCAATCCTGCGCTTTTGCGGCCAGCTCCCAAAAAAGCGAGTTGAAAAATGGAGCTCAGGGGCACTGCAATTCAAAAACCTGCAGAGTTTTAAATGATACCTCTCGTCCACAAATATACTAAGGGAAGGCAACGAAGAGGCTTTGAAAGCAAGGCAGAATTGCGGGAAACAGATTTCAGGAGGTAGATTCGAATCGCCTTGAAAGCACATGAAAAGCGGCAAAACGTGGACAATGATGCCCTTGGCCAAAAAGGGCGTATGCGTTTTTTCCTGAATATATTCAGGAAAAAACGCATACGCCCTTTTTGGCCAACCAAGCAACCTGGAAAGGCCAATCAGTGCTCCAAAGAAGTCTCGCTTCCCAGCGGGCAAAAGGGCCATGCGGAAAAACGTGTCCAAACAAGAAATGCAGGACCGGCCATGGAGAAATGGGAGCCTTGCTACGCTGATGGGTGGGATGTAAATTGCCAACAGCCACTCTGGAGAAGTGTACGGTGTGTTCTGAAACATCTAAAAAACACAGCTTGGAGAGCATAGGGCACTTCCACTCATGGGCGTATAAATTGGGAAAACTAAAAATCAGCAAGACACAGGCACCCCAAAGTTTAGGGCTGCTCTGTTGACAAGAACCCCCACTTCATTACACCTTAAATATCCTAGGAAAGCGAAAAATGGATAAAGAAGTTGTGGTCCTCATGTACAATGGAATATCACTCAGCCATGAAATCAACGTCATAAGGCGAGTAGCAGCACAATGAGTGGATTTAGGTACGACGATTCTAAGTGAAATAAGTCACACAGAAAAAGACACTTATCATAAGATATCACTTAGAGAGGGAATGTAAAAACCGCTACACTTGAACTGAATTACAAAACAGAACAGAGTCACACGTTTAGAAAACACACTATGGCTGCTGAACGGGAAAGGTGAGGTGGGGTGATGCATAAAACAAGGGTTTCAAATTAGCTCCGATACCGTTCCATAAACCCAATATGTAAGAGACAAGACCTATTCCTTTTTCAGTGAACTGGACTCAACACCCCCTATTCACCGCACAAGAATATATCTGACTAGTAAGAATCTTCAAACCTATGTATTGATATCTCTCTGTAAGTGAGTCAAGGGGGTGTAAAGCGGCATAAACACAGCCGTGAAAAGCAGCTAAACCCCATTATAAAAATAAATTACTTTTCAAAACCCGTGAAACAAAGACAGTGAAAGAGAGAGAAATTCTTACAAAATTCGTTCAGGGGCTGTGATGCAACCTGGATTGACCATATCTAGACCAACAGCTGATTGAGACATAAGGGTGGACACTCTTGGGGCTGAGAGGTTCGGTGAGGTTGGGTGAGCCAACGCAGACCCTTTCAAGTAATACTGCATGGTACCCATCCCATGGGTCCCAAATCTCCAGGTTCAAGGGCATCTTCCTACGTCGAAAACAGGCATGAGAAACCCAGAAGATGGTACACCGTGTGATCGGGAAAGGTTTCTAAAACGCACCTCATTTCTCATCTCCTTTGCTCGGGTTCGCCATTCCAGCCGATTTACTAGCCATCTCCCTCCTTGGAGAATCAGCACCTTTAACCTCCTGTTCCGTACAGGTTGCAATTTGTCCTGAGGATGAACGGGAAGAGGGGGAACCAATGAGAGACTAGCTCTAGGTGTTGGGACAGGCACAGGTCACTCTATTTTCCCATCAGGAAGAAGAATTAAGCACAAGCTCAGCCTGCCCCCCAGAACCAGAAGAGGGCCTGAAGCAATCCTGCGCTTTTGCGGCCAGCTCCCAAAAAAGCGAGTTGAAAAATGGAGCTCAGGGGCACTGCAATTCACAAACCTGCACAGTTTTAAATGATACCTCTCGTCCACAAATATATTAAGGGAAGGCAACGAAGAGGCTTTGAAAGCAAGGCAGAATTGCAGGAAACAGATTTCAGGAGGTAGATTCGAATCGCCTTGAAAGCACATGAAAAGCGGCAAAACGTGGACAATGATGCCCTTGGCCAAAAAGGGCGTATGCGTTTTTTCCTGAATATATTCAGGAAAAAACGCATACGCCCTTTTTGGCCAACCAAGCAACCTGGAAAGGCCAATCAGTGCTCCAAAGAAGTCTCGCTTCCCAGCGGGCAAAAGGGCCATGCGGAAAAACGTGTCCAAACCAGAAATGCAGGACCGGCCATGGAGAAATGGGAGCCTTGCTACGCTGATGGGTGGGATGTAAATTGCCAACAGCCACTCTGGAGAAGTGTACGGTGTGTTCTGAAACATCTAAAAAACACAGCTTGGAGAGCATAGGGCACTTCCACTCATGGGCGTATAAATTGGGAAAACTAAAAATCAGCAAGACACAGGCACCCCAAAGTTTAGGGCTGCTCTGTTGACAAGAACCCCCACTTCATTACACCTTAAATATCCTAGGAAAGCGAAAAATGGATAAAGAAGTTGGGGTCCTCATGTACAATGGAATATCACTCAGCCATGAAATCAACGTCATAAGGCTAGTAGCAGCACGATGAGTGGATTTAGGTACGACGATTCTAAGTGAAATAAGTCACACAGAAAAAGACACTTATCATAAGATATCACTTAGAGAGGGAATGTAAAAACCGCTACACTTGAACTGAATTGCAAAACAGAACAGAGTCCCACGTTTAGGAAACACACTATGGCTGCTGAACGGGAAAGGTGAGGTGGGGTGATGCATAAAACAAGGGTTTCAAATTAGCTCAGATACCGTTCCATAAACCCAATATGTAATAGACAAGACCTACTCCTTGCTCAGTGAACTGGACTCAACACCCCCTATTCACCGCACAAGAATATATCTGACTAGTAAGAATCATCAAACCTATGTATTGATATCTCTCTGTAAGTGAGTCAAGGGTGTGTAAAGCGGCATAAACACAACCGTGAAAAGCAGCTAAACCCCATTATAAAAATAAATTACTTTTCAAAACCCGTGAAACAAAGACAGTGAAAGAGAGAGAAATTCTTACAAAATTCGTTCAGGGGCTGTGATGCAACCTGGATTGACCATATCTAGACCCACAGCTGATTGAGACATAAGGGTGGACACTCTTGGGGCTGAGAGGTTCGGTGAGGTTGGGTGAGCCAACGCAGACCCTTTCAAGTAATACTGCATGGTACCCATCCCATGGGTCCCAAATCTCCAGGTTCAAGGGCATCTTCCTACGTCGAAAACAGGCATGAGAAACCCAGAAGATGGTACACCGTGTGATCGGGAAAGGTTTCTAAAACGCACCTCATTTCTCATCTCCTTTGCTCGGGTTCGCCATTCCAGCCGATTTACTAGCCATCTCCCTCCTTGGAGAATCAGCACCTTTAACCTCCTGTTCCGTACAGGTTGCAATTTGTCCTGAGGATGAAGGGGAAGAGGGGGAACCAATGAGAGACTAGCTCTAGGTGTTGGGACAGGCACAGGTCACTCTATTTTCCCATCAGGAAGAAGAATTAAGCACAAGCTCAGCCTGCCCCCCAGAACCAGAAGAGGGCCTGAAGCAATCCTGCGCTTTGGCGGCCAGCTCCCAAAAAAGCGAGTTGAAAAATGGAGCTCAGGGGCACTGCAAATCACAAACCTGCAGAGTTTTAAATGATAACTCTCGTCCACAAATATATTAAGGGAAGGCAACGAAGAGGCTTTGAAAGCAAGGCAGAATTGCAGGAAACAGATTTCAGGAGGTAGATTCGAATCGCCTTGAAAGCACATGAAAAGCGGCAAAACGTGGACAATGATGCCCTTGGCCAAAAAGGGCGTATGCGTTTTTTCCTGAATATATTCAGGAAAAAACGCATACGCCCTTTTTGGCCAACCAAGCAACCTGGAAAGGCCAATCAGCGCTCCAAAGAAGTCTCGCTTCCCAGCGGGCAAAAGGGCCATGCGGAAAAAAGTGTCCAAACCAGAAATGCAGGACCGGCCATGGAGAAATGGGAGCCTTGCTACGCTGATGGGTGGGATGTAAATTGCCAACAGCCACTCTGGAGAAGTGTACGGTGTGTTCTGAAACATCTAAAAAACACAGCTTGGAGAGCATAGGGCACTTCCACTCATGGGCGTATAAATTGGGAAAACTAAAAATCAGCAAGACACAGGCACCCCAAAGTTTAGGGCTGCTCTGTTGACAAGAACCCCCACTTCATTACACCTTAAATATCCTAGGAAAGCGAAAAATGGATAAAGAAGTTGTGGTCCTCATGTACAATGGAATATCACTCAGCCATGAAATCAACGTCATAAGGCGAGTAGCAGCACAATGAGTGGATTTAGGTACGACGATTCTAAGTGAAATAAGTCACACAGAAAAAGACACTTATCATAAGATATCACTTAGAGAGGGAATGTAAAAACCGCTACACTTGAACTGAATTACAAAACAGAACAGAGTCACACGTTTAGAAAACACACTATGGCTGCTGAACGGGAAAGGTGAGGTGGGGTGATGCATAAAACAAGGGTTTCAAATTAGCTCCGATACCGTTCCATAAACCCAATATGTAAGAGACAAGACCTATTCCTTTTTCAGTGAACTGGACTCAACACCCCCTATTCACCGCACAAGAATATATCTGACTAGTAAGAATCTTCAAACCTATGTATTGATATCTCTCTGTAAGTGAGTCAAGGGGGTGTAAAGCGGCATAAACACAGCCGTGAAAAGCAGCTAAACCCCATTATAAAAATAAATTACTTTTCAAAACCCGTGAAACAAAGACAGTGAAAGAGAGAGAAATTCTTACAAAATTCGTTCAGGGGCTGTGATGCAACCTGGATTGACCATATCTAGACCCACAGCTGATTGAGACATAAGGGTGGACACTCTTGGGGCTGAGAGGTTCGGTGAGGTTGGGTGAGCCAACGCAGACCCTTTCAAGTAATACTGCATGGTACCCATCCCATGGGTCCCAAATCTCCAGGTTCAAGGGCATCTTCCTACGTCGAAAACAGGCATGAGAAACCCAGAAGATGGTACACCGTGTGATCGGGAAAGGTTTCTAAAACGCACCTCATTTCTCATCTCCTTTGCTCGGGTTCGCCATTCCAGCCGATTTACTAGCCATCTCCCTCCTTGGAGAATCAGCACCTTTAACCTCCTGTTCCGTACAGGTTGCAATTTGTCCTGAGGATGAACGGGAAGAGGGGGAACCAATGAGAGACTAGCTCTAGGTGTTGGGACAGGCACAGGTCACTCTATTTTCCCATCAGGAAGAAGAATTAAGCACAAGCTCAGCCTGCCCCCCAGAACCAGAAGAGGGCCTGAAGCAATCCTGCGCTTTTGCGGCCAGCTCCCAAAAAAGCGAGTTGAAAAATGGAGCTCAGGGGCACTGCAATTCACAAACCTGCACAGTTTTAAATGATACCTCTCGTCCACAAATATATTAAGGGAAGGCAACGAAGAGGCTTTGAAAGCAAGGCAGAATTGCAGGAAACAGATTTCAGGAGGTAGATTCGAATCGCCTTGAAAGCACATGAAAAGCGGCAAAACGTGGACAATGATGCCCTTGGCCAAAAAGGGCGTATGCGTTTTTTCCTGAATATATTCAGGAAAAAACGCATACGCCCTTTTTGGCCAACCAAGCAACCTGGAAAGGCCAATCAGTGCTCCAAAGAAGTCTCGCTTCCCAGCGGGCAAAAGGGCCATGCGGAAAAAAGTGTCCAAACCAGAAATGCAGGACCGGCCATGGAGAAATGGGAGCCTTGCTACGCTGATGGGTGGGATGTAAATTGCCAACAGCCACTCTGGAGAAGTGTACGGTGTGTTCTGAAACATCTAAAAAACACAGCTTGGAGAGCATAGGGCACTTCCACTCATGGGCGTATAAATTGGGAAAACTAAAAATCAGCAAGACACAGGCACCCCAAAGTTTAGGGCTGCTCTGTTGACAAGAACCCCCACTTCATTACACCTTAAATATCCTAGGAAAGCGAAAAATGGATAAAGAAGTTGTGGTCCTCATGTACAATGGAATATCACTCAGCCATGAAATCAACGTCATAAGGCTAGTAGCAGCACGATGAGTGGATTTAGGTACGACGATTCTAAGTGAAATAAGTCACACAGAAAAAGACACTTATCATAAGATATCACTTAGAGAGGGAATGTAAAAACCGCTACACTTGAACTGAATTACAAAACAGAACAGAGTCACACGTTTAGAAAACACACTATGGCTGCTGAACGGGCAAGGTGAGGTGGGGTGATGCATAAAACAAGGGTTTCAAATTAGCTCAGATACCGTTCCATAAACCCAATATGTAATAGACAAGACCTACTCCTTGCTCAGTGAACTGGACTCAACACCCCCTATTCACCGCACAAGAATATATCTGACTAGTAAGAATCGTCAAACCTATGTATTGATATCTCTCCATAAGTGAGTCAAGGGTGTGTAAAGCGGCATAAACACAACCGTGAAAAGCAGCTAAACCCCATTATAAAAATAAATTACTTTTCAAAACCCGTGAAACAAAGACAGTGAAAGAGAGAGAAATTCTTACAAAATTCGTTCAGGGGCTGTGATGCAACCTGGATTGACCATATCTAGACCCACAGCTGATTGAGACATAAGGGTGGACACTCTTGGGGCTGAGAGGTTCGGTGAGGTTGGGTGAGCCAACGCAGACCCTTTCAAGTAATACTGCATGGTACCCATCCCATGGGTCCCAAATCTCCAGGTTCAAGGGCATCTTCCTACGTCGAAAACAGGCATGAGAAACCCAGAAGATGGTACACCGTGTGATCGGGAAAGGTTTCTAAAACGCACCTCATTTCTCATCTCCTTTGCTCGGGTTCGCCATTCCAGCCGATTTACTAGCCATCTCCCTCCTTGGAGAATCAGCACCTTTAACCTCCTGTTCCGTACAGGTTGCAATTTGTCCTGAGGATGAACGGGAAGAGGGGGAACCAATGAGAGACTAGCTCTAGGTGTTGGGACAGGCACAGGTCACTCTATTTTCCCATCAGGAAGAAGAATTAAGCACAAGCTCAGCCTGCCCCCCAGAACCAGAAGAGGGCCTGAAGCAATCCTGCGCTTTTGCGGCCAGCTCCCAAAAAAGCGAGTTGAAAAATGGAGCTCAGGGGCACTGCAATTCACAAACCTGCAGAGTTTTAAATGATACCTCTCGTCCACAAATATACTAAGGGAAGGCAACGAAGAGGCTTTGAAAGCAAGGCAGAATTGCAGGAAACAGATTTCAGGAGGTAGATTCGAATCGCCTTGAAAGCACATGAAAAGCGGCAAAACGTGGACAATGATGCCCTTGGCCAAAAAGGGCGTATGCGTTTTTTCCTGAATATATTCAGGAAAAAACGCATACGCCCTTTTTGGCCAACCAAGCAACCTGGAAAGGCCAATCAGTGCTCCAAAGAAGTCTCGCTTCCCAGCGGGCAAAAGGGCCATGCGGAAAAAAGTGTCCAAACCAGAAATGCAGGACCGGCCATGGAGAAATGGGAGCCTTGCTACGCTGATGGGTGGGATGTAAATTGCCAACAGCCACTCTGGAGAAGTGTACGGTGTGTTCTGAAACATCTAAAAAACACAGCTTGGAGAGCATAGGGCACTTCCACTCATGGGCGTATAAATTGGGAAAACTAAAAATCAGCAAGACACAGGCACCCCAAAGTTTAGGGCTGCTCTGTTGACAAGAACCCCCACTTCATTACACCTTAAATATCCTAGGAAAGCGAAAAATGGATAAAGAAGTTGTGGTCCTCATGTACAATGGAATATCACTCAGCCATGAAATCAACGTCATAAGGCTAGTAGCAGCACGATGAGTGGATTTAGGTACGACGATTCTAAGTGAAATAAGTCACACAGAAAAAGACACTTATCATAAGATATCACTTAGAGAGGGAATGTAAAAACCGCTACACTTGAACTGAATTACAAAACAGAACAGAGTCACACGTTTAGAAAACACACTATGGCTGCTGAACGGGCAAGGTGAGGTGGGGTGATGCATAAAACAAGGGTTTCAAATTAGCTCAGATACCGTTCCATAAACCCAATATGTAATAGACAAGACCTACTCCTTGCTCAGTGAACTGGACTCAACACCCCCTATTCACCGCACAAGAATATATCTGACTAGTAAGAATCATCAAACCTATGTATTGATATCTCTCTGTAAGTGAGTCAAGGGTGTGTAAAGCGGCATAAACACAACCGTGAAAAGCAGCTAAACCCCATTATAAAAATAAATTACTTTTCAAAACCCGTGAAACAAAGACAGTGAAAGAGAGAGAAATTCTTACAAAATTCGTTCAGGGGCTGTGATGCAACCTGGATTGACCATATCTAGACCCACAGCTGATTGAGACATAAGGGTGGACACTCTTGGGGCTGAGAGGTTCGGTGAGGTTGGGTGAGCCAACGCAGACCTTTCAAGTAATACTGCATGGTACCCATCCCATGGGTCCCAAATCTCCAGGTTCAAGGGCATCTTCCTACGTCGAAAACAGGCATGAGAAACCTAGAAGATGGTACACCGTGTGATCGGGAAAGGTTTCTAAAACGCACCTCATTTCTCATCTCCTTTGCTCGGGTTCGCCATTCCAGCCGATTTACTAGCCATCTCCCTCCTTGGAGAATCAGCACCTTTAACCTCCTGTTCCGTACAGGTTGCAATTTGTCCTGAGGATGAAGGGGAAGAGGGGGAACCAATGAGAGACTAGCTCTAGGTGTTGGGACAGGCACAGGTCACTCTATTTTCCCATCAGGAAGAAGAATTAAGCACAAGCTCAGCCTGCCCCCCAGAACCAGAAGAGGGCCTGAAGCAATCCTGCGCTTTGGCGGCCAGCTCCCAAAAAAGCGAGTTGAAAAATGGAGCTCAGGGGCACTGCAAATCACAAACCTGCAGAGTTTTAAATGATAACTCTCGTCCACAAATATATTAAGGGAAGGCAACGAAGAGGCTTTGAAAGCAAGGCAGAATTGCAGGAAACAGATTTCAGGAGGTAGATTCGAATCGCCTTGAAAGCACATGAAAAGCGGCAAAACGTGGACAATGATGCCCTTGGCCAAAAAGGGCGTATGCGTTTTTTCCTGAATATATTCAGGAAAAAACGCATACGCCCTTTTTGGCCAACCAAGCAACCTGGAAAGGCCAATCAGCGCTCCAAAGAAGTCTCGCTTCCCAGCGGGCAAAAGGGCCATGCGGAAAAAAGTGTCCAAACCAGAAATGCAGGACCGGCCATGGAGAAATGGGAGCCTTGCTACGCTGATGGGTGGGATGTAAATTGCCAACAGCCACTCTGGAGAAGTGTACAGTGTGTTCTGAAACATCTAAAAAACACAGCTTGGAGAGCATAGGGCACTTCCACTCATGGGCGTATAAATTGGGAAAACTAAAAATCAGCAAGACACAGGCACCCCAAAGTTTAGGGCTGCTCTGTTGACAAGAACCCCCACTTCATTACACCTTAAATATCCTAGGAAAGCGAAAAATGGATAAAGAAGTTGTGGTCCTCATGTACAATGGAATATCACTCAGCCATGAAATCAACGTCATAAGGCTAGTAGCAGCACGATGAGTGGATTTAGGTACGACGATTCTAAGTGAAATAAGTCACACAGAAAAAGACACTTATCATAAGATATCACTTAGAGAGGGAATGTAAAAACCGCTACACTTGAACTGAATTACAAAACAGAACAGAGTCACACGTTTAGAAAACACACTATGGCTGCTGAACGGGCAAGGTGAGGTGGGGTGATGCATAAAACAAGGGTTTCAAATTAGCTCAGATACCGTTCCATAAACCCAATATGTAATAGACAAGACCTACTCCTTGCTCAGTGAACTGGACTCAACACCCCCTATTCACCGCACAAGAATATATCTGACTAGTAAGAATCATCAAACCTATGTATTGATATCTCTCCGTAAGTGAGTCAAGGGTGTGTAAAGCGGCATAAACACAACCGTGAAAAGCAGCTAAACCCCATTATAAAAATAAATTACTTTTCAAAACCCGTGAAACAAAGACAGTGAAAGAGAGAGAAATTCTTACAAAATTCGTTCAGGGGCTGTGATGCAACCTGGATTGACCATATCTAGACCCACAGCTGATTGAGACATAAGGGTGGACACTCTTGGGGCTGAGAGGTTCGGTGAGGTTGGGTGAGCCAACGCAGACCCTTTCAAGTAATACTGCATGGTACCCATCCCATGGGTCCCAAATCTCCAGGTTCAAGGGCATCTTCCTACGTCGAAAACAGGCATGAGAAACCCAGAAGATGGTACACCGTGTGATCGGGAAAGGTTTCTAAAACGCACCTCATTTCTCATCTCCTTTGCTCGGGTTCGCCATTCCAGCCGATTTACTAGCCATCTCCCTCCTTGGAGAATCAGCACCTTTAACCTCCTGTTCCGTACAGGTTGCAATTTGTCCTGAGGATGAAGGGGAAGAGGGGGAACCAATGAGAGACTAGCTCTAGGTGTTGGGACAGGCACAGGTCACTCTATTTTCCCATCAGGAAGAAGAATTAAGCACAAGCTCAGCCTGCCCCCCAGAACCAGAAGAGGGCCTGAAGCAATCCTGCGCTTTTGCGGCCAGCTCCCAAAAAAGCGAGTTGAAAAATGGAGCTCAGGGGCACTGCAATTCAAAAACCTGCAGAGTTTTAAATGATACCTCTCGTCCACAAATATACTAAGGGAAGGCAACGAAGAGGCTTTGAAAGCAAGGCAGAATTGCGGGAAACAGATTTCAGGAGGTAGATTCGAATCGCCTTGAAAGCACATGAAAAGCGGCAAAACGTGGACAATGATGCCCTTGGCCAAAAAGGGCGTATGCGTTTTTTCCTGAATATATTCAGGAAAAAACGCATACGCCCTTTTTGGCCAACCAAGCAACCTGGAAAGGCCAATCAGTGCTCCAAAGAAGTCTCGCTTCCCAGCGGGCAAAAGGGCCATGCGGAAAAAAGTGTCCAAACCAGAAATGCAGGACCGGCCATGGAGAAATGGGAGCCTTGCTACGCTGATGGGTGGGATGTAAATTGCCAACAGCCACTCTGGAGAAGTGTACGGTGTGTTCTGAAACATCTAAAAAACACAGCTTGGAGAGCATAGGGCACTTCCACTCATGGGCGTATAAATTGGGAAAACTAAAAATCAGCAAGACACAGGCACCCCAAAGTTTAGGGCTGCTCTGTTGACAAGAACCCCCACTTCATTACACCTTAAATATCCTAGGAAAGCGAAAAATGGATAAAGAAGTTGTGGTCCTCATGTACAATGGAATATCACTCAGCCATGAAATCAACGTCATAAGGCGAGTAGCAGCACAATGAGTGGATTTAGGTACGACGATTCTAAGTGAAATAAGTCACACAGAAAAAGACACTTATCATAAGATATCACTTAGAGAGGGAATGTAAAAACCGCTACACTTGAACTGAATTACAAAACAGAACAGAGTCACACGTTTAGAAAACACACTATGGCTGCTGAACGGGAAAGGTGAGGTGGGGTGATGCATAAAACAAGGGTTTCAAATTAGCTCCGATACCGTTCCATAAACCCAATATGTAAGAGACAAGACCTATTCCTTTTTCAGTGAACTGGACTCAACACCCCCTATTCACCGCACAAGAATATATCTGACTAGTAAGAATCTTCAAACCTATGTATTGATATCTCTCTGTAAGTGAGTCAAGGGTGTGTAAAGCGGCATAAACACAGCCGTGAAAAGCAGCTAAACCCCATTATAAAAATAAATTACTTTTCAAAACCCGTGAAACAAAGACAGTGAAAGAGAGAGAAATTCTTACAAAATTCGTTCAGGGGCTGTGATGCAACCTGGATTGACCATATCTAGACCCACAGCTGATTGAGACATAAGGGTGGACACTCTTGGGGCTGAGAGGTTCGGTGAGGTTGGGTGAGCCAACGCAGACCCTTTCAAGTAATACTGCATGGTACCCATCCCATGGGTCCCAAATCTCCAGGTTCAAGGGCATCTTCCTACGTCGAAAACAGGCATGAGAAACCCAGAAGATGGTACACCGTGTGATCGGGAAAGGTTTCTAAAACGCACCTCATTTCTCATCTCCTTTGCTCGGGTTCGCCATTCCAGCCGATTTACTAGCCATCTCCCTCCTTGGAGAATCAGCACCTTTAACCTCCTGTTCCGTACAGGTTGCAATTTGTCCTGAGGATGAACGGGAAGAGGGGGAACCAATGAGAGACTAGCTCTAGGTGTTGGGACAGGCACAGGTCACTCTATTTTCCCATCAGGAAGAAGAATTAAGCACAAGCTCAGCCTGCCCCCCAGAACCAGAAGAGGGCCTGAAGCAATCCTGCGCTTTTGCGGCCAGCTCCCAAAAAAGCGAGTTGAAAAATGGAGCTCAGGGGCACTGCAATTCACAAACCTGCACAGTTTTAAATGATACCTCTCGTCCACAAATATATTAAGGGAAGGCAACGAAGAGGCTTTGAAAGCAAGGCAGAATTGCAGGAAACAGATTTCAGGAGGTAGATTCGAATCGCCTTGAAAGCACATGAAAAGCGGCAAAACGTGGACAATGATGCCCTTGGCCAAAAAGGGCGTATGCGTTTTTTCCTGAATATATTCAGGAAAAAACGCATACGCCCTTTTTGGCCAACCAAGCAACCTGGAAAGGCCAATCAGTGCTCCAAAGAAGTCTCGCTTCCCAGCGGGCAAAAGGGCCATGCGGAAAAAAGTGTCCAAACCAGAAATGCAGGACCGGCCATGGAGAAATGGGAGCCTTGCTACGCTGATGGGTGGGATGTAAATTGCCAACAGCCACTCTGGAGAAGTGTACGGTGTGTTCTGAAACATCTAAAAAACACAGCTTGGAGAGCATAGGGCACTTCCACTCATGGGCGTATAAATTGGGAAAACTAAAAATCAGCAAGACACAGGCACCCCAAAGTTTAGGGCTGCTCTGTTGACAAGAACCCCCACTTCATTACACCTTAAATATCCTAGGAAAGCGAAAAATGGATAAAGAAGTTGTGGTCCTCATGTACAATGGAATATCACTCAGCCATGAAATCAACGTCATAAGGCTAGTAGCAGCACGATGAGTGGATTTAGGTACGACGATTCTAAGTGAAATAAGTCACACAGAAAAAGACACTTATCATAAGATATCACTTAGAGAGGGAATGTAAAAACCGCTACACTTGAACTGAATTACAAAACAGAACAGAGTCACACGTTTAGAAAACACACTATGGCTGCTGAACGGGCAAGGTGAGGTGGGGTGATGCATAAAACAAGGGTTTCAAATTAGCTCAGATACCGTTCCATAAACCCAATATGTAATAGACAAGACCTACTCCTTGCTCAGTGAACTGGACTCAACACCCCCTATTCACCGCACAAGAATATATCTGACTAGTAAGAATCATCAAACCTATGTATTGATATCTCTCCGTAAGTGAGTCAAGGGTGTGTAAAGCGGCATAAACACAACCGTGAAAAGCAGCTAAACCCCATTATAAAAATAAATTACTTTTCAAAACCCGTGAAACAAAGACAGTGAAAGAGAGAGAAATTCTTACAAAATTCGTTCAGGGGCTGTGATGCAACCTGGATTGACCATATCTAGACCCACAGCTGATTGAGACATAAGGGTGGACACTCTTGGGGCTGAGAGGTTCGGTGAGGTTGGGTGAGCCAACGCAGACCCTTTCAAGTAATACTGCATGGTACCCATCCCATGGGTCCCAAATCTCCAGGTTCAAGGGCATCTTCCTACGTCGAAAACAGGCATGAGAAACCCAGAAGATGGTACACCGTGTGATCGGGAAAGGTTTCTAAAACGCACCACATTTCTCATCTCCTTTGCTCGGGTTCGCCATTCCAGCCGATTTACTAGCCATCTCCCTCCTTGGAGAATCAGCACCTTTAACCTCCTGTTCCGTACAGGTTGCAATTTGTCCTGAGGATGAACGGGAAGAGGGGGAACCAATGAGAGACTAGCTCTAGGTGTTGGGACAGGCACAGGTCACTCTATTTTCCCATCAGGAAGAAGAATTAAGCACAAGCTCAGCCTGCCCCCCAGAACCAGAAGAGGGCCTGAAGCAATCCTGCGCTTTTGCGGCCAGCTCCCAAAAAAGCGAGTTGAAAAATGGAGCTCAGGGGCACTGCAATTCACAAACCTGCAGAGTTTTAAATGATACCTCTCGTCCACAAATATACTAAGGGAAGGCAACGAAGAGGCTTTGAAAGCAAGGCAGAATTGCAGGAAACAGATTTCAGGAGGTAGATTCGAATCGCCTTGAAAGCACATGAAAAGCGGCAAAACGTGGACAATGATGCCCTTGGCCAAAAAGGGCGTATGCGTTTTTTCCTGAATATATTCAGGAAAAAACGCATACGCCCTTTTTGGCCAACCAAGCAACCTGGAAAGGCCAATCAGTGCTCCAAAGAAGTCTCGCTTCCCAGCGGGCAAAAGGGCCATGCGGAAAAAAGTGTCCAAACCAGAAATGCAGGACCGGCCATGGAGAAATGGGAGCCTTGCTACGCTGATGGGTGGGATGTAAATTGCCAACAGCCACTCTGGAGAAGTGTACGGTGTGTTCTGAAACATCTAAAAAACACAGCTTGGAGAGCATAGGGCACTTCCACTCATGGGCGTATAAATTGGGAAAACTAAAAATCAGCAAGACACAGGCACCCCAAAGTTTAGGGCTGCTCTGTTGACAAGAACCCCCACTTCATTACACCTTAAATATCCTAGGAAAGCGAAAAATGGATAAAGAAGTTGTGGTCCTCATGTACAATGGAATATCACTCAGCCATGAAATCAACGTCATAAGGCTAGTAGCAGCACGATGAGTGGATTTAGGTACGACGATTCTAAGTGAAATAAGTCACACAGAAAAAGACACTTATCATAAGATATCACTTAGAGAGGGAATGTAAAAACCGCTACACTTGAACTGAATTGCAAAACAGAACAGAGTCCCACGTTTAGAAAACACACTATGGCTGCTGAACGGGCAAGGTGAGGTGGGGTGATGCATAAAACAAGGGTTTCAAATTAGCTCAGATACCGTTCAATAAACCCAATATGTAATAGACAAGACCTACTCCTTGCTCAGTGAACTGGACTCAACACCCCCTATTCACCGCACAAGAATATATCTGACTAGTAAGAATCATCAAACCTATGTATTGATATCTCTCCGTAAGTGAGTCAAGGGTGTGTAAAGCGGCATAAACACAACCGTGAAAAGCAGCTAAACCCCATTATAAAAATAAATTACTTTTCAAAACCCGTGAAACAAAGACAGTGAAAGAGAGAGAAATTCTTACAAAATTCGTTCAGGGGCTGTGATGCAACCTGGATTGACCATATCTAGACCCACAGCTGATTGAGACATAAGGGTGGACACTCTTGGGGCTGAGAGGTTCGGTGAGGTTGGGTGAGCCAACGCAGACCCTTTCAAGTAATACTGCATGGTACCCATCCCATGGGTCCCAAATCTCCAGGTTCAAGGGCATCTTCCTACGTCGAAAACAGGCATGAGAAACCCAGAAGATGGTACACCGTGTGATCGGGAAAGGTTTCTAAAACGCACCTCATTTCTCATCTCCTTTGCTCGGGTTCGCCATTCCAGCCGATTTACTAGCCATCTCCCTCCTTGGAGAATCAGCACCTTTAACCTCCTGTTCCGTACAGGTTGCAATTTGTCCTGAGGATGAAGGGGAAGAGGGGGAACCAATGAGAGACTAGCTCTAGGTGTTGGGACAGGCACAGGTCACTCTATTTTCCCATCAGGAAGAAGAATTAAGCACAAGCTCAGCCTGCCCCCCAGAACCAGAAGAGGGCCTGAAGCAATCCTGCGCTTTTGCGGCCAGCTCCCAAAAAAGCGAGTTGAAAAATGGAGCTCAGGGGCACTGCAATTCAAAAACCTGCAGAGTTTTAAATGATACCTCTCGTCCACAAATATACTAAGGGAAGGCAACGAAGAGGCTTTGAAAGCAAGGCAGAATTGCGGGAAACAGATTTCAGGAGGTAGATTCGAATCGCCTTGAAAGCACATGAAAAGCGGCAAAACGTGGACAATGATGCCCTTGGCCAAAAAGGGCGTATGCGTTTTTTCCTGAATATATTCAGGAAAAAACGCATACGCCCTTTTTGGCCAACCAAGCAACCTGGAAAGGCCAATCAGTGCTCCAAAGAAGTCTCGCTTCCCAGCGGGCAAAAGGGCCATGCGGAAAAAAGTGTCCAAACCAGAAATGCAGGACCGGCCATGGAGAAATGGGAGCCTTGCTACGCTGATGGGTGGGATGTAAATTGCCAACAGCCACTCTGGAGAAGTGTACGGTGTGTTCTGAAACATCTAAAAAACACAGCTTGGAGAGCATAGGGCACTTCCACTCATGGGCGTATAAATTGGGAAAACTAAAAATCAGCAAGACACAGGCACCCCAAAGTTTAGGGCTGCTCTGTTGACAAGAACCCCCACTTCATTACACCTTAAATATCCTAGGAAAGCGAAAAATGGATAAAGAAGTTGTGGTCCTCATGTACAATGGAATATCACTCAGCCATGAAATCAACGTCATAAGGCTAGTAGCAGCACGATGAGTGGATTTAGGTACGACGATTCTAAGTGAAATAAGTCACACAGAAAAAGACACTTATCATAAGATATCACTTAGAGAGGGAATGTAAAAACCGCTACACTTGAACTGAATTACAAAACAGAACAGAGTCACACGTTTAGAAAACACACTATGGCTGCTGAACGGGCAAGGTGAGGTGGGGTGATGCATAAAACAAGGGTTTCAAATTAGCTCAGATACCGTTCCATAAACCCAATATGTAATAGACAAGACCTACTCCTTGCTCAGTGAACTGGACTCAACACCCCCTATTCACCGCACAAGAATATATCTGACTAGTAAGAATCATCAAACCTATGTATTGATATCTCTCTGTAAGTGAGTCAAGGGTGTGTAAAGCGGCATAAACACAACCGTGAAAAGCAGCTAAACCCCATTATAAAAATAAATTACTTTTCAAAACCCGTGAAACAAAGACAGTGAAAGAGAGAGAAATTCTTACAAAATTCGTTCAGGGGCTGTGATGCAACCTGGATTGACCATATCTAGACCCACAGCTGATTGAGACATAAGGGTGGACACTCTTGGGGCTGAGAGGTTCGGTGAGGTTGGGTGAGCCAACGCAGACCCTTTCAAGTAATACTGCATGGTACCCATCCCATGGGTCCCAAATCTCCAGGTTCAAGGGCATCTTCCTACGTCGAAAACAGGCATGAGAAACCCAGAAGATGGTACACCGTGTGATCGGGAAAGGTTTCTAAAACGCACCTCATTTCTCATCTCCTTTGCTCGGGTTCGCCATTCCAGCCGATTTACTAGCCATCTCCCTCCTTGGAGAATCAGCACCTTTAACCTCCTGTTCCGTACAGGTTGCAATTTGTCCTGAGGATGAAGGGGAAGAGGGGGAACCAATGAGAGACTAGCTCTAGGTGTTGGGACAGGCACAGGTCACTCTATTTTCCCATCAGGAAGAAGAATTAAGCACAAGCTCAGCCTGCCCCCCAGAACCAGAAGAGGGCCTGAAGCAATCCTGCGCTTTGGCGGCCAGCTCCCAAAAAAGCGAGTTGAAAAATGGAGCTCAGGGGCACTGCAAATCACAAACCTGCAGAGTTTTAAATGATAACTCTCGTCCACAAATATATTAAGGGAAGGCAACGAAGAGGCTTTGAAAGCAAGGCAGAATTGCAGGAAACAGATTTCAGGAGGTAGATTCGAATCGCCTTGAAAGCACATGAAAAGCGGCAAAACGTGGACAATGATGCCCTTGGCCAAAAAGGGCGTATGCGTTTTTTCCTGAATATATTCAGGAAAAAACGCATACGCCCTTTTTGGCCAACCAAGCAACCTGGAAAGGCCAATCAGCGCTCCAAAGAAGTCTCGCTTCCCAGCGGGCAAAAGGGCCATGCGGAAAAAAGTGTCCAAACCAGAAATGCAGGACCGGCCATGGAGAAATGGGAGCCTTGCTACGCTGATGGGTGGGATGTAAATTGCCAACAGCCACTCTGGAGAAGTGTACAGTGTGTTCTGAAACATCTAAAAAACACAGCTTGGAGAGCATAGGGCACTTCCACTCATGGGCGTATAAATTGGGAAAACTAAAAATCAGCAAGACACAGGCACCCCAAAGTTTAGGGCTGCTCTGTTGACAAGAACCCCCACTTCATTACACCTTAAATATCCTAGGAAAGCGAAAAATGGATAAAGAAGTTGTGGTCCTCATGTACAATGGAATATCACTCAGCCATGAAATCAACGTCATAAGGCTAGTAGCAGCACGATGAGTGGATTTAGGTACGACGATTCTAAGTGAAATAAGTCACACAGAAAAAGACACTTATCATAAGATATCACTTAGAGAGGGAATGTAAAAACCGCTACACTTGAACTGAATTGCAAAACAGAACAGAGTCCCACGTTTAGAAAACACACTATGGCTGCTGAACGGGCAAGGTGAGGTGGGGTGATGCATAAAACAAGGGTTTCAAATTAGCTCAGATACCGTTCCATAAACCCAATATGTAATAGACAAGACCTACTCCTTGCTCAGTGAACTGGACTCAACACCCCCTATTCACCGCACAAGAATATATCTGACTAGTAAGAATCATCAAACCTATGTATTGATATCTCTCCGTAAGTGAGTCAAGGGTGTGTAAAGCGGCATAAACACAACCGTGAAAAGCAGCTAAACCCCATTATAAAAATAAATTACTTTTCAAAACCCGTGAAACAAAGACAGTGAAAGAGAGAGAAATTCTTACAAAATTCGTTCAGGGGCTGTGATGCAACCTGGATTGACCATATCTAGACCCACAGCTGATTGAGACATAAGGGTGGACACTCTTGGGGCTGAGAGGTTCGGTGAGGTTGGGTGAGCCAACGCAGACCCTTTCAAGTAATACTGCATGGTACCCATCCCATGGGTCCCAAATCTCCAGGTTCAAGGGCATCTTCCTACGTCGAAAACAGGCATGAGAAACCCAGAAGATGGTACACCGTGTGATCGGGAAAGGTTTCTAAAACGCACCTCATTTCTCATCTCCTTTGCTCGGGTTCGCCATTCCAGCCGATTTACTAGCCATCTCCCTCCTTGGAGAATCAGCACCTTTAACCTCCTGTTCCGTACAGGTTGCAATTTGTCCTGAGGATGAACGGGAAGAGGGGGAACCAATGAGAGACTAGCTCTAGGGGTTGGGACAGGCACAGGTCACTCTATTTTCCCATCAGGAAGAAGAATTAAGCACAAGCTCAGCCTGCCCCCCAGAACCAGAAGAGGGCCTGAAGCAATCCTGCGCTTTTGCGGCCAGCTCCCAAAAAAGCGAGTTGAAAAATGGAGCTCAGGGGCACTGCAATTCACAAACCTGCAGAGTTTTAAATGATACCTCTCGTCCACAAATATACTAAGGGAAGGCAACGAAGAGGCTTTGAAAGCAAGGCAGAATTGCGGGAAACAGATTTCAGGAGGTAGATTCGAATCGCCTTGAAAGCACATGAAAAGCGGCAAAACGTGGACAATGATGCCCTTGGCCAAAAAGGGCGTATGCGTTTTTTCCTGAATATATTCAGGAAAAAACGCATACGCCCTTTTTGGCCAACCAAGCAACCTGGAAAGGCCAATCAGTGCTCCAAAGAAGTCTCGCTTCCCAGCGGGCAAAAGGGCCATGCGGAAAAAAGTGTCCAAACAAGAAATGCAGGACCGGCCATGGAGAAATGGGAGCCTTGCTACGCTGATGGGTGGGATGTAAATTGCCAACAGCCACTCTGGAGAAGTGTACGGTGTGTTCTGAAACATCTAAAAAACACAGCTTGGAGAGCATAGGGCACTTCCACTCATGGCCGTATAAATTGGGAAAACTAAAAATGAGCAAGACACAGGCACCCCAAAGTTTAGGGCTGCTCTGTTGACAAGAACCCCCACTTCATTACACCTTAAATATCCTAGGAAAGCGAAAAATGGATAAAGAAGTTGTGGTCCTCATGTACAATGGAATATCACTCAGCCATGAAATCCACGTCATAAGGCTAGTAGCAGCACGATGAGTGGATTTAGGTACGACGATTCTAAGTGAAATAAGTCACACAGAAAAAGACACTTATCATAAGATATCACTTAGAGAGGGAATGTAAAAACCGCTACACTTGAACTGAATTACAAAACAGAACAGAGTCACACGTTTAGGAAACACACTATGGCTGCTGAACGGGAAAGGTGAGGTGGGGTGATGCATAAAACAAGGGTTTCAAATTAGCTCCGATACCGTTCCATAAACCCAATATGTAAGAGACAAGACCTATTCCTTGCTCAGTGAACTGGACTCAACACCCCCTATTCACCGCAAAAGAATATATCTGACTAGTAAGAATCTTCAAACCTATGTATTGATATCTCTCCGTAAGTGAGTCATGGGGGTGTAAAGCGGCATAAACACAGCCGTGAAAAGCAGCTAAACCCCAATATAAAAATAAATTACTTTTCAAAACCCGTGAAACAAAGACAGTGAAAGAGAGAGAAATTCTTACAAAATTCGTTCAGGGGCTGTGATGCAACCTGGATTGACCATATCTAGACCCACAGCTGATTGAGACATAAGGGTGGACACTCTTGGGGCTGAGAGGTTCGGTGAGGTTGGGTGAGCCAACGCAGACCCTTTCAAGTAATACTGCATGGTACCCATCCCATGGGTCCCAAATCTCCAGGTTCAAGGGCATCTTCCTATGTCGAAAACAGGCATGAGAAACCCAGAAGATGGTACACCGTGTGATCGGGAAAGGTTTCTAAAACGCACCTCATTTCTCATCTCCTTTGCTCGGGTTCGCCATTCCAGCCGATTTACTAGCCATCTCCCTCCTTGGAGAATCAGCACCTTTAACCTCCTGTTCCGTACAGGTTGCAATTTGTCCTGAGGATGAACGGGAAGAGGGGGAACCAATGAGAGACTAGCTCTAGGTGTTGGGACAGGCACAGGTCACTCTATTTTCCCATCAGGAAGAAGAATTAAGCACAAGCTCAGCCTGCCCCCCAGAACCAGAAGAGGGCCTGAAGCAATCCTGCGCTTTTGCGGCCAGCTCCCAAAAAAGCGAGTTGAAAAATGGAGCTCAGGGGCACTGCAATTCACAAACCTGCAGAGTTTTAAATGATACCTCTCGTCCACAAATATATTAAGGGAAGGCAACGAAGAGGCTTTGAAAGCAAGGCAGAATTGCAGGAAACAGATTTCAGGAGGTAGATTCGAATCGCCTTGAAAGCACATGAAAAGCGGCAAAACGTGGACAATGATGCCCTTGGCCAAAAAGGGCGTATGCGTTTTTTCCTGAATATATTCAGGAAAAAACGCATACGCCCTTTTTGGCCAACCAAGCAACCTGGAAAGGCCAATCAGCGCTCCAAAGAAGTCTCGCTTCCCAGCGGGCAAAAGGGCCATGCGGAAAAAAGTGTCCAAACCAGAAATGCAGGACCGGCCATGGAGAAATGGGAGCCTTGCTACGCTGATGGGTGGGATGTAAATTGCCAACAGCCACTCTGGAGAAGTGTACGGTGTGTTCTGAAACATCTAAAAAACACAGCTTGGAGAGCATAGGGCACTTCCACTCATGGGCGTATAAATTGGGAAAACTAAAAATCAGCAAGACACAGGCACCCCAAAGTTTAGGGCTGCTCTGTTGACAAGAACCCCCACTTCATTACACCTTAAATATCCTAGGAAAGCGAAAAATGGATAAAGAAGTTGGGGTCCTCATGTACAATGGAATATCACTCAGCCATGAAATCAACGTCATAAGGCTAGTAGCAGCACGATGAGTGGATTTAGGTACGACGATTCTAAGTGAAATAAGTCACACAGAAAAAGACACTTATCATAAGATATCACTTAGAGAGGGAATGTAAAAACCGCTACACTTGAACTGAATTACAAAACAGAACAGAGTCACACGTTTAGGAAACACACTATGGCTGCTGAACGGGAAAGGTGAGGTGGGGTGATGCATAAAACAAGGGTTTCAAATTAGCTCAGATACCGTTCCATAAACCCAATATGTAAGAGACAAGACCTATTCCTTTTTCAGTGAACTGGACTCAACACCCCGTATTCATCGCACAAGAATATATCTGACTAGGAAGAATCTTCAAACCTATGTATTGATATCTCTCCGTAAGTGAGTCAAGGGGTTGTAAAGTGGCATAAACACAGCCGTGAAAAGCAGCTAAACCCCATTATAAAAATAAATTACTTTTCAAAACCCGTGAAACAAAGACAGTGAAAGAGAGAGAAATTCTTACAAAATTCGTTCAGGGGCTGTGATGCAACCTGGATTGACCATATCTAGACCCACAGCTGATTGAGACATAAGGCTGGACACTCTTGGGGCTGAGAGGTTCGGTGAGGTTGGGTGAGCCAACGCAGACCCTTTCAAGTAATACTGCATGGTACCCATCCAATGGGTCCCAAATCTCCAGGTTCAAGGGCATCTTCCTACGTCGAAAACAGGCATGAGAAACCCAGAAGATGGTACACCGTGTGATCGGGAAAGGTTTCTAAAACGCACCTCATTTCTCATCTCCTTTGCTCGGGTTCGCCATTCCAGCCGATTTACTAGCCATCTCCCTCCTTGGAGAATCAGCACCTTTAACCTCCTGTTCCGTACAGGTTGCAATTTGTCCTGAGGATGAACGGGAAGAGGGGGAACCAATGAGAGACTAGCTCTAGGTGTTGGGACAGGCACAGGTCACTCTATTTTCCCATCAGGAAGAAGAATTAAGCACAAGCTCAGCCTGCCCCCCAGAACCAGAAGAGGGCCTGAAGCAATCCTGCGCTTTTGCGGCCAGCTCCCAAAAAAGCGAGTTGAAAAATGGAGCTCAGGGGCACTGCAATTCACAAACCTGCAGAGTTTTAAATGATACCTCTCGTCCACAAATATATTAAGGGAAGGCAACGAAGAGGCTTTGAAAGCAAGGCAGAATTGCAGGAAACAGATTTCAGGAGGTAGATTCGAATCGCCTTGAAAGCACATGAAAAGCGGCAAAACGTGGACAATGATGCCCTTGGCCAAAAAGGGCGTATGCGTTTTTTCCTGAATATATTCAGGAAAAAACGCATACGCCCTTTTTGGCCAACCAAGCAACCTGGAAAGGCCAATCAGCGCTCCAAAGAAGTCTCGCTTCCCAGCGGGCAAAAGGGCCATGCGGAAAACAGTGTCCAAACCAGAAATGCAGGACCGGCCATGGAGAAATGGGAGCCTTGCTACGCTGATGGGTGGGATGTAAATTGCCAACAGCCACTCTGGAGAAGTGTACGGTGTGTTCTGAAACATCTAAAAAAGACAGCTTGGAGAGCATAGGGCACTTCCACTCATGGGCGTATAAATTGGGAAAACTAAACATCAGCAAGACACAGGCACCCCAAAGTTTAGGGCTGCTCTGTTGACAAGAACCCCCACTTCATTACACCTTAAATATCCTAGGAAAGAGAAAAATGGATAAAGAAGTTGGGGTCCTCATGTACAATGGAATATCACTCAGCCATGAAATCCACGTCATAAGGCTAGTAGCAGCACGATGAGTGGATTTAGGTACGACGATTCTAAGTGAAATAAGTCACACAGAAAAAGACACTTATCATAAGATATCACTTAGAGAGGGAATGTAAAAACCGCTACACTTGAACTGAATTACAAAACAGAACAGAGTCACACGTTTAGGAAACACACTATGGCTGCTGAACGGGAAAGGTGAGGTGGGGTGATGCATAAAACAAGGGTTTCAAATTAGCTCCGATACCGTTCCATAAACCCAATATGTAAGAGACAAGACCTATTCCTTTTTCAGTGAACTGGACTCAACACCCCCTATTCACCGCACAAGAATATATCTGACTAGGAAGAATCTTCAAACCTATGTATTGATATCTCTCCGTAAGTGAGTCAAGGGGTTGTAAAGTGGCATAAACACAGCCGTGAAAAGCAGCTAAACCCCATTATAAAAATATATTACTTTTCAAAACCCGTGAAACAAAGACAGTGAAAGAGAGAGAAATTCTTACAAAATTCTTTCAGGGGCTGTGATGCAACCTGGATTGACCATATCTAGACCCACAGCTGATTGAGACATAAGGCTGGACACTCTTGGGGCTGAGAGGTTCGGTGAGGTTGGGTGAGCCAACGCAGACCCTTTCAAGTAATACTGCATGGTACCCATCCCATGGGTCCCAAATCTCCAGGTTCAAGGGCATCTTCCTACGTCGAAAACAGGCATGAGAAACCCAGAAGATGGTACACCGTGTGATCGGGAAAGGTTTCTAAAACGCACCTCATTTCTCATCTCCTTTGCTCGGGTTCGCCATTCCAGCCGATTTACTAGCCATCTCCCTCCTTGGAGAATCAGCACCTTTAACCTCCTGTTCCGTACAGGTTGCAATTTGTCCTGAGGATGAACGGGAAGAGGGGGAACCAATGAGAGACTAGCTCTAGGTGTTGGGATAGGCACAGGTCACTCTATTTTCCCATCAGGAAGAAGAATTAAGCACAAGCTCAGCCTGCCCCCCAGAACGAGAAGAGGGCCTGAAGCAATCCTGCGCTTTTGCGGCCAGCTCCCAAAAAAGCGAGTTGAAAAATGGAGCTCAGGGGCACTGCAATTCACAAACCTGCAGAGTTTTAAATGATACCTCTCGTCCACAAATATATTAAGGGAAGGCAACGAAGAGGCTTTGAAAGCAAGGCAGAATTGCAGGAAACAGATTTCAGGAGGTAGATTCGAATCGCCTTGAAAGCACATGAAAAGCGGCAAAACGTGGACAATGATGCCCTTGGCCAAAAAGGGCGTATGCGTTTTTTCCTGAATATATTCAGGAAAAAACGCATACGCCCTTTTTGGCCAACCAAGCAACCTGGAAAGGCCAATCAGCGCTCCAAAGAAGTCTCGCTTCCCAGCGGGCAAAAGGGCCATGCGGAAAAAAGTGTCCAAACCAGAAATGCAGGACCGGCCATGGAGAAATGGGAGCCTTGCTACGCTGATGGGTGGGATGTAAATTGCCAACAGCCACTCTGGAGAAGTGTACGGTGTGTTCTGAAACATCTAAAAAACACAGCTTGGAGAGCATAGGGCACTTCCACTCATGGGCGTATAAATTGGGAAAACTAAAAATCAGCAAGACACAGGCACCCCAAAGTTTAGGGCTGCTCTGTTGACAAGAACCCCCACTTCATTACACCTTAAATATCCTAGGAAAGCGAAAAATGGATAAAGAAGTTGGGGTCCTCATGTACAATGGAATATCACTCAGCCATGAAATCCACGTCATAAGGCTAGTAGCAGCACGATGAGTGGATTTAGGTACGACGATTCTAAGTGAAATAAGTCACACAGAAAAAGACACTTATCATAAGATATCACTTCTAGAGGGAATGTAGAACCGCTACACTTGAACTGAATTACAAAACAGAACAGAGTCACAGGTTTAGGAAACACACTATGGCTGCTGAACGGGAAAGGTGAGGTGGGGTGATGCATAAAACAAGGGTTTCAAATTAGCTCAGATACCGTTCCATAAACCCAATATGTAAGAGACAAGACCTATTCCTTTTTCAGTGAACTGGACTCAACACCCCCTATTCACCGCACAAGAATATATCTGACTAGGAAGAATCTTCAAACCTATGTATTGATATCTCTCTGTAAGTGAGTCAAGGGGGTGTAAAGCGGCATAAACACAGCCGTGAAAAGCAGCTAAACCCCATTATAAAAATAAATTACTTTTCAAAACCCGTGAAACAAAGGCAGTGAAAGAGAGAGAAATTCTTACAAAATTCGTTCAGGGGCTGTGATGCAACCTGGATTGACCATATCTAGACCCACAGCTGATTGAGACATAAGGGTGGACACTCTTGGGGCTGAGAGGTTCGGTGAGGTTGGGTGAGCCAACGCAGACCCTTTCAAGTAATACTGCATGGTACCCATCCCATGGGTCCCAAATCTCCAGGTTCAAGGGCATCTTCCTACGTCGAAAACAGGCATGAGAAACCCAGAAGATGGTACACCGTGTGATCGGGAAAGGTTTCTAAAACGCACCTCATTTCTCATCTCCTTTGCTCGGGTTCGCCATTCCAGCCGATTTACTAGCCATCTCCCTCCTTGGAGAATCAGCACCTTTAACCTCCTGTTCCGTATAGGTTGCAAATTGTCCTGAGGATGAACGGGAAGAGGGGGAACCAATGAGAGACTAGCTCTAGGTGTTGGGACAGGCACAGGTCACTCTATTTTCCCATCAGGAAGAAGAATTAAGCACAAGCTCAGCCTGCCCCCCAGAACCAGAAGAGGGCCTGAAGCAATCCTGCGCTTTTGCGGCCAGCTCCCAAAAAAGCGAGTTGAAAAATGGAGCTCAGGGGCACTGCAATTCACAAACCTGCAGAGTTTTAAATGATACCTCTCGTCCACAAATATATTAAGGGAAGGCAACGAAGAGGCTTTGAAAGCAAGGCAGAATTGCAGGAAACAGATTTCAGGAGGTAGATTCGAATCGCCTTGAAAGCACATGAAAAGCGGCAGAACGTGGACAATGATGCCCTTGGCCAAAAAGGGCGTATGCGTTTTTTCCTGAATATATTCAGGAAAAAACGCATACGCCCTTTTTGGCCAACCAAGCAACCTGGAAAGGCCAATCAGCGCTCCAAAGAAGTCTCGCTTCCCAGCGGGCAAAAGGGCCATGCGGAAAAAAGTGTCCAAACCAGAAATGCAGGACCGGCCATGGAGAAATGGGAGCCTTGCTACGCTGATGGGTGGGATGTAACTTGCCAACAGCCACTCTGGAGAAGTGTACGGTGTGTTCTGAAACATCTAAAAAACACAGCTTGGAGAGCATAGGGCACTTCCACTCATGGGCGTATAAATTGGGAAAACTAAAAATCAGCAAGACACAGGCACCCCAAAGTTTAGGGCTGCTCTGTTGACAAGAACCCCCACTTCATTACACCTTAAATATCCTAGGAAAGCGAAAAATGGATAAAGAAGTTGTGGTCCTCATGTACAATGGAATATCACTCAGCCATGAAATCCACGTCATAAGGCTAGTAGCAGCACGATGAGTGGATTTAGGTACGACGATTCTAAGTGAAATAAGTCACACAGAAAAAGACACTTATCATAAGATATCACTTAGAGAGGGAATGTAAAAACCGCTACACTTGAACTGAATTACAAAACAGAACAGAGTCACACGTTTAGGAAACACACTATGGCTGCTGAACGGGAAAGGTGAGGTGGGGTGATGCATAAAACAAGGGTGTCAAATTAGCTCAGATACCGTTCCATAAACCCAATATGTAAGAGACAAGACCTATTCCTTTTTCAGTGAACTGGACTCAACACCCCCTATTCACCGCACAAGAATATATCTGACTAGGAAAAATCTTCAAACCTATGTATTGATATCTCTCCGTAAGTGAGTCAAGGGGGTGTAAAGCGGCATAAACACAGCCGTGAAAAGCAGCTAAACCCCATTATAAAAATAAATTACTAGAGAGAGAAGATGGCGGAAGAGTAAGACGCGGAGATCACATTCCTTCCCACAGATACAGTAGAAATACACCTACACGTGGAACTGCTCCTACAGAACACCCACTGAACGCTGGCAGAAAACGTCCGACCTCCAAAAAGGCAAGAAACTCCCCCCGTACTTGGGTAGGGCAAAAGAAAAAAGAAATAACAGAGACAAAAGAATAGGGACGGCACCTGCACCAGTGGGAGGGAGCCGTGAAGGAGGAAAGGTTTCCACGCACTAGGAGCCCCTTCGCGGGCGGAGACTGCGGGGGGCGGAGGGGGGAAGCTTCGGAGCCACGGAAGAGAGCGCAGCCACAGAGGTGCGGAGGGCAAAGCGGAGAGGTTCCCGCACAGAGGCTCGGCGCCGAGCAGCACTCACCAGCCCGAGAGGCTTGTCTGCTTAGCCGCCGGGGCGGGCGGGGCTGGGAGCTGAGGCTCGGCTTCAGTCGGATCGCAGGGAGAGGACTGGGGCTGGCAGCGTGAACACAGCCTGAAGGGGTTGGCGCACCACAGCTGGCCGGGAGGGAGTCCGGGGAAAAGGTCTGCAGCTGCCGAAGAGGCAAGAGACTTTTTCTTGCCTCTTTGTTTCGCGGCGGGCAAGGAGAGGGGATTCGGAGCGCCGCCTAGACGAACTCCAGAGAGGGGCGCGAGCCGCGGCTATCAGCGCGGATCCCACGGCAACAGGGGCGCAGAGGGAAAATCGGAGAGACTCCCGCACAGGGGCTCGGCGCCGAGCGGCGCTCACCAGCCCGAGAGGCTTGTCTGCTCCCCCGCCGGGGCGGGCGGGGCTGGGAGCTGAGGCTCGGGCTGCGGTCGGATCGCAGGGAGAGGACTGGGGCTGGCGGCGTGAACACAGCCTGAAGGGGTTGGCGCACCACAGCTGGCCGGGAGGGAGACCGGGAAAAGGTCTGCAGCTGCCGAAGAGGCAAGAGACTTTTTCTTGCCTCTTTGTTTCGCTGCGCGCAAGGAGAGGGGATTCAGAGCGCCGCCTGGAGGAACTCCAGAGAAGGGCGCAAGCCACGGCGATCAGCGCGGACCCCAGAGACGGGCGTGAGACGCTGGGGCTGCTGCTGCCGCCTCCAAAAAGCCTGTGTGTGAGCACAGGTCACTCTCCACACCTCCCCTCCCGGGAGCCTGTGCAGCCCGCCACTGCCAGGGTCCCGGGATCCGGGGACAACATCCCCGGGAGAACGCACTGCGCACCTCGAGCTGGGGCGGCGTCACGCCGGCCTCTGACGCTGCAGGCTCGCCCCGCCTCCTCCGTACCGCTCCCCCCCCGCGGCCTGGGTGAGCCAGAGCCCCCGAAGCAGCTGCTCCTTTAACCCCGTCCTGTCTGGGCGGGGAACAGACGCCCTCAGGCGACCTACACGCAGAGGCGGGTCCAAATCCAAAGCTGAACCCCAGGAGCTGTGCGAACAGGGAAGAGAAGGGGAACTCTCTCCCAGCAGCCTCAGAAGCAGCGGATTAAATCCTCACAATCAACTTGATGTGCCTGCATCTGCTGAACACCTGAACAGACAACGAATCAGCCCACATTCAGGAGGTGGACTCTGGGAGCAGGAGATATTAATTCTTCCCCTTTTCCTTTTTTTGTGAGTGTATATGTATATGCTTCTGGGTGAGATTTTGTCTGTATAGCTTTGCTTTACAATAGCTTTATTTTACTTCACTATATTATAGCCTCTTTCTTTCTTTCTTTCTATTTTTTCTCCCTTTTACTCTGAGCCGTGTGGACGAAAGGCTCTTGGTGCTCCAGCCAGGCATCAGGGCCGTGCCTCTGAGGTGGGAGAGCCAACTTCAGAACACTGGTCCACAAGAGACCTCCCAGCTCCACGTAATACCAAACGGCAAAAATCTCCCAGAGATCTCCATCTCAACATCAAGACCCAGCTTCACCCAACGACCAGCAAGCTACAGTGCTGGACACCCTATGCCAAACAACTAGCTAGACAGGAACACAACCCCATCCATTGGCAGAGAGGCTGCCTAAAATCATAATAAGGCCACAGACACCACAAAATACACCACCAGACGTGGACGTGCCCACCAGAAAGACAAGATCCAGCCTCATCCACCAGAACTCAGGCACTAGTTCCCTCCACCAGGAAGCCTACACAACCCACTGAACCAACCTTAGCTGCTGGGGACAGATACCAAAAACAACGGGAACTACGAACCTGCAGCCTGTGAAAAGGAGACCCCAAACACAGTAAGATAGGCAAAATGAGACGACAGAAAAACACACAGCAGATGAAGGAGCAGGCTCAAAACACACTGGACTTAACAAATGAAGAGGAAATACGTAGTCTACCTGAAAAAGAATTCAGAATAATGATAGTAAGGATGATCCAAAATCTGGGAAATAGAATAGACAAAATGCAAGAAACATTTAACAAGGATGTAGAAGAACTAAAGAGGAACCAAGCAATGATGAAAAACACAATAAATGAAATTAAAAATACTCTAGATGGGATCAATAGTAGAATAACTGAGGCAGAAGAAAGGATAAGTGACCTGGAAGATAAAATGGTGGAAATAACTACTACAGAGCAGGATAAAGAAAAAAGAATGAAAAGAACTGAGGACAGTCTCAGGGACCTCTGGGACAACATTAAACGTGCCAACATTCGAATTATAGGGGTACCAGAAGAAGAAGAGAAAAAGAAAGGGACTGAGAAAATTTTTGAAGAGATTATAGTTGAAAACTTCCCTAAT
This sequence comes from Balaenoptera acutorostrata, assembly GCF_949987535.1. NCBI lineage: Eukaryota > Metazoa > Chordata > Mammalia > Artiodactyla > Balaenopteridae > Balaenoptera > Balaenoptera acutorostrata. The sequence continues at coordinate 26,247 of NW_026646097.1, read as the reverse complement.
ATGGGAAAGGAAATAGTTAATCAAGTCCTGGAAGCACAGAGAGTCCCATACAGGATAAACCCAAGGAGGAACACGCCAAGACACATATTAATCAAACTGTCAAAAATTAAATATAAGGAAAACATATTAAAGGCAGCAAGGGAAAAAAAACAAATAACACACAAGGGAATCCCCATAAGGTTAACATCTGATCTCTCAGCAGAAACTCTGCAAGCCAGAAGGGAGTGGCAGGATATACTTAAAGTCATGAAGGAGAAAAACCTACAACCAAGATTACTCTACCCAGCAAGGATCTCATTCAGATTCGATGGAGAAATTAAAACCTTTACAGACAAGCAAAAGCTGAGAGAGTTCAGCACCACCAAACCAGCTTTACAACAAATGCTAAAGGAAATTCTCTAGGCAAGAAACACAAGAGAAGGAAAACACCTACAATAACAAACCCAATACATTTAAGAAAATGGGAATAGGAACATACATATCGATAATTACCTTGAATGTAAATGGATTAAATGCTCCCACCAAAAGACACAGGCTGGCTGAATGGATACAAAAACAAGACCCATACATATGCTGTCTACAAGAGACCCACTTCAGACCTAGGGACACATACAGACTGAAAGTGAGGGGATGGAAAAAGATATTCCATGCAAATGGAAATCAAAAGAAAGCTGGAGTAGCAATTCTCATATCAGACAAAATAGACTTTAAAATAAAGACTATTACAAGAGACAAAGAAGGACACTATATAATGATCAAGGGATCGATCCAAGAGGAAGGTATAACAATTGTAAATATTTATGCACCCAACATAGGAGCACCTCAATACATAAGGCAAATACTAACAGCCATGAAAGGGGAAATTGACAGCAACACAATCATAGTAGGGGACTTTAACACCCCACTTTCACCAATGGACAGATCATCCAAAATGAAAATAAATAAGGAAACACAAGCTTTAAATGATACATTAAACAATATGGACTTAATTGATATTTATAGGACATTCCACCCAAAAACAACAGAATACACATTTTTCTCAAGTGCTCATGGAACATTCTCCAGGATAGATCATATCTTGGGTCACAAATCAAGCCTTGGTAAATTTAAGAAAATTGAAATCGTATCAAGTATCTTTTCCGACCACAATGCTATGAGACTAGATATCAATTACAGGAAAAGATCTGTAAAAAATACAAACACATGGAGGCTACACAATACATTACTTAATAACGAAGTGATTACTGAAGAAATCAAAGGGGAAATCAAAAAATACCTAGAAACAAATGACAATGGAGACACGACGACCCAAAACCTATGGGACACAGCAAAAGCAGTGCTAAGAGGGAAGTTTATAGCAATACAAGCCTACCTCAAGAAACAGGAAACATCTCGAATAAACAACCTAACCTTGCACCTAAAGCAATTAGAGAAAGAAGAACAAAAAAACCCCAAAGCCAGCAGAAGGAAAGAAATTATAAAGATCAGGTCAGAAATAAATGAAAAAGAAATGAAGGAAACAATAGCAAAAATCAATGAAACTAAAAGCTGGTTCTTTGAGAAGATAAACAAAATTGATAAACCATTAGCCAGACTCATCAAGAGAAAAAGGGAGAAGACTCAGATCAATAGAATTAGAAATGAAAAAGGAGAAGTAACCACTGACACTGCAGAAATACAAAAGATCATGAGAGATTACTACAAGCAACTGTATGCCAATAAAATGGACAACCTGGAAGAAATGGACAGATTCTTAGAAATGCACAAACTGCCGAGACTGAACCAGGAAGAAATAGAAAATATGAACAGACCAATCACAAGCACTGAAATTGAAACTGTGATTAAAAACCTTCCAACAAACAAAAGCCCAGGACCAGATGGCTTCACAGGCGAATTCTATCAAACATTTAGAGAAGAGCTAACACCTATCCTTCTCAAACTCTTCCAAAATATTGCAGAGGGAGGAACACTCCCAAACTCATTCTACGAGGCCACCATCACCCTGATACCAAAACCAGACAAAGATGTCACAAAGAAAGAAAACTACAGGCCAATATCACTGATGAACATAGATGCAAAAATCCTCAACAAAATACTAGCAAACAGAATCCAACAGCACATTAAAAGGATCATACACCATGATCAAGTGGGGTTTATCCCAGGAATGCAAGGATTCTTCAATATACGCAAATCAATCAATGTGATACACCATATTAACAAATTGAAGGAGAAAAACCATATGATCATCTCAATAGATGCAGAGAAAGCTTTTGACAAAATTCAACACCCATTTATGATAAAAGCCCTGCAGAAAGTAGGCATAGAGGGAACTTTCCTCAACATAATAAAGGCCATATATGACAAACCCACAGCCAACATTGTCCTCAATGGTGAAAAACTGAAACCATTTCCACTAAGATCAGGAACAAGACAAGGTTGCCCACTCTCACCACTATTATTCAACATAGTTCTGGAAGTCCTAGCCACAGCAATCAGAGAAGACAAAGAAATAAAAGGAATCCAAATCGGAAAAGAAGAAGTAAAGCTGTCACTATTTGCAGATGACATGATACTATACATAGAGAATCCTAAAGATGCTACCAGAAAACTCCTAGAGCTAATCAATGAATTTGGTAAAGTAGCAAGATACAAAATTAATGCACAGAAATCTCTTGCATTTCTATACACTAATGACGAAAAATCTGAAAGTGAAATTAAGAAAACACTCCCATTTACCATTGCAACAAAAAGAATAAAATATCTAGGAATAAACCTACCTAAGGAGACAAAAGACCTGTATGCAGAAAATTATAAGACACTGATGAAAGAAATTAAAGATGATACAAATAGATGGAGAGATATACCATGTTCCTGGATTGGAAGAATCAACATTGTGAAAATGTCTCTACTACCCAAAGCAATCTATAGATTCAATGCAATCCCTATCAAACTACCACTGGCATTTTTCACAGAACTAGAACAAAAAATTTCACAATTTGTATGGAAACACAAAAGACCCCGAATAGCCAAAGCAATCTTGAGAACGAAAAATGGAGCTGGGGGAATCAGGCTCCCTGACTTCAGACTATATTACAAAGCTTCAGTAATCAAGACAGTTTGGTACTGGCACAAAAACAGAAATATAGATCAATGGAACAGGATAGAAAGCCCAGAGATAAACCCACACACATATGGTCAACTTATCTTTGATAAAGGAGGCAAGCATATACAGTGGAGAAAAGACAGCCTCTTCAATAAGTGGTGCTGGGAAAATTGGACAGGAACATGTAAAAGTATGAAATTAGAACACTCCCTGACACCATGCACAAAAATAAACTCAAAATGGATTAAAGACCTAAGTGTAAGGGCAGACACTATCAAACTCTTAGAGGAAAACATAGGCAGAACACTCTATGACATACATCACAGCAAGATTCTTTTTGACCCAGCTCCCAGAGAAATGGAAATAAGTACACAAATAAACAAATGGGACCTAATGAAACTGAAAAGCTTTTGCACAGCAAAGGAAACCATAAACAAGACCAAAAGACAACCCTCAGAATGGGAGAAAATATTTGCAAATGAAGCAACTGACAAAGGATTAATCTCCAAGATTTACAAGCAGCTCATGCAGCTCAATAACAAAAAAACGAACAACCCAATCCAAAAATGGGCAGAAGATCTAAATAGACATTTCTCCAAAGAAGATATACAGATGGCCTACAGACACATGAAAGAATGCTCAACATCATTAATCATTAGAGAAATGCAAATCAAAACTACAATGAGATATCATCTCACACCGGTCAGAATGGCCATCATCAAAAAATCTAGAAACAATAAATGCTGGAGAGGGTGTGGAGGAAAGGGAACACTCTTGCACTGTTGGTGGGAATGTAAATTGATACAGCCACTATGGAGAACAGTATGGAGGTTCCTTAAAAAACTACAAATAGAACTACCATATGACCCAGCAATCCCACTACTGGGCATATACCCTGAGAAAACCATAGGTCAAAAAGAGTCATGTACCAAAATGTTCATTGCAGCTCTATTTACAATAGCCAGGACATGGAAGCAACCTAAATGTCCATCGACAGATGAATGGATAAAGAAGATGTGGCACATATATACAATGGAATATTACTCAGCCATAAAAAGAAATGAAATGGAGGTATTTGTAATGAGGTGGATGGAGTTAGAGTCTGTCATACAGAGTGAAGTAAGTCAGAAAGAGAAAAACAAATACAGTATGCTAACAGATATATATGGAATCTAAGGGAAAAAAAAAAAAAGGCCATGAAGAACCTAGTGGCAAGACGGGAATAAAGACACAGACCTACTAGAGAATGGACTTGAGGATATGGGGAGGGGGTGGGGTGAGATGTGACAGGGTAAGAGAGTGTCATGGACATATATACACTACCAAATGTAAAATAGATAGCTAGTGGGAAGCAGCCGCATAGCACAGGGAGATCAGCTCGGTGCTTTGTGACTACCTAGAGGGGTGGGATGGGGAGGGTGGGAGGGAGGGAGATGCAAGAGGGAAGAGAAATGGGAACATATTGTATATGTATAACAGATTCACTTTGTTATAAAGCAGATGCTAACACACTATTGTAAGGCAATTATACTTCAATAAAGATGTTTGAAAAAAAATAAATAAATAAATAAATAAATAAATTACTTTTCAAAACCCGTGAAACAAAGACAGTGAAAGAGAGAGAAATTCTTACAAAATTCGTTCAGGGGCTGTGATGCAACCTGGATTGACCATATCTAGACCCACAGCTGATTGAGACATAAGGGTGGACACTCTTGGGGCTGAGAGGTTCGGTGAGGTTGGGTGAGCCAACGCAGACCCTTTCAAGTAATACTGCATGGTACCCATCCCATGGGTCCCAAATCTCCAGGTTCAAGGGCATCTTCCTACGTCGAAAACAGGCATGAGAAACCCAGAAGATGGTACACCGTGTGATCGGGAAAGGTTTCTAAAACGCACCTCATTTCTCATCTCCTTTGCTCGGGTTCGCCATTCCAGCCGACTTACTAGCCATCTCCCTTCTTGGAGAATCAGCACCTTTAACCTCCTGATCCGTACAGGTTGCAATTTGTCCTGAGGATGAAGGGGAAGAGGGGGAACCAATGAGAGACTAGCTCTAGGTGTTGGGACAGGCACAGGTCACTCTATTTTCCCATCAGGAAGAAGAATTAAGCACAAGCTCAGCCTGCCCCCCAGAACCAGAAGAGGGCCTGAAGCAATCCTGCGCTTTTGCGGCCAGCTCCCAAAAAATCGAGTTGAAAAATGGAGCTCAGGGGCACTGCAATTCACAAACCTGCAGAGTTTTAAATGATACCTCTCGTCCACAAATATATTAAGGGAAGGCAACGAAGAGGCTTTGAAAGCAAGGCAGAATTGCAGGAAACAGATTTCAGGAGGTAGATTCGAATCGCCTTGAAAGCACATGAAAAGCGGCAAAACGTGGACAATGATGCCCTTGGCCAAAAAGGGCGTATGCGTTTTTTCCTGAATATATTCAGGAAAAAACGCATACGCCCTTTTTGGCCAACCAAGCAACCTGGAAAGGCCAATCAGCGCTCCAAAGAAGTCTCGCTTCCCAGCGGGCAAAAGGGCCATGCGGAAAAAAGTGTCCAAACCAGAAATGCAGGACCGGCCATGGAGAAATGGGAGCCTTGCTACGCTGATGGGTGGGATGTAAATTGCCAACAGCCACTCTGGAGAAGTGTACGGTGTGTTCTGAAACATCTAAAAAACACAGCTTGGAGAGCATAGGGCACTTCCACTCATGGGCGTATAAATTGGGAAAACTAAAAATCAGCAAGACACAGGCACCCCAAAGTTTAGGGCTGCTCTGTTGACAAGAACCCCCACTTCATTACACCTTAAATATCCTAGGAAAGAGAAAAATGGATAAAGAAGTTGGGGTCCTCATGTACAATGGAATATCACTCAGCCATGAAATCCACGTCATAAGGCTAGTAACAGCACAATGAGTGGATTTAGGTACGACGATTCTAAGTGAAATAAGTCACACAGAAAAAGACACTTATCATAAGATATCACTTAGAGAGGGAATGTAAAAACCGCTACACTTGAACTGAATTACAAAACAGAACAGAGTCACACGTTTAGGAAACACACTATGGCTGCTGAACGGGAAAGGTGAGGTGGGGTGATGCATAAAACAAGGGTTTCAAATTAGCTCCGATACCGTTCCATAAACCCAATATGTAAGAGACAAGACCTATTCCTTTTTCAGTGAACTGGACTCAACACCCCCTATTCACCGCACAAGAATATATCTGACTAGGAAGAATCTTCAAACCTATGTATTGATATCTCTCCGTAAGTGAGTCAAGGGGGTGTAAAGCGGCATAAACACAGCCGTGAAAAGCAGCTAAACCCCATTATAAAAATAAATTACTTTTCAAAACCCGTGAAACAAAGACAGTGAAAGAGAGAGAAATTCTTACAAAATTCGTTCAGGGGCTGTGATGCAACCTGGATTGACCATATCTAGACCCACAGCTGATTGAGACATAAGGGTGGACACTCTTGGGGCTGAGAGGTTCGGTGAGGTTGGGTGAGCCAACGCAGACCCTTTCAAGTAATACTGCATGGTACCCATCCCATGGGTCCCAAATCTCCAGGTTCAAGGGCATCTTCCTACGTCGAAAACAGGCATGAGAAACCCAGAAGATGGTACACCATGTGATCGGGAAAGGTTTCTAAAACGCACCACATTTCTCATCTCCTTTGCTCGGGTTCGCCATTCCAGCCGATTTACTAGCCATCTCCCTCTTTGGAGAATCAGCACCTTTAACCTCCTGTTCCGTACAGGTTGCAATTTGTCCTGAGGATGAACGGGAAGAGGGGGAACCAATGAGAGACTAGCTCTAGGTGTTGGGACAGGCACAGGTCACTCTATTTTCCCATCAGGAAGAAGAATTAAGCACAAGCTCAGCCTGCCCCCCAGAACCAGAAGAGGGCCTGAAGCAATCCTGCGCTTTTGCGGCCAGCTCCCAAAAAAGCGAGTTGAAAAATGGAGCTCAGGGGCACTGCAATTCACAAACCTGCAGAGTTTTAAATGATACCTCTCGTCCACAAATATACTAAGGGAAGGCAACGAAGAGGCTTTGAAAGCAAGGCAGAATTGCAGGAAACAGATTTCAGGAGGTAGATTCGAATCGCCTTGAAAGCACATGAAAAGCGGCAAAACGTGGACAATGATGCCCTTGGCCAAAAAGGGCGTATGCGTTTTTTCCTGAATATATTCAGGAAAAAACGCATACGCCCTTTTTGGCCAACCAAGCAACCTGGAAAGGCCAATCAGCGCTCCAAAGAAGTCTCGCTTCCCAGCGGGCAAAAGGGCCATGCGGAAAAAAGTGTCCAAACCAGAAATGCAGGACCGGCCATGGAGAAATGGGAGCCTTGCTACGCTGATGGGTGGGATGTAAATTGCCAACAGCCACTCTGGAGAAGTGTACGGTGTGTTCTGAAACATCTAAAAAACACAGCTTGGAGAGCATAGGGCACTTCCACTCATGGGCGTATAAATTGGGAAAACTAAAAATCAGCAAGACACAGGCACCCCAAAGTTTAGGGCTGCTCTGTTGACAAGAACCCCCACTTCATTACACCTTAAATATCCTAGGAAAGAGAAAAATGGATAAAGAAGTTGTGGTCCTCATGTACAATGGAATATCACTCAGCCATGAAATCAACGTCATAAGGCTAGTAGCAGCACGATGAGTGGATTTAGGTACGACGATTCTAAGTGAAATAAGTCACACAGAAAAAGACACTTATCATAAGATATCACTTAGAGAGGGAATGTAAAAACCGCTACACTTGAACTGAATTACAAAACAGAACAGAGTCACACGTTTAGGAAACACACTATGGCTGCTGAACGGGAAAGGTGAGGTGGGGTGATGCATAAAACAAGGGTTTCAAATTAGCTCCGAAACCGTTCCATAAACCCAATATGTAAGAGACAAGACCTATTCCTGTTTCAGTGAACTGGACTCAACACCCCCTATTCACCGCACAAGAATATATCTGACTAGTAAGAATCTTCAAACCTATGTATTGATATCTCTCCGTAAGTGAGTCAAGGGTGTGTAAAGCGGCATAAACACAGCCGTGAAAAGCAGCTAAACCGCATTATAAAAATAAATTACTTTTCAAAACCCGTGAAACAAAGACAGTGAAAGAGAGAGAAATTCTTACAAAATTCGTTCAGGGGCTGTGATGCAACCTGGATTGACCATATCTAGACCCACAGCTGATTGAGACATAAGGGTGGACACTCTTTGGGCTGAGAGGTTCGGTGAGGTTGGGTGAGCCAACGCAGACCCTTTCAAGTAATACTGCATGGTACCCATCCCATGGGTCCCAAATCTCCAGGTTCAAGGGCATCTTCCTACGTCGAAAACAGGCATGAGAAACCCAGAAGATGGTACACCGTGTGATCGGGAAAGGTTTCTAAAACGCACCACATTTCTCATCTCCTTTGCTCGGGTTCGCCATTCCAGCCGATTTACTAGCCATCTCCCTCCTTAGAGAATCAGCACCTTTAACCTCCTGTTCCGTATAGGTTGCAATTTGTCCTGAGGATGAACGGGAAGAGGGGGAACCAATGAGAGACTAGCTCTAGGTGTTGGGACAGGCACAGGTCACTCTATTTTCCCATCAGGAAGAAGAATTAAGCACAAGCTCAGCCTGCCCCCCAGAACCAGAAGAGGGCCTGAAGCAATCCTGCGCTTTTGCGGCCAGCTCCCAAAAAAGCGAGTTGAAAAATGGAGCTCAGGGGCACTGCAATTCACAAACCTGCAGAGTTTTAAATGATACCTCTCGTCCACAAATATATTAAGGGAAGGCAACGAAGAGGCTTTGAAAGCAAGGCAGAATTGCAGGAAACAGATTTCAGGAGGTAGATTCGAATCGCCTTGAAAGCACATGAAAAGCGGCAGAACGTGGACAATGATGCCCTTGGCCAAAAAGGGCGTATGCGTTTTTTCCTTAATATATTCAGGAAAAAACGCATACGCCCTTTTTGGCCAACCAAGCAACCTGGAAAGGCCAATCAGCGCTCCAAAGAAGTCTCGCTTCCCAGCGGGCAAAAGGGCCATGCGGAAAAAAGTGTCCAAACCAGAAATGCAGGACCGGCCATGGAGAAATGGGAGCCTTGCTACGCTGATGGGTGGGATGTAAATTGCCAACAGCCACTCTGGAGAAGTGTACGGTGTGTTCTGAAACATCTAAAAAACACAGCTTGGAGAGCATAGGGCACTTCCACTCATGGGCGTATAAATTGGGAAAACTAAAAATCAGCAAGATACAGGCACCCCAAAGTTTAGGGCTGCTCTGTTGACAAGAACCCCCACTTCATTACACCTTAAATATCCTAGGAAAGCGAAAAATGGATAAAGAAGTTGTGATCCTCATGTACAATGGAATATCACTCAGCCATGAAATCCACGTCATAAGGCTAGTAGCAGCACGATGAGTGGATTTAGGTACGACGATTCTAAGTGAAATAAGTCACACAGAAAAAGACACTTATCATAAGATATCACTTCTAGAGGGAATGTAAAAACCGCTACACTTGAACTGAATTACAAAACAGAACAGAGTCACACGTTTAGGAAACACACTATGGCTGCTGAACAGGAAAGGTGAGGTGGGGTGATGCATAAAACAAGGGTTTCAAATTAGCTCAGATACCGTTCCATAAACCCAATATGTAAGAGACAAGACCTATTCCTTTTTCAGTGAACTGGACTCAACACCCCCTATTCACCGCACAAGAATATATCTGTCTAGGAAGAATCTTCAAACCTATGTATTGATATCTCTCCGTAAGTGAGTCAAGGGGGTGTAAAGCGGCATAAACACAGCCGTGAAAAGCAGCTAAACCCCATTATAAAAATAAATTACTTTTCAAAACCCGTGAAACAAAGACAGTGAAAGAGAGAGAAATTCTTACAAAATTCGTTCAGGGGCTGTGATGCAACCTGGATTGACCATATCTAGACCCACAGCTGATTGAGACATAAGGGTGGACACTCTTGGGGCTGAGAGGTTCGGTGAGGTTGGGTGAGCCAACGCAGACCCTTTCAAGTAATACTGCATGGTACCCATCCCATGGGTCCCAAATCTCCAGGTTCAAGGGCATCTTCCTACGTCGAAAACAGGCATGAGAAACCCAGAAGATGGTACACCGTGTGATCGGGAAAGGTTTCTAAAACGCACCTAATTTCTCATCTCCTTTGCTCGGGTTCGCCATTCCAGCCGATTTACTAGCCATCTCCCTCCTTGGAGAATCAGCACCTTTAACCTCCTGTTCCGTACAGGTTGCAATTTGTCCTAAGGATGAACGGGAAGAGGGGGAACCAATGAGAGACTAGCTCTAGGTGTTGGGACAGGCACAGGTCACTCTATTTTCCCATCAGGAAGAAGAATTAAGCACAAGCTCAGCCTGCCCCCCAGAACCAGAAGAGGGTCTGAAGCAATCCTGCGCTTTTGCGGCCAGCTCCCAAAAAAGCGAGTTGAAAAATGGAGCTCAGGGGCACTGCAATTCACAAACCTGCAGAGTTTTAAATGATACCTCTCGTCCACAAATATATTAAGGGAAGGCAACGAAGAGGCTTTGAAAGCAAGGCAGAATTGCAGGAAACAGATTTCAGGAGGTAGATTCGAATCGCCTTGAAAGCACATGAAAAGCGGCAAAACGTGGACAATGATGCCCTTGGCCAAAAAGGGCGTATGCGTTTTTTCCTGAATATATTCAGGAAAAAACGCATACGCCCTTTTTGGCCAACCAAGCAACCTGGAAAGGCCAATCAGCGCTCCAAAGAAGTCTCGCTTCCCAGCGGGCAAAAGGGCCATGCGGAAAAAAGTGTCCAAACCAGAAATGCAGGACCGGCCATGGAGAAATGGGAGCCTTGCTACGCTGATGGGTGGGATGTAACTTGCCAACAGCCACTCTGGAGAAGTGTACGGTGTGTTCTGAAACATCTAAAAAACACAGCTTGGAGAGCATAGGGCACTTCCACTCATGGGCGTATAAATTGGGAAAACTAAAAATCAGCAAGACACAGGCACCCCAAAGTTTAGGGCTGCTCTGTTGACAAGAACCCCCACTTCATTACACCTTAAATATCCTAGGAAAGCGAAAAATGGATAAAGAAGTTGTGGTCCTCATGTACAATGGAATATCACTCAGCCATGAAATCCACGTCATAAGGCTAGTAGCAGCACGATGAGTGGATTTAGGTACGACGATTCTAAGTGAAATAAGTCACACAGAAAAAGACACTTATCATAAGATATCACTTAGAGAGGGAATGTAAAAACCGCTACACTTGAACTGAATTACAAAACAGAACAGAGTCACACGTTTAGGAAACACACTATGGCTGCTGAACGGGAAAGGTGAGGTGGGGTGATGCATAAAACAAGGGTGTCAAATTAGCTCAGATACCGTTCCATAAACCCAATATGTAAGAGACAAGACCTATTCCTTTTTCAGTGAACTGGACTCAACACCCCCTATTCACCGCACAAGAATATATCTGACTAGGAAAAATCTTCAAACCTATGTATTGATATCTCTCCGTAAGTGAGTCAAGGGGGTGTAAAGCGGCATAAACACAGCCGTGAAAAGCAGCTAAACCCCATTATAAAAATAAATTACTAGAGAGAGAAGATGGCGGAAGAGTAAGACGCGGAGATCACATTCCTTCCCACAGATACAGTAGAAATACACCTACACGTGGAACTGCTCCTACAGAACACCCACTGAACGCTGGCAGAAAACGTCCGACCTCCAAAAAGGCAAGAAACTCCCCCCGTACTTGGGTAGGGCAAAAGAAAAAAGAAATAACAGAGACAAAAGAATAGGGACGGCACCTGCACCAGTGGGAGGGAGCCGTGAAGGAGGAAAGGTTTCCACGCACTAGGAGCCCCTTCGCGGGCGGAGACTGCGGGGGGCGGAGGGGGGAAGCTTCGGAGCCACGGAAGAGAGCGCAGCCACAGAGGTGCGGAGGGCAAAGCGGAGAGGTTCCCGCACAGAGGCTCGGCGCCGAGCAGCACTCACCAGCCCGAGAGGCTTGTCTGCTTAGCCGCCGGGGCGGGCGGGGCTGGGAGCTGAGGCTCGGCTTCAGTCGGATCGCAGGGAGAGGACTGGGGCTGGCAGCGTGAACACAGCCTGAAGGGGTTGGCGCACCACAGCTGGCCGGGAGGGAGTCCGGGGAAAAGGTCTGCAGCTGCCGAAGAGGCAAGAGACTTTTTCTTGCCTCTTTGTTTCGCGGCGGGCAAGGAGAGGGGATTCGGAGCGCCGCCTAGACGAACTCCAGAGAGGGGCGCGAGCCGCGGCTATCAGCGCGGATCCCACGGCAACAGGGGCGCAGAGGGAAAATCGGAGAGACTCCCGCACAGGGGCTCGGCGCCGAGCGGCGCTCACCAGCCCGAGAGGCTTGTCTGCTCCCCCGCCGGGGCGGGCGGGGCTGGGAGCTGAGGCTCGGGCTGCGGTCGGATCGCAGGGAGAGGACTGGGGCTGGCGGCGTGAACACAGCCTGAAGGGGTTGGCGCACCACAGCTGGCCGGGAGGGAGACCGGGAAAAGGTCTGCAGCTGCCGAAGAGGCAAGAGACTTTTTCTTGCCTCTTTGTTTCGCTGCGCGCAAGGAGAGGGGATTCAGAGCGCCGCCTGGAGGAACTCCAGAGAAGGGCGCAAGCCACGGCGATCAGCGCGGACCCCAGAGACGGGCGTGAGACGCTGGGGCTGCTGCTGCCGCCTCCAAAAAGCCTGTGTGTGAGCACAGGTCACTCTCCACACCTCCCCTCCCGGGAGCCTGTGCAGCCCGCCACTGCCAGGGTCCCGGGATCCGGGGACAACATCCCCGGGAGAACGCACTGCGCACCTCGAGCTGGGGCGGCGTCACGCCGGCCTCTGACGCTGCAGGCTCGCCCCGCCTCCTCCGTACCGCTCCCCCCCCGCGGCCTGGGTGAGCCAGAGCCCCCGAAGCAGCTGCTCCTTTAACCCCGTCCTGTCTGGGCGGGGAACAGACGCCCTCAGGCGACCTACACGCAGAGGCGGGTCCAAATCCAAAGCTGAACCCCAGGAGCTGTGCGAACAGGGAAGAGAAGGGGAACTCTCTCCCAGCAGCCTCAGAAGCAGCGGATTAAATCCTCACAATCAACTTGATGTGCCTGCATCTGCTGAACACCTGAACAGACAACGAATCAGCCCACATTCAGGAGGTGGACTCTGGGAGCAGGAGATATTAATTCTTCCCCTTTTCCTTTTTTTGTGAGTGTATATGTATATGCTTCTGGGTGAGATTTTGTCTGTATAGCTTTGCTTTACAATAGCTTTATTTTACTTCACTATATTATAGCCTCTTTCTTTCTTTCTTTCTATTTTTTCTCCCTTTTACTCTGAGCCGTGTGGACGAAAGGCTCTTGGTGCTCCAGCCAGGCATCAGGGCCGTGCCTCTGAGGTGGGAGAGCCAACTTCAGAACACTGGTCCACAAGAGACCTCCCAGCTCCACGTAATACCAAACGGCAAAAATCTCCCAGAGATCTCCATCTCAACATCAAGACCCAGCTTCACCCAACGACCAGCAAGCTACAGTGCTGGACACCCTATGCCAAACAACTAGCTAGACAGGAACACAACCCCATCCATTGGCAGAGAGGCTGCCTAAAATCATAATAAGGCCACAGACACCACAAAATACACCACCAGACGTGGACGTGCCCACCAGAAAGACAAGATCCAGCCTCATCCACCAGAACTCAGGCACTAGTTCCCTCCACCAGGAAGCCTACACAACCCACTGAACCAACCTTAGCTGCTGGGGACAGATACCAAAAACAACGGGAACTACGAACCTGCAGCCTGTGAAAAGGAGACCCCAAACACAGTAAGATAGGCAAAATGAGACGACAGAAAAACACACAGCAGATGAAGGAGCAGGCTCAAAACACACTGGACTTAACAAATGAAGAGGAAATACGTAGTCTACCTGAAAAAGAATTCAGAATAATGATAGTAAGGATGATCCAAAATCTGGGAAATAGAATAGACAAAATGCAAGAAACATTTAACAAGGATGTAGAAGAACTAAAGAGGAACCAAGCAATGATGAAAAACACAATAAATGAAATTAAAAATACTCTAGATGGGATCAATAGTAGAATAACTGAGGCAGAAGAAAGGATAAGTGACCTGGAAGATAAAATGGTGGAAATAACTACTACAGAGCAGGATAAAGAAAAAAGAATGAAAAGAACTGAGGACAGTCTCAGGGACCTCTGGGACAACATTAAACGTGCCAACATTCGAATTATAGGGGTACCAGAAGAAGAAGAGAAAAAGAAAGGGACTGAGAAAATTTTTGAAGAGATTATAGTTGAAAACTTCCCTAATATGGGAAAGGAAATAGTTAATCAAGTCCTGGAAGCACAGAGAGTCCCATACAGGATAAACCCAAGGAGGAACACGCCAAGACACATATTAATCAAACTGTCAAAAATTAAATATAAGGAAAACATATTAAAGGCAGCAAGGGAAAAAAAACAAATAACACACAAGGGAATCCCCATAAGGTTAACATCTGATCTCTCAGCAGAAACTCTGCAAGCCAGAAGGGAGTGGCAGGATATACTTAAAGTCATGAAGGAGAAAAACCTACAACCAAGATTACTCTACCCAGCAAGGATCTCATTCAGATTCGATGGAGAAATTAAAACCTTTACAGACAAGCAAAAGCTGAGAGAGTTCAGCACCACCAAACCAGCTTTACAACAAATGCTAAAGGAAATTCTCTAGGCAAGAAACACAAGAGAAGGAAAACACCTACAATAACAAACCCAATACATTTAAGAAAATGGGAATAGGAACATACATATCGATAATTACCTTGAATGTAAATGGATTAAATGCTCCCACCAAAAGACACAGGCTGGCTGAATGGATACAAAAACAAGACCCATACATATGCTGTCTACAAGAGACCCACTTCAGACCTAGGGACACATACAGACTGAAAGTGAGGGGATGGAAAAAGATATTCCATGCAAATGGAAATCAAAAGAAAGCTGGAGTAGCAATTCTCATATCAGACAAAATAGACTTTAAAATAAAGACTATTACAAGAGACAAAGAAGGACACTATATAATGATCAAGGGATCGATCCAAGAGGAAGGTATAACAATTGTAAATATTTATGCACCCAACATAGGAGCACCTCAATACATAAGGCAAATACTAACAGCCATGAAAGGGGAAATTGACAGCAACACAATCATAGTAGGGGACTTTAACACCCCACTTTCACCAATGGACAGATCATCCAAAATGAAAATAAATAAGGAAACACAAGCTTTAAATGATACATTAAACAATATGGACTTAATTGATATTTATAGGACATTCCACCCAAAAACAACAGAATACACATTTTTCTCAAGTGCTCATGGAACATTCTCCAGGATAGATCATATCTTGGGTCACAAATCAAGCCTTGGTAAATTTAAGAAAATTGAAATCGTATCAAGTATCTTTTCCGACCACAATGCTATGAGACTAGATATCAATTACAGGAAAAGATCTGTAAAAAATACAAACACATGGAGGCTACACAATACATTACTTAATAACGAAGTGATTACTGAAGAAATCAAAGGGGAAATCAAAAAATACCTAGAAACAAATGACAATGGAGACACGACGACCCAAAACCTATGGGACACAGCAAAAGCAGTGCTAAGAGGGAAGTTTATAGCAATACAAGCCTACCTCAAGAAACAGGAAACATCTCGAATAAACAACCTAACCTTGCACCTAAAGCAATTAGAGAAAGAAGAACAAAAAACCCCCAAAGCCAGCAGAAGGAAAGAAATTATAAAGATCAGGTCAGAAATAAATGAAAAAGAAATGAAGGAAACAATAGCAAAAATCAATGAAACTAAAAGCTGGTTCTTTGAGAAGATAAACAAAATTGATAAACCATTAGCCAGACTCATCAAGAGAAAAAGGGAGAAGACTCAGATCAATAGAATTAGAAATGAAAAAGGAGAAGTAACCACTGACACTGCAGAAATACAAAAGATCATGAGAGATTACTACAAGCAACTGTATGCCAATAAAATGGACAACCTGGAAGAAATGGACAGATTCTTAGAAATGCACAAACTGCCGAGACTGAACCAGGAAGAAATAGAAAATATGAACAGACCAATCACAAGCACTGAAATTGAAACTGTGATTAAAAACCTTCCAACAAACAAAAGCCCAGGACCAGATGGCTTCACAGGCGAATTCTATCAAACATTTAGAGAAGAGCTAACACCTATCCTTCTCAAACTCTTCCAAAATATTGCAGAGGGAGGAACACTCCCAAACTCATTCTACGAGGCCACCATCACCCTGATACCAAAACCAGACAAAGATGTCACAAAGAAAGAAAACTACAGGCCAATATCACTGATGAACATAGATGCAAAAATCCTCAACAAAATACTAGCAAACAGAATCCAACAGCACATTAAAAGGATCATACACCATGATCAAGTGGGGTTTATCCCAGGAATGCAAGGATTCTTCAATATACGCAAATCAATCAATGTGATACACCATATTAACAAATTGAAGGAGAAAAACCATATGATCATCTCAATAGATGCAGAGAAAGCTTTTGACAAAATTCAACACCCATTTATGATAAAAGCCCTGCAGAAAGTAGGCATAGAGGGAACTTTCCTCAACATAATAAAGGCCATATATGACAAACCCACAGCCAACATTGTCCTCAATGGTGAAAAACTGAAACCATTTCCACTAAGATCAGGAACAAGACAAGGTTGCCCACTCTCACCACTATTATTCAACATAGTTCTGGAAGTCCTAGCCACAGCAATCAGAGAAGACAAAGAAATAAAAGGAATCCAAATCTGAAAAGAAGAAGTAAAGCTGTCACTATTTGCAGATGACATGATACTATACATAGAGAATCCTAAAGATGCTACCAGAAAACTCCTAGAGCTAATCAATGAATTTGGTAAAGTAGCAAGATACAAAATTAATGCACAGAAATCTCTTGCATTTCTATACACTAATGACGAAAAATCTGAAAGTGAAATTAAGAAAACACTCCCATTTACCATTGCAACAAAAAGAATAAAATATCTAGGAATAAACCTACCTAAGGAGACAAAAGACCTGTATGCAGAAAATTATAAGACACTGATGAAAGAAATTAAAGATGATACAAATAGATGGAGAGATATACCATGTTCCTGGATTGGAAGAATCAACATTGTGAAAATGTCTCTACTACCCAAAGCAATCTACAGATTCAATGCAATCCCTATCAAACTACCACTGGCATTTTTCACAGAACTAGAACAAAAAATTTCACAATTTGTATGGAAACACAAAAGACCCCGAATAGCCAAAGCAATCTTGAGAACGAAAAATGGAGCTGGGGGAATCAGGCTCCCTGACTTCAGACTATATTACAAAGCTTCAGTAATCAAGACAGTTTGGTACTGGCACAAAAACAGAAATATAGATCAATGGAACAGGATAGAAAGCCCAGAGATAAACCCACACACATATGGTCAACTTATCTTTGATAAAGGAGGCAAGCATATACAGTGGAGAAAAGACAGCCTCTTCAATAAGTGGTGCTGGGAAAATTGGACAGGAACATGTAAAAGTATGAAATTAGAACACTCCCTGACACCATGCACAAAAATAAACTCAAAATGGATTAAAGACCTAAGTGTAAGGGCAGACACTAT
This sequence comes from Balaenoptera acutorostrata, assembly GCF_949987535.1. NCBI lineage: Eukaryota > Metazoa > Chordata > Mammalia > Artiodactyla > Balaenopteridae > Balaenoptera > Balaenoptera acutorostrata. The sequence goes on along the minus strand of NW_026646097.1, from coordinate 8,408 downwards.
CAAACTCTTAGAGGAAAACATAGGCAGAACACTCTATGACATACATCACAGCAAGATTCTTTTTGACCCAGCTCCCAGAGAAATGGAAATAAGTACACAAATAAACAAATGGGACCTAATGAAACTGAAAAGCTTTTGCACAGCAAAGGAAACCATAAACAAGACCAAAAGACAACCCTCAGAATGGGAGAAAATATTTGCAAATGAAGCAACTGACAAAGGATTAATCTCCAAGATTTACAAGCAGCTCATGCAGCTCAATAACAAAAAAACGAACAACCCAATCCAAAAATGGGCAGAAGATCTAAATAGACATTTCTCCAAAGAAGATATACAGATGGCCTACAGACACATGAAAGAATGCTCAACATCATTAATCATTAGAGAAATGCAAATCAAAACTACAATGAGATATCATCTCACACCGGTCAGAATGGCCATCATCAAAAAATCTAGAAACAATAAATGCTGGAGAGGGTGTGGAGGAAAGGGAACACTCTTGCACTGTTGGTGGGAATGTAAATTGATACAGCCACTATGGAGAACAGTATGGAGGTTCCTTAAAAAACTACAAATAGAACTACCATATGACCCAGCAATCCCACTACTGGGCATATACCCTGAGAAAACCATAGGTCAAAAAGAGTCATGTACCAAAATGTTCATTGCAGCTCTATTTACAATAGCCAGGACATGGAAGCAACCTAAATGTCCATCGACAGATGAATGGATAAAGAAGATGTGGCACATATATACAATGGAATATTACTCAGCCATAAAAAGAAATGAAATGGAGGTATTTGTAATGAGGTGGATGGAGTTAGAGTCTGTCATACAGAGTGAAGTAAGTCAGAAAGAGAAAAACAAATACAGTATGCTAACACATATATATGGAATCTAAGGGAAAAAAAAAAAAAGGCCATGAAGAACCTAGTGGCAAGACGGGAATAAAGACACAGACCTACTAGAGAATGGACTTGAGGATATGGGGAGGGGGTGGGGTGAGATGTGACAGGGTAAGAGAGTGTCATGGACATATATACACTACCAAATGTAAAATAGATAGCTAGTGGGAAGCAGCCGCATAGCACAGGGAGATCAGCTCGGTGCTTTGTGACCACCTAGAGAGGTGGGATGGGGAGGGTGGGAGGGAGGGAGATGCAAGAGGGAAGAGAAATGGGAACATATTGTATATGTATAACAGATTCACTTTGTTATAAAGCAGATGCTAACACACTATTGTAAGGCAATTATACTTCAATAAAGATGTTTGAAAAAAAATAAATAAATAAATAAATAAATAAATTACTTTTCAAAACCCGTGAAACAAAGACAGTGAAAGAGAGAGAAATTCTTACAAAATTCGTTCAGGGGCTGTGATGCAACCTGGATTGACCATATCTAGACCCACAGCTGATTGAGACATAAGGGTGGACACTCTTGGGGCTGAGAGGTTCGGTGAGGTTGGGTGAGCCAACGCAGACCCTTTCAAGTAATACTGCATGGTACCCATCCCATGGGTCCCAAATCTCCAGGTTCAAGGGCATCTTCCTACGTCGAAAACAGGCATGAGAAACCCAGAAGATGGTACACCGTGTGATCGGGAAAGGTTTCTAAAACGCACCTAATTTCTCATCTCCTTTGCTCGGGTTCGCCATTCCAGCCGATTTACTAGCCATCTCCCTCCTTGGAGAATCAGCACCTTTAACCTCCTGTTCCGTACAGGTTGCAATTTGTCCTAAGGATGAACGGGAAGAGGGGGAACCAATGAGAGACTAGCTCTAGGTGTTGGGACAGGCACAGGTCACTCTATTTTCCCATCAGGAAGAAGAATTAAGCACAAGCTCAGCCTGCCCCCCAGAACCAGAAGAGGGTCTGAAGCAATCCTGCGCTTTTGCGGCCAGCTCCCAAAAAAGCGAGTTGAAAAATGGAGCTCAGGGGCACTGCAATTCACAAACCTGCAGAGTTTTAAATGATACCTCTCGTCCACAAATATATTAAGGGAAGGCAACGAAGAGGCTTTGAAAGCAAGGCAGAATTGCAGGAAACAGATTTCAGGAGGTAGATTCGAATCGCCTTGAAAGCACATGAAAAGCGGCAAAACGTGGACAATGATGCCCTTGGCCAAAAAGGGCGTATGCGTTTTTTCCTGAATATATTCAGGAAAAAACGCATACGCCCTTTTTGGCCAACCAAGCAACCTGGAAAGGCCAATCAGCGCTCCAAAGAAGTCTCGCTTCCCAGCGGGCAAAAGGGCCATGCGGAAAAAAGTGTCCAAACCAGAAATGCAGGACCGGCCATGGAGAAATGGGAGCCTTGCTACGCTGATGGGTGGGATGTAACTTGCCAACAGCCACTCTGGAGAAGTGTACGGTGTGTTCTGAAACATCTAAAAAACACAGCTTGGAGAGCATAGGGCACTTCCACTCATGGGCGTATAAATTGGGAAAACTAAAAATCAGCAAGACACAGGCACCCCAAAGTTTAGGGCTGCTCTGTTGACAAGAACCCCCACTTCATTACACCTTAAATATCCTAGGAAAGCGAAAAATGGATAAAGAAGTTGTGGTCCTCATGTACAATGGAATATCACTCAGCCATGAAATCCACGTCATAAGGCTAGTAGCAGCACGATGAGTGGATTTAGGTACGACGATTCTAAGTGAAATAAGTCACACAGAAAAAGACACTTATCATAAGATATCACTTAGAGAGGGAATGTAAAAACCGCTACACTTGAACTGAATTACAAAACAGAACAGAGTCACACGTTTAGGAAACACACTATGGCTGCTGAACGGGAAAGGTTAGGTGGGGTGATGCATAAAACAAGGGTGTCAAATTAGCTCAGATACCGTTCCATAAACCCAATATGTAAGAGACAAGACCTATTCCTTTTTCAGTGAACTGGACTCAACACCCCCTATTCACCGCACAAGAATATATCTGACTAGGAAAAATCTTCAAACCTATGTATTGATATCTCTCCGTAAGTGAGTCAAGGGGGTGTAAAGCGGCATAAACACAGCCGTGAAAAGCAGCTAAACCCCATTATAAAAATAAATTACTAGAGAGAGAAGATGGCGGAAGAGTAAGACGCGGAGATCACATTCCTTCCCACAGATACAGTAGAAATACACCTACACGTGGAACTGCTCCTACAGAACACCCACTGAACGCTGGCAGAAAACGTCCGACCTCCAAAAAGGCAAGAAACTCCCCCCGTACTTGGGTAGGGCAAAAGAAAAAAGAAATAACAGAGACAAAAGAATAGGGACGGCACCTGCACCAGTGGGAGGGAGCCGTGAAGGAGGAAAGGTTTCCACGCACTAGGAGCCCCTTCGCGGGCGGAGACTGCGGGGGGCGGAGGGGGGAAGCTTCGGAGCCACGGAAGAGAGCGCAGCCACAGAGGTGCGGAGGGCAAAGCGGAGAGGTTCCCGCACAGAGGCTCGGCGCCGAGCAGCACTCACCAGCCCGAGAGGCTTGTCTGCTTAGCCGCCGGGGCGGGCGGGGCTGGGAGCTGAGGCTCGGCTTCAGTCGGATCGCAGGGAGAGGACTGGGGCTGGCAGCGTGAACACAGCCTGAAGGGGTTGGCGCACCACAGCTGGCCGGGAGGGAGTCCGGGGAAAAGGTCTGCAGCTGCCGAAGAGGCAAGAGACTTTTTCTTGCCTCTTTGTTTCGCGGCGGGCAAGGAGAGGGGATTCGGAGCGCCGCCTAGACGAACTCCAGAGAGGGGCGCGAGCCGCGGCTATCAGCGCGGATCCCACGGCAACAGGGGCGCAGAGGGAAAATCGGAGAGACTCCCGCACAGGGGCTCGGCGCCGAGCGGCGCTCACCAGCCCGAGAGGCTTGTCTGCTCCCCCGCCGGGGCGGGCGGGGCTGGGAGCTGAGGCTCGGGCTGCGGTCGGATCGCAGGGAGAGGACTGGGGCTGGCGGCGTGAACACAGCCTGAAGGGGTTGGCGCACCACAGCTGGCCGGGAGGGAGACCGGGAAAAGGTCTGCAGCTGCCGAAGAGGCAAGAGACTTTTTCTTGCCTCTTTGTTTCGCTGCGCGCAAGGAGAGGGGATTCAGAGCGCCGCCTGGACGAACTCCAGAGAAGGGCGCAAGCCACGGCGATCAGCGCGGACCCCAGAGACGGGCGTGAGATGCTGGGGCTGCTGCTGCCGCCTCCAAAAAGCCTGTGTGTGAGCACAGGTCACTCTCCACACCTCCCCTCCCGGGAGCCTGTGCAGCCCGCCACTGCCAGGGTCCCGGGATCCGGGGACAACATCCCCGGGAGAACGCACTGCGCACCTCGAGCTGGGGCGGCGTCACGCCGGCCTCTGACGCTGCAGGCTCGCCCCGCCTCCTCCGTACCGCTCCCCCCCCGCGGCCTGGGTGAGCCAGAGCCCCCGAAGCAGCTGCTCCTTTAACCCCGTCCTGTCTGGGCGGGGAACAGACGCCCTCAGGCGACCTACACGCAGAGGCGGGTCCAAATCCAAAGCTGAACCCCAGGAGCTGTGCGAACAGGGAAGAGAAGGGGAACTCTCTCCCAGCAGCCTCAGAAGCAGCGGATTAAATCCTCACAATCAACTTGATGTGCCTGCATCTGCTGAACACCTGAACAGACAACGAATCAGCCCACATTCAGGAGGTGGACTCTGGGAGCAGGAGATATTAATTCTTCCCCTTTTCCTTTTTTTGTGAGTGTATATGTATATGCTTCTGGGTGAGATTTTGTCTGTATAGCTTTGCTTTACAATAGCTTTATTTTACTTCACTATATTATAGCCTCTTTCTTTCTTTCTTTCTATTTTTTCTCCCTTTTACTCTGAGCCGTGTGGACGAAAGGCTCTTGGTGCTCCAGCCAGGCATCAGGGCCGTGCCTCTGAGGTGGGAGAGCCAACTTCAGAACACTGGTCCACAAGAGACCTCCCAGCTCCACGTAATACCAAACGGCAAAAATCTCCCAGAGATCTCCATCTCAACATCAAGACCCAGCTTCACCCAACGACCAGCAAGCTACAGTGCTGGACACCCTATGCCAAACAACTAGCTAGACAGGAACACAACCCCATCCATTGGCAGAGAGGCTGCCTAAAATCATAATAAGGCCACAGACACCACAAAATACACCACCAGACGTGGACGTGCCCACCAGAAAGACAAGATCCAGCCTCATCCACCAGAACTCAGGCACTAGTTCCCTCCACCAGGAAGCCTACACAACCCACTGAACCAACCTTAGCTGCTGGGGACAGATACCAAAAACAACGGGAACTACGAACCTGCAGCCTGTGAAAAGGAGACCCCAAACACAGTAAGATAGGCAAAATGAGACGACAGAAAAACACACAGCAGATGAAGGAGCAGGCTCAAAACACACTGGACTTAACAAATGAAGAGGAAATACGTAGTCTACCTGAAAAAGAATTCAGAATAATGATAGTAAGGATGATCCAAAATCTGGGAAATAGAATAGACAAAATGCAAGAAACATTTAACAAGGATGTAGAAGAACTAAAGAGGAACCAAGCAATGATGAAAAACACAATAAATGAAATTAAAAATACTCTAGATGGGATCAATAGTAGAATAACTGAGGCAGAAGAAAGGATAAGTGACCTGGAAGATAAAATGGTGGAAATAACTACTACAGAGCAGGATAAAGAAAAAAGAATGAAAAGAACTGAGGACAGTCTCAGGGACCTCTGGGACAACATTAAACGTGCCAACATTCGAATTATAGGGGTACCAGAAGAAGAAGAGAAAAAGAAAGGGACTGAGAAAATTTTTGAAGAGATTATAGTTGAAAACTTCCCTAATATGGGAAAGGAAATAGTTAATCAAGTCCTGGAAGCACAGAGAGTCCCATACAGGATAAACCCAAGGAGGAACACGCCAAGACACATATTAATCAAACTGTCAAAAATTAAATATAAGGAAAACATATTAAAGGCAGCAAGGGAAAAAAAACAAATAACACACAAGGGAATCCCCATAAGGTTAACATCTGATCTCTCAGCAGAAACTCTGCAAGCCAGAAGGGAGTGGCAGGATATACTTAAAGTCATGAAGGAGAAAAACCTACAACCAAGATTACTCTACCCAGCAAGGATCTCATTCAGATTCGATGGAGAAATTAAAACCTTTACAGACAAGCAAAAGCTGAGAGAGTTCAGCACCACCAAACCAGCTTTACAACAAATGCTAAAGGAAATTCTCTAGGCAAGAAACACAAGAGAAGGAAAACACCTACAATAACAAACCCAATACATTTAAGAAAATGGGAATAGGAACATACATATCGATAATTACCTTGAATGTAAATGGATTAAATGCTCCCACCAAAAGACACAGGCTGGCTGAATGGATACAAAAACAAGACCCATACATATGCTGTCTACAAGAGACCCACTTCAGACCTAGGGACACATACAGACTGAAAGTGAGGGGATGGAAAAAGATATTCCATGCAAATGGAAATCAAAAGAAAGCTGGAGTAGCAATTCTCATATCAGACAAAATAGACTTTAAAATAAAGACTATTACAAGAGACAAAGAAGGACACTATATAATGATCAAGGGATCGATCCAAGAGGAAGGTATAACAATTGTAAATATTTATGCACCCAACATAGGAGCACCTCAATACATAAGGCAAATACTAACAGCCATGAAAGGGGAAATTGACAGCAACACAATCATAGTAGGGGACTTTAACACCCCACTTTCACCAATGGACAGATCATCCAAAATGAAAATAAATAAGGAAACACAAGCTTTAAATGATACATTAAACAATATGGACTTAATTGATATTTATAGGACATTCCACCCAAAAACAACAGAATACACATTTTTCTCAAGTGCTCATGGAACATTCTCCAGGATAGATCATATCTTGGGTCACAAATCAAGCCTTGGTAAATTTAAGAAAATTGAAATCGTATCAAGTATCTTTTCCGACCACAATGCTATGAGACTAGATATCAATTACAGGAAAAGATCTGTAAAAAATACAAACACATGGAGGCTACACAATACATTACTTAATAACGAAGTGATTACTGAAGAAATCAAAGGGGAAATCAAAAAATACCTAGAAACAAATGACAATGGAGACACGACGACCCAAAACCTATGGGACACAGCAAAAGCAGTGCTAAGAGGGAAGTTTATAGCAATACAAGCCTACCTCAAGAAACAGGAAACATCTCGAATAAACAACCTAACCTTGCACCTAAAGCAATTAGAGAAAGAAGAACAAAAAACCCCCAAAGCCAGCAGAAGGAAAGAAATTATAAAGATCAGGTCAGAAATAAATGAAAAAGAAATGAAGGAAACAATAGCAAAAATCAATGAAACTAAAAGCTGGTTCTTTGAGAAGATAAACAAAATTGATAAACCATTAGCCAGACTCATCAAGAGAAAAAGGGAGAAGACTCAGATCAATAGAATTAGAAATGAAAAAGGAGAAGTAACCACTGACACTGCAGAAATACAAAAGATCATGAGAGATTACTACAAGCAACTGTATGCCAATAAAATGGACAACCTGGAAGAAATGGACAGATTCTTAGAAATGCACAAACTGCCGAGACTGAACCAGGAAGAAATAGAAAATATGAACAGACCAATCACAAGCACTGAAATTGAAACTGTGATTAAAAACCTTCCAACAAACAAAAGCCCAGGACCAGATGGCTTCACAGGCGAATTCTATCAAACATTTAGAGAAGAGCTAACACCTATCCTTCTCAAACTCTTCCAAAATATTGCAGAGGGAGGAACACTCCCAAACTCATTCTACGAGGCCACCATCACCCTGATACCAAAACCAGACAAAGATGTCACAAAGAAAGAAAACTACAGGCCAATATCACTGATGAACATAGATGCAAAAATCCTCAACAAAATACTAGCAAACAGAATCCAACAGCACATTAAAAGGATCATACACCATGATCAAGTGGGGTTTATCCCAGGAATGCAAGGATTCTTCAATATACGCAAATCAATCAATGTGATACACCATATTAACAAATTGAAGGAGAAAAACCATATGATCATCTCAATAGATGCAGAGAAAGCTTTTGACAAAATTCAACACCCATTTATGATAAAAGCCCTGCAGAAAGTAGGCATAGAGGGAACTTTCCTCAACATAATAAAGGCCATATATGACAAACCCACAGCCAACATTGTCCTCAATGGTGAAAAACTGAAACCATTTCCACTAAGATCAGGAACAAGACAAGGTTGCCCACTCTCACCACTATTATTCAACATAGTTCTGGAAGTCCTAGCCACAGCAATCAGAGAAGACAAAGAAATAAAAGGAATCCAAATCGGAAAAGAAGAAGTAAAGCTGTCACTATTTGCAGATGACATGATACTATACATAGAGAATCCTAAAGATGCTACC